>NC_056744.1:756672062-756777062 GCF_019279795.1 Protopterus annectens
TATATCCTTAACTACAGAATTCTCTGAAGTGTGAGGAGACTTTGCCTCTTGGAAAATCTTGCCTCCATTGGATCAGCAGTGCGACATGACTTTTAAGACTAAGGAGTGTATGTTAACTCCTGCCTGCAAGCAACTTGGTATTTATCTAAGATTTTTTGCTAAATGTGATATAAATTATGTTAGATGTCTTCAGTTTGACAAATCTTAACTTTGCACTTTTTTTTGTAGACCACACTACGGTTCCATATCAGAAGCCTGAAACACTATAAGCTTGAAAATCAAAATCCTGAAACCAAAAGCCTGAAAACTCAAAATCCTGAAAACCCAAAATCCTGAAACTCAAAATCCTGAAAACACAAATAATGCTAATATGCCAATACAAAGACACTAATATCTACCGAATGACCTTGACCCTAACCCTAACCCTAAGGTCCGTCACTATCGCACACTCACCTGACCAGCCTAACCCTAACTCACTTAAACCGCCCCTAACCTAATTTTTGTCACTATTGCATACATGCCTAACCTGCTAACCCTAACTCACTTAAACCGCCCCTAACCCTAACATAAAACCAACCGCACACTTACCTGAACCCAACACATGACCTAACACCACAGGGCTAACAATAGCAAAGCCACAATGACGTCAGTATGTCTATTTTGTGTTTTCAGGATTTTGGGTTTTCTGGATTTTGAGTTTTCAGGCTTTTGGTTTCAGGATTTTGATTTTCAAGCTTATAGTGTTTCAGGCTTCTGATAGGGAACCCACACTACATATAGCTTTTGTACTTTTCTCTGTGGAGAGCATAGTTAAAATAAACAATTTTTTGTGCTAAGTTGTTATATGCCTTATCTTTACTTTCATAGATAAGTGAGGCAATGTTTCAGATAAGACAACAACCGACTGACCAATCTCTTACAGTTAACTTGATAAAAACGCATACCATTGCAGTGGCTATTATTTATAAAAGTGTTTGACTATTTTAGCTTTAAAGGCATTTCAAGGTAATCCTGCCACTTGACATGAGATACAGTTAACCAGTGAGAGCACAAAGCTTATTATGACTTGCTACTGACTTCAAGTTGTATCCTATCACTTATCTGATAAGTGCAGAGGGGTGACAGTTCTATCAAAAATGATAGCTATGGCTAAAGTACTAGATCAGGCTATTTGTTTATAAAATTGTGGCAATGCCTAATACACACACACACACACACACACACACACACACACACACACACACACACACACACACACACACACACACACACACACACACACACACACATCTATGTCTTATATCTAGATCTAGATCTAGATCTATATCTATTGATCTCTCCTATGAAAATTTCAGGGACTGTAACATTAATCTTCAGAATAGCAAGACTGAAATTATAAATATGTAGAAGTGGCACCAATTCTGAGATTGCAGTACCCCATAGTCTATCCTTTATGCTAAGGAACTATAATATTAGAAATGTTGGGAATGTAAGGGGCTGGACACAGTCATGTAATATTCTTTCATGGCTTTGCACATGAGAATCAAAATTCACTGGATTTCTTTTGCAGTCCTACTTTATTTTTTTAGTTTTGGGGCATGTAATTACAAGTACTGCACTTCTAATATGAAGACTGCATATCCGTGTATGGGATAAGAGATTGGACTCTTTACTGCAATAATCTAATCACTGCTGAAAGCCCATACACAGCTCCCCACCCCCAACTTACTCCCACATACACACATGCACACATTCAGACAGATACACATACTCACACACGCACACACACACACATACACACACACACACACACACACACACACACACACACACACACACACACACACACACACACACACACACACACACACACAAACACACACCACACATACAGACATATACTCTCCTGAGACCACTCATATACTTTTACATGCACTCATGCTCACAGCCACAGACATACATGCAAACACTCCCATGAGTACCTGACCACTAAAGTCTCTGACACTTACCTATAACAGGATCTGGCCTCTTAGAGTGATGGGTGTACACGAACTTTTGGCTATGTTAATTAACATGGATGGTAAATCACTTACAACAGGCATTTTCAGGGGAGAGGATGTGACTTGTTGTCATATACCCCTCCCCTGGCATGCCTCATTTAATTTGCAGTAAGCCAGATGGACAGCCCACCATAGGGCCATGCCTTATTTGAGTACAAACACTGCTGTAGGACTGTTTCTGAATCAAACTAAACAAACAACTCAGATGACAAATAAAGTCTACCAAAGTCAAGTTTGTGGTAGTTTGGTCTCCCAGGCCAAGGACAACTGCAAAGCATTTTTTAGCTATGTCCGCAACCTCAAAAGCAATACACAATTGTGTGCAGAACTCATTGTAAATGGAGCCACCTATACTGAGCCAGAAGATATAGCAAACCTCCTGGCTGAAAAATTCAGCTCCAACTTTAATCCTCTCTTCCCCTCAACCTTCCCTCAGGAAATATCATCAGATATAACTCCCCCTACTATCACTAGGGAACAGATCCTTAATGTTCTCTCTAAGACCAAAAACTCTGCGTCAGTGGGCCCAGACAATATCCCAGAATGCCTTTTAAATAGCATGAAACACAACCTATCAGGGCCTCTGGAATTACTATTTAACTGTAGCCTCCAAACAGGCTTCGTGCCTCATGAATGGAGAAAGACTACAATCATCCCTCTGCACAAAGATGGGCCATCTACAGACCCTGGAAATTACAGACCCATAAGTCTCACTAGTCTTATATGTAAAGCCATGGAAAGAATTATTATGGAGATGATCAATAGAGATATAGTAAACCTCCAGACGCTGGATTCAACCCAGTATGGTTTTGTCAAGGGCAGAACATGCCTACTCAACCTGGTGGACATCTTCAAGAAGGTCACCAAAGGAATGAATGAGGGCAAAGTCATTCACGCTGCCTACCTTGACCTGGCCAAGACATTTGACATAATAGCCCACTTGGGTATTGTTGACAAACTCAAGAGGTTAGGTACAAACCCATATGTCACCCAGTGGATAGCCAACTGGCTCACAGACAGGACCTAGGAAGTTAGAATTGGGGAGTCCACTCTACAAGGAGGCCAGTCACAAGTGGAGTCCTTCAGGGATCAGTCCTTGGACCACTCCTTTTTGGCATTTACCTCTCAGAAGTCAAGGCCAATGTCAGTGGTTGCTGGCTGACTAAATTTGTAGATGATTGTAAATTAGGAGCTGTCATTAAATCTCACACTGACACAAATGTTCACACAGACAAGCAACTGGTGTCAGAGCCATGGACTAAAACTAAATGCCAAGAAATGCATAATAGTATTCTTTGGGAAGTCATCTATCTCTGGTAACTATCATATTGACAACACACCCCTTAGAGATGACCCAGTAGTCAGGGACTTAGGCACACACATGGATAGTAATCTAGCCTTTAATCATCATGTGTCTACAGTGGTGAGGAAATCCTTCTATGTTGGACAACTTATAAACAAAGGTATGGCATCTCAGTCCAAGGAATTCATTGTTCCATTGTATTCGGCATTCATCAGACCTATCATTGAGTACAATGCCCCATTTTGTTTGTACCTAACCAGGCATATCCAACAATTGGAATGCCCACAGAGGTTCCTCACTAAAAAAATACAGGGCACAAGTAATATGTCCTATGCAGACCACCTCAAGGTCCTATCCCTGTATTCTGTCTCCTACAGGCTTTTGAGGGGAGACCTATGCTTGGCATACAGGGTGTTGTCAGACCCCACTCTGATGGACCTCCTGCATATCCACAAAACAAACAGCACCAGAATTACCTGTTCTAAAGACGTAAACCTTGCATGTAATATAAATAGGACCTACTGGAGAAATAGGTATGTATCCAAGAGATTACCCCATCTATGGAACAGGATCTCCATCTATGTGAAGCAGAGTTCCTCCCTAACCCAATTCAAGTGCAACTTGGACAATTGGATGGGAAACTGGAAATTCATCCCTGGTTTGGCACTTATGTCTCTAATGGACAGAGGTAACCTGTAAATGGTTCACCTACCAGGCCCATGCTTACACTTATCAAGGGTATCAGAACTTGTCAAAGATTTGGGATGCATGACTAGGCTTAAAAAGGTCCTTGCGGTCATTAGCCTAGTAAACACATATGAACCCATGAACCTATGAAACAACTACAGGCAGTGGTAAATATGTCTTACAGTTGGTTGACAGCAAAATACACTAATTTCATTATGGAAAAATTAAAATGGTGAAAAAATATCAAATTTTAGTAACTCTAACATGCATAGATTTCCAGTCACTGAAAATACTTACATAATTATGTGTACAGTGCTTTCTTACGAGGTAGCTTATAAACATCTTGCCAGATGATTTATTTTCTTCATGCATTAGTTACCAGTTAGTGATACCAAAGACTGAATGTCATAGAAACTAACAGTTCTGCCTCATATTTTTTACATTATTCTTAATATCATCAATAAACATTTTTGCATTATTTTCATACAGAGCCCTTCAACAACCATCACTTTCCCCAATCCATAAAATCTAAATAATATATATATATCCATTACAGCTTAAAAATAAATAATGTGACAATTTACTGATCAGATTTTTTTTTCATTTGGCAATATTATATTAATCCATTTCCATTATCTACTTGTAAAGCAGAAAATATGCCCTAACAATAAATACTGAGGAGAATAACTTATGCAAAATAAGACTGATATAAAAAGACTGAATAACAAAACAATGACAAGCAAAACAAAACATAGATCACTTTTATGCATGGTGGCAAGCACTGTTGCATGCCTCCTTCTAATTATGTATACCAAGTTTGAAATCACACAACATGGGGAAAGGGCAACTTCCTAGTCCCCAATGTATGAACTTGTACACACACTAGCTGGCTTTAAAAGAATACAATATCTTAAACCAGCAAATAAAAATAAAAGGAGGTTCATTATTTTAAATGTTCACTCTTATGAACTGCAAATATCTATCTATCTATCTATCTATCTATCTATCTATCTATCTATCTATCTATCTATCTATCTATATTTTCTTATAATGAAAACTTTTTACATGGATTCAGTCATTGTTTGAACTAACATTTATTTCTGCTGCTTGAATAAGCCTCAGTGACTGCTGGATTTATGCTGATTTTTGTTGTCAGCCTTGGTTTGCTCCTGTGCTTCTTTTTTGGATCATTTATTTATTTTATTAGTAACAGAAGCATTTGGGCCGTGATAACACTTACTCTTATAGTATATTTTATTTATTTTATTTGTTATCACTGTGATATGGCTGAACAGGTTGACATAGAACTGCCTTTTAACTTGGAAACTGCATCGCAAACATCCAAGAGCCTCATTAGGTTTCTGCGATGCGTATGTGAGGAGAATAATCCGTTGATGACGTTTGAGGTATCTGAGGTTGAAACAGAGGCTGGGACATCACCTGAAGTGTTAAACGACCTTACAGAGTGATTTGAACAACTTAAACCGATTTTTTAAAACTAAAACGTTTACAGACCCAAACACAACACTTTGAAGTCTGTATTCAATGTAAGATTATTCCAAGAGGCCTACGTGTACTTAAGATGCCATCAACAGGTTCTACCTATCCAGAGTTGTTGTACAAGTGGCAGCAACTCAATCTGGAGGTCAGTATTAAGTACATGACTTTACTTAATGAGTTCTTCTTTTCCTGAAGAACTGTTATTGAGGGAGAAGATCAAGAACTCACAAAACTTTATTTCTATTAATTTTCCTGCAGTTACTGTAGGTAGATTAACAGAGCGACTGTTAGACAATGTTTTTTTGTATGAGAATAAGCTACTTGAGCCAAAATGCTCTAAAATACAGTGGGACACAGTGGATTTTAAAAACGGCCAAGTCTTCTCTTGGCCGAGGACAGAATTTAACAGAAATGACAGTGTTAATTTTAATAGAAATAACAATGTTAATACTGCCATGTACACCAATGTTAATGGCTCTTCTATTTTGTCTACAGAGAATAATGGAGGTGTAAGTGTTGTGAATTCTAGTTTAAATTGAAGGCTTAGTCCCAATGTTCATTTACCTGAAACCGTTGATGTTACTCATGATGTGGATGTTAACCAGGGCACACAGATAGTGGGTAGAGTGAATATAAGTAATGATTTACAAGAACACGCTGACTGTACTAATGATATACATGGAAATACACAACCAACTACTTCAGTACAGACTATACCCACCCTTCAACCCAATGCCACCTCACAACCACTCCCAGTTCCTTTGGTTAGAAGGAAGGAGCCCTCTTTGGTGGGTGTACACGGGTTTACCCCTTTCCCCATAGACGAACAACACAGAGGAGGGAGGAATAGATCTATGAGTCAGGGCAGGCAGAAAAGGAAAGCCCCAGGAGGAGAATTTATGGGACAAACACTGAAAAAGATGTGGGACAAAGTCCTGAGACATTAGTTTGGAATCTTTCAGACAGGGTGTTATCCGAGGACAAAATATAAATCCTTAGCAGTGGTCTATCTTTTATACCTTCAGTTAGGAGTCAAATCACAGACAGTATTGTAGATGTGAGGTTGTTTAGTCGGAATGTCCAGCTTAAACTGGACTATGGTATTTCTTCTAAGGACACACCGCATAATAAGATTTTTAAAAAACCTAGTACTTATGTACCAGTATTACATCCCCTACTAGATGCTTTTACAAAAATGGTAGAGGATGATTTGCACACCCTAGATCAGAATAACAGGAAGAAGAAGTGGTACAGGAATTTAACCCCCAGATTGAGAACAGTTTTGAATAATCTAAGGGATGATAAAAACCTTATTATCAGACCAGCTGATAAAAATGGACCCATAGTGGTGTTTAATAGTGTTGATTATTTACAAAAAATTACTCTCATGTTAAGTGACTGTGAGTTTTATGAAATAATTAGTTTGAATGAAGTCTGGAGTAAGGTGCGTAACATATCATATATGTTGCAAGATTTATTACTCATTGAGGTTATAGATGAAGACCTGTTTAATTTTTTACATATGATAGATCCCTTGATTCCAGTCATCCAAGGCCTCCCCAAGGTACATAAAAATCCCTGAGACCCACCTATGAGACCTATAGTGGCAGGGGGAGGTTGGGCAACGGAGCCCCTATCCATCTACCTTGAGAAACACCTAAGACCCTTGGTGAATGAATCTACACATATTCTTAAAGACACAAAACATTTTTTACTGGACTTATACTCCAAGGTTGTAGATCTACTGTTAGATACGTATTATAAAATGGTTACCCTGGATGCACAGTCCCTTTTTGCTATGATACCTAACACTGAAGGTGTTGAGAGTGTTATGAGATGTTTACAGAGTTGCGAAGCCTATAGTCCAACTATGAAAGATTTATTTGGTGCCTTGTTGGAAATTGTCCTGGAAAATAACATCTTTCTTTCTTTTTAATGAGTTAGAATATATTCAGAAGGATGGCGTGGCTATGGGCACTTCATGTGCCAATAGCTACGCCAATCTTGTCATGCTGGACTGGGAACGTAATAAGCTGTTTGTCCTAGATAGTTTCAAGAAACATGTTGTTTTCTATGCATGTTTTGTTGATGATCTTTTCCTCCTGTGGGCTGGTACAGATAAAGCCCTGGATGACTTCCATAAAGAGATTAACAGTCTAACCATTTTTTTGAACTTTTCTATTGAAAGTTCAATTAATTGCATTACTTTTTTGGATGTTTTTGTTGATAGACTGCCAAATGCGATGCTCAATATTGGAGTCTTTAGAAAAACGTGCTATAGGAATTCCCTATTACATCGGGAAAGTATGCACCCCAATTACATATATAAGAACTTGATAAGGGGACAGGCGATAAGAGCATCCAGGATGAACCCAAATTATGATAGCTTCTTACAAGAGTTGTCAAACTTAAACAACAGGCTTTTACAAAGAGCATATAGGCCAGATGAGATCACCTCCCACTTTGAAGGTGTTTTGGAGCTGAGGAATGGTACTGCTAGACCATATTTCTCACAACCATATCCAGTAGAGAATGTCCCTGATATATGCCCTGAAGTTAGGAATTCACCAGTTAAATTTTCTGTTAGTTATACGCAAGACATAAACAGTATAAGGGAGGTTTTGAACAAGAATTGGAATCTGCTTTTACTTGATTCACAACTTAAAGACATTGTTGGTGAGGAGCCTTATTTTAGATATAGGAACAAGTCTAACCTACATAGATTACTTTGTTACCCTCGCATATCTACACAGCCTAATGAGTGTTTGAACAATATTGTGGATGCTGTTCTGTGTGATTGTTGTAATTTTTGCAGATTTGTAGATACCAGCTCCCAGTTTATTCACCCCATTACTTCCTATTGTTTCAGGTTTCAACTCAGTGCTAATTGCAATACATCACATGTCATTTATTTAGCTAAGTGCACTGCTTGTCAAGCATTCTACGTAGGCAAGACAGACAGACACCTACGAGACAGAGAATGATCACCTTTATCACATTCATACACTGTCTCCACGCAGTGCACTTTGTAAACACATTATAGACAGTGACAATACACTTTAATTTGTATTTTTAGTTATACAGATCAATGAACCCAGTGTTAGAGGAGGGGATATATGCAATTACACTGAAACACTGAAATTAAAATGGATTATCAGACCAGGTCTGAATGACAAAATTCCACTGAAACTGTTCTTAAGAATAGGAGACTCACTGTGAGATAAACATCCATATTTTAGAATGTTAATAAATGTTTTATATTTGCCTTTATATACAGATGTATATTTTATATATATATATATATATATATATATATATATATATATATATATATATATATATATATATATATATATATATATATATATATATATATATATATATATATATATATATTGTTTATATATATAGTTTTCTGTATACATTTTTTATAGACATGTATTATTTTTGCATACTGAAATGTTTTAATCAAGAACAGGAAGTGATGTCAGCCCTATTTCCTTATAAAATGTGACTTGATTTTATTCTGTGTTTGTTTCTTATGGTTTGACAAAGCCCTTACAGGGTGAAAGCGCTTGCCAATAAAACAGCTTGGATTTTACTTGTCTTTGGCATGGATTCAGTCATTGTTTGAACTAGCATTTATTTCTGCTGCTTGAATAAGCCTCAGTGACTGCTGGATTTATGCTGATTTTTTTGTCAGCCTTGGTTTGCTCCTGTGCTTCTTTTTTGGATCATCTCTTAAAATATAGCCCAAAGTAGGATAGAAAAATGTTGTAGCTTTGGAAAAGCTTATGCTACAGTTCTATCTCATATAAATATTAGTTATCTCATTACAGGTGAGTGATGTCTCCATGTTTTTTTGCAGTTACATCCTACTGTTGCCTCTAGACATCAAATATCACTTATTCATATATGTACTAATACTTCCAAAATCATGCTACATAAAAATATTAAAATATTTCTTCTTAAAGCTTACACAATGCCAAACATAACTGTAACGACTCTTTACCTCTGTCTAGTACAGATAAATAATTATTAATTATTTTATACAGATATAGACAGATAGATACAGATATTGATTTATATTTTCATTAATTTCATATTTTTCTAAGTATCTCAACAACCAAATAGCCCAGACAGACCTCTCATAAAAGCATCTAATCAGATGAACAAAATGCTGCTGGCAGTATGTGTGTAATTTGAGTGGTTGTTGAGATATGGTAAGTTGTTTACAAAATATTACAAACTGAATAGTTACTATGTTTACTGTGACTTATGAAATCAAGTTTAAGACCTAGAACCTAAAGAATATTACCATTATAAATAGTGTGTGCTGAAGAGTTTGCCATTTACAGTTCTTTATAACCCCAATGGTTCCAGATATATACGAATTTATTTGATGTGTGAGGACTTAATTTGATTCTATCAAAAAGATTAAGCTCCAGTCATTGGAAGTTAAATTTCAAACTTCCAGAGCTCTATTACAGATATAATAATCACAATGCCACATTCAAGAATTTAGCAATCCAGCTACAAAAATGGAATCTGAGATAGTGGATATTGTTTCCATTTTAAGTGTGATATTCTAAATTGTTTAGTAATGTAAATTATACCATCAATATGTAAACAAATAAATGAATTCTGTAAACATTTTCCCCTTAGAATTTTTTCTGTTCTAGACTAGATATTTGTGTCAACTTTTCACACCAGGTAATAAAATCCCCACAGTAGAAAATACCTCATAACTATCAGAAATGTATGATTTTTTTTCTGATTGAGACCTCCCTAAACTGGTTACCCTATAGGTGAAGTCTGTTTCCTTGAGTATCAATTGCCTGAGGCTGAAACCACCGAAGACCAGATCACACTACACTGTTTTCCATAGGAAGCCATTTTTGGTGAAATTTCTAAGTGTGTGTGCTCTCTGTGATGTCCATTTTGGGAAATTTCTCTGTTTTTCCAATTTTTGCAGCTATGAAGTTAGTATATATACATATATAAGTCTGGGATGTATGTGTTTTAGAGGGAGTAGGGCTGCTTGACCCCTGCAAAAATCAAAATTAAATTTTGTTTTTTTTCAGTGATTTGTTTTTTGAGTAGTACATTTCAGTGATTCCAGTGATCTGGAATTTGATGTTTGATGGCTTATAAAGGAAGCCCCTAAATATCTTTATAAGCAGTGAACATAATCTAAACAATATATACATCCCTTCATCTATATAATAGTTGATTATGACACTTTTCAAACCTTATTTGGTTTGAAGGAGTTGTTCTTCAAAGATGTCCCTAGCATTAATGAGAATGCTTGATATAAATTACACTAGTAATAATAAGTCAAAGTACTTTGGATAAAACAAACTGCAAAATCCCAAAGAATAAGGCACCATGGCTGGAACAACAAACTAATTTATTATAAAACACTTTCCATCCACACCAAATAGTTGAACTTCATCAGATACAAGTACTTCATTCACAGGATAACCCTCTCAGTAAGTCACATGACTTCCCAGCTAAAAAATTAAAGTGCTAGTCACATTTATTAAGAAATAGCATATATTTAAAATGCCCATGTTAATGTTTCTAAAATCCACAATTACTCTAGCTAAAACAAAAATATGTTTAACTTTTGTCAAGCAGTTTAATAAAACAGTGAATATGTGTATAAAACGTAAATTTATATTAGGGAAAAGGTCCCCAATACTATCTCATTAGATTTTTCAGTTTCAAAATACACATTAGGGAACATATATCATTGAGTCCTGGGTGGTTATAGGCATTTAATCGAATTTGCCAAATAAGTTCTTGTTTTTCAAGTTCTTACTGGATGGGGCCTCCCCTAGGATTCTGTGCCACCTGATCTATAACTCGAAATTTGGATGTGTGCTCCAGATTCGCAAAAATATGACTTGCCAAGGCATTTTCCATTTTTTGTCTGCTGATACTATATACATGTTCATAGACTCTATCCCTAAGCCTTCTTTCTGTTTTTCCTATGTAGAATAATTCACATAACTGACACTTGGCTAAATAAACCACCATCTTAGAGTTACAGTTGTGTTTCATTCTACAGGTTATCTTATTAGTGTTCACTATTGTTGTGAAGCCCATGTCCATGTACCTACAGTAATGGCAATTCCCACATTGCTTCATTCCTGCATGAATTGAGTTGAGTTTAGTGTTTCATTTGAGCAGATTTTTAAAATTGGTAGACCTTCTCAAAATAAATTTAGGTGAAGGTCCCTATTTCTTACTAATTCCTTGTCTTCCATGAGAATGTTCCAGTTTTTGCAAACTATATCTCTAATGTAGCTGAAGTCTAAGTTAAATGTGGTGACAAAACCTAGGCTAAAGTTATATTCTGAAGCAAGACTTGTTGTTGTTACTACATGTATTGGCTCCTCTGACTGTATAGTATCTGGAGAAGAAATGTTTACAGTCTGAATTATGTTTAAAATTGGCCTATAAAAACATTATGCCTTTTGGACGTGACTTTGTCTGTTAAGACATTCAACAATAAAGTTGGGTAGGCTCTTCTCATAAACATTTGTTTTAAAAATTCACATTCATTGTGGAAATCCATTTCAGTAGTCACCATTCTAGTGGCACACACAAGTTGCCCTTTAACCTCTGATCTTTTTTGGTAGTGTGGATGGGCACTTGTGTAGTGCAGAAATGTATTTGAATAAGTTGGTTTCCTGAATATTTTAGCTTTATATCTCCCCTCCACATTGTTTTTACTTAACTGTACATCTAGAAAGGAAATGCCATGTTCATAAACGTTGTGGAAAATTCTAAAACTTGGATGGTGTTGAAATAATACACTAGTTTTTCAGCTATCAGTTCATTACCATTTATTAATAAAAAATGTCATTGAGGTAACGTGAAAAATATACTGTTTGACTGGTAATTTCCTGGATGTCAAAAATGTAAGTGTGTTCCCAATAAGCCATTAGTAGATTGGCAAAGTTGGAGCCGCAAAGTGACCCCATAGCTACTCCCGTTGTTTGTAGATAGAAATTCTTTTTAAAGTGAATGAAATTGTTAGATAGTATAATGTCTAACAATTCTTGTATGAAGGAAATATCTGTGCATGGGGTGTCTTTTCTCCTTAAAATATGTCCCACCCATTCAATACCCAGGTCATGTGGTATGGATGTATAAAGGTCTCTTACATCTACTGTAAAAAAATTGTGTTGTGTGTTGAAGTCAAGTTCATTAATTTTATCAAGAAATGTCCATGAGTACCTGCCAATTTGTGCCTCAGTTTGTGCATATCTTTTCAGCATTGAATCCACCACTTACACATGCATATGTAGCTGAATTTCTATCATCTACAATGGGCCTTAGTGGTGGATTTTGGAGGTCCTTATGAATTTTAGGGACTCTGAACATGCCATAGGTGTCCATATCTGCATGTAGTTATATAATTTATGTCTATTTTGCCTTCAATGTATGTCATTAATAAAAATTTTGATATGTTAGTTAGCTGTGTTGTATTCATTTAATGAAACTTGTTGGTAAGAATGAGCATACAAAATAGATTCAATCTTGTTGTCATAATTGTCAGAGTCCATGAATACCAGCCCCCCCACCCTTATCTGGTTTCATGACTCTGACATTAGTTGACCTTAACACATTAAACCAAGCTTGCTCATCCTTACTGAAGTTGTAATTACTTGCAGACCTTTTATTAGTAGACTGTGACATCCTAAAATTGAGTTCACAAACTAATTCAAAAGTATGTAAAAGGTTGTGCAGCGGTGGAATAAACAAACTGGCAATCCTAAACTGTTGGTCCTCTAAACTAGTGTTACCTAGAAGAGCTTTTAAATTTAGCTTTCTTACAAAAAGTTTCAGGTCTAAAATACATTTGGCAATGTCTATTCTCCTCGAGGTAATGAAGTTCAGCCCCTTAGCCAAAATGTTAGCAAGTTCAACAGTCACATCAAATGTGGAATAGTTGTAAGTATAAAAGTCACCCTCAGTGTTTTTGATAACCAATGGATTACTTTCATAAGTAATGTTATTAGTCTCTGCTGAGCTGTTTACCTCCATTTGTTGTGCTTCTTTCATTGGTTCTATTTGTGCTGGTACTTCCCTCTGGTAAAACCTGGTTAGAGGCATTTTGAAGAGGCTGGTTATTGCTGTTGTGATGGCTTTCATTAAAACTGGAGCATGTTTGTTGGTTTTGTAATTGCTCGCTCCTTCTCACAGTTTCATTTTGTTCTGGACTTTCATAGTCATGGTTAGAAGCCTGCTCACAGTCAGTGTGTGTAGACACAGTTTGTTCTCTATTTCCTTCATTACTAGTGTGATTGACACTAAACCCATAGTTGTCACCGCCTCCTCTGACATTCCATGCTTGTGATGCAGGGGAGCATGGATAGGCAGTTCCATTTAGGTATTGAGCACTATCCCTTTCTAATTTCTTGCCTTTAGTTAGTTTAATTTTATTAATGTGTTGGTCTATACTCTGAAATATATGTGCATAATCGTATCTATAATGGTCAAACTCCAAGTGAGTTTTGATTTGAACATCTAGTACAGAAATTGCATCTGTTATTTCTTCTGCAAACAAATTGCAGTGCTTACACATTAAATCTAACAAGTCCAGCCCCTATCGATTAAATAACTTAATTAGGTCTAAGTGAAACTATGAATCTGAGACCAAACCTGTAGGATACTGACAGATTCTTAACCCTTTAGGTACTATTTCAAGTTTTAAACATTCCTGAAAGTATTAAATTTCTAGGTGCAATTTTTTTAAATTTTAACAAATTCTGATGAAACATATTTAACAAACCAGAAATATTCACCTTATTCCTGGTTGTTGTGCTGGATTATTAAGTTGGTTGGTAAGTCCATTCTGTAAATTCACATGATGAACTTGCATAATGGACTTATCAACCAACTTAATAATCCAGCAAAACAACCAGTGAATGTAAACCTATCCCTGAGGCTTATTGGGATTCCAACATTAAAGAATTGGCTAACTTCACCATTGGGCTTCAATTCACCTAATCCAGCACAAACAATGGGGAACTCGGCCAGGGATAAGGTGAATATTTCTGACTTGTTAAATATATTTGATCAGAATTTGTTAAAATATAAAAAATTGAGCCTAGAAATTGAATACTTTCAGGAATGTATAGAACTTGAAATAGTACCTAAAGGGTTAAGAATTTGTCAGTATCCTACAGGTTTGGTCCCAGATTCACAGTCATGCTCAGTACCTAAATGGAACTGCCTAGCCATGCCCCCCCCCTATATCACAAGTAAGGAATGTCAGAGGAGGCATTGCCAACTATGTGCTTAGTGTCAATCACACTAGTAATAAAGGAAACAGAGAAAAAACTGTGTTTACACACACTGACTGTGAGCAGACTTCTAACTATGACTATGGAAGTCTAGAACAAAATGAAATTCTGTGAAGGAGTGAGTGATTACTAAACCAGCAAACACTCTCCAGTTTTAATGATAACCATCACAACAGCAATAACCAGCCTCCTCAAAACACCACTAACCAGGGTTTGCCAGAGGGAAATACCAGCACAAATAGAACCAATGGAAGAAGCACAACAAATGTAGGTAAATAGCTCAGCAGAGACTAATAACATTACTTATGAAAGTAATCCATTGGTTATTAAAAAAATGGAGGGTGACTTTTATATTTACAACTATTCCACATTTAATGTGACTGCTGAACTTGCTAACATTTTGGCTAAGGGGTTGACCTTCATTCCCTCAAGGAGAATGGACATTGCCAAATATATTTTAGACCTGAAACCTTTTTTAAGAAAGCTAAATTTAAAAGTTCTTCTAGGTAACACCAGTTTAGAAGACCAACAGTTTAGGATAGCCAACTTGTTTAATCCACAGCTTCACAACCTTTTACATACTTTTGAACAAGTTTGTGAACTCAATTTTAGGATGTTACAGTCTACTAATAAAAGGTCTGCAAGTAATTACAACTTGAGTAAGGATGAGCAAGCCTGGCTTAATGTGTTATGGTCAACTAATGATGTCAGAGTCATGAAACCAGACAAGGGTGGGGGGGCTGGTATTCATGGACTTTGACGATTATGACAACAAGATTGAATCTATTTTGTATGCTCATTCTTACCAACAAGTTTTATTAAATGAATGCAACACAGTTAAGCAACGTATAAATATTTATATGAATGACTTATACACTGAAGGCAAAATAGACATAAATTTATTCAGCTACATGCAGATACTGACACCTGTTGCACCAGTCATGTTTGGAGTCCCTCCAAAATCCACCACTAAGGCTCATTGTAGGTCATAGAAATTCAGCTACATATGCATGTGCAAGTGGTGGATTCAATATGTGCAAACTGAGGCACAAATTAACAGGGACTCCTGAACATTCCTTGAAAAAATGAATTAACTTGACTTCAACACACAACACAATTTTCTTACACTTGATGTAAGAGGCTTTTATACATCCATACCATATCACCTGGGTATTGAATGGTTGAGAAATATTTTAAGGAGGAAAGGCACCCCAAGCACAGATATTTCCTTGGTAGAAGAATTGTTAGACATTATACTATCTAACAATTTCATTCACTTTAAAAATAATTTTTATCTACAATCAAGGGGAGTTGCTATGGGGTCACCTTGTAGCTCCAGCTTTGCCAATCTAGTAATGGCTTATTGGGAACACACTTACATTTTTAACATCCAGGAAATTACCCGTCAAATAGTATATTTTACATGTTACCTGGATGACATTTTTTTGTTAATAAAAGGTAATGAACTGGTAGCTGAAAAACTAGTGCATTATTTCAACAACACCACCCAATTTTTAGAATTCACCAACTTTCATGAACATGAAATTTCATTTCTAGTGTACAGTTAAGTAAAAACAATGAGATGGGGAGATATGAAGCTAAAATCTGCAAAAAACCAACTTATTCAAATACATTCCTGCTCTACGCAAGTGCCCATGTACACCACCAAAAAAGATCAGTGGTTAAAGGCCAACTTACGCGTACCACTAAAATGGTGACTACCAAACTGGATTTCCACAATGAATGTGAATTTTTAAAACAAATGTTTATGAGAAGAACCTACCCAACGTCATTGCTGGATGACTTAATAGATGAAGTCAGGTCAAAAAGGCATAAAGGTTTTTATAGGCCAATTGTAAACATAATTCAGACTGTAAACATTTCTTGTCCAGATACTATACAGTCAGAAGAGCCAATACATGTAGTATCAACAACAACTCTTGCTTTAGAATGTAACTTTAGTCTAGGTTTTGGCACCACATTTAACTTGGACTTCATTAGAGATATAGTTTGCAAAATCTGGAACATTCTCATGGAAGACAAGGAATTAGTAAAGACAGTGGGACCTTCACCTAAATTTATTTTGAGAAGGGCTACCAATTTAAAAAATCTGCTCAAACGAAACACTAAACTCAACTCAATTCATGCAAGAATGAAGCAGTGCGGGAGTTGCCATTAGGGTAGGTAAATGGACGTGGGCCTCACAACAATAGTTAACAATAATAAGATAACCTGTAGAATGAAACACAACTGTAACTCTAAGATGGTGGTTTATTTAGCAAAGTGTTAGTTGTGTGAATCATTCTACATAGGAAAAACAGAAAGAAGGCTTAGGGATAGAGTCTACAAACATGTATATGGTATCAGTAGACAAAATAATGGAAAATGCCCTGGTAAAACATATTTTTACGTATTTGGAATACGCATTCAAATTTCAAGTGATAGATCAGGTGGCACAGAATCCTAGGAGAGGCCCCATCCAGTTAGAACTTGAAAGACTAGAACTAATTTGGTAAATTTGATTACATGCCTATAACTACCCAGGACTCAGTGATATGTGTTCCCTAATGTGTATTTTGAAAGTGAAAAATCTAATGAGATAGCATTGGGGACCTTTCCCCTAATATAAATTTAAGTTTTATACACGTATTCACTGTTTTATTAAACTGCTTGACAGAAGTTAAACATATTTTTATTGTGACCAGTGTAATTGTAGATTTTAGAAACATTAACATGGTCATTTAAAGTATATGCTGTTATTTCTTAGTAAATGTGACTACCACTTTAAATTTTTAGCTGGGAAGTCATGTGACTTACTGAGAGGGTTATTTAAACTGTTTCTTGTGAATGAAGTACTTGTATCTGAGTTCAACTATTTGGTGTGGACGAAAAGCGCTTTATAATGAATTAGCTTGTTACTCCAGATTTGGTGCCTTATTCTTTGGGATTTTGCAGTTTGTTTTCCTGTATTTTGTTGGATTACTTTGAATAAAACAACTTTCATTGACAGTAATATATATATATATATATATATATATATATATATATATATATATATATATATATATATTCGTTTTGGGGGTGGGGTGGAGGTGCAGGGGACCTTACAAAAGAAACTAAACTTTGTGGTTCACTAAAAGTTGCTTTTTATCGGCATTTGTTAAACGATTTGCCGTTATTGATATCTCAGCAATAACCTGCATTAACAAATGCACGCTACAAGAATTTTCCATCTGGATGGTAACCATTTTAAAGCCAGCAATACCACATTTATTTCTTAAATATAAATTTGAAATTATGCTCTACAGTCAAAAATAAGCTGAGATTATGTTCACTCTATACATAGGTGGGACTGATGACCAGTGAAATCAACCTTATTTGTGTTCACAGTCTAGTTACAGAAAAAAGTTGTTCTTTTGACTCAGATAGCCTTATTTTGTAGTACTAAAACTTCAGGAGATCCTTGGCGTTTTCAGTAATATATTATCACAATTATTCTATAGTTAGTTTATATTGTATCTCTAACAGATTCATGTTTATCATAGAAACTAAATATGTATTTCTTTTGTCCCAATTCTATTTACAATAACTATTGAATAGCTGGCATAGATTATCAAATAAAAAAGTGAAGGATTCCGAAAGCCTTAAGAAGTAAATAATAAAACTATTATTTCGTCTGGAAATGGGCTAACAATTTGAAGTTATAAAGAAAAAAAAACTCTGTTGACTCTTGCTGAACAATAAAATGATCTTCAAAAATATTTATCCTAACAATTATTTCCTAGAAGTCAACCACTGTTTTCATTTCACTGTTGCTATTAAAAGATGTTGCAGTGCAGCTAATCTAACATGCACCAGCAATACTTTGCTTTATTTAGTATGTACATGGCATCATTGCAGAAGATGTTTTTATTCTAGTTATAAGATATGAATTATGAATCACTTTAGGGTTTTACATACTCTTATAGCAAAACCCAGCAGCCCCCAAAAAGTTATTACCTTCTAAATTGTTGTACATAATGCAAGTTACATATTTAGCCCCCCCTCTCACAGTAGTAAAAAAAATATGTTACCAGAATCTAACGAAATTTCTATGTTCCCTCATAAACAATGACTCAGCGTCCAACATCACCCCTAGTCACTGTAGGAAGTGTGGACTGAGTTTTCACATCTTCTTGTATAATCAGTCAGTAGTGTTAATAATTTCCAGGGATTCCTTAACACCACATCTGTTGAGCGAGCGGTGATTACATTGTGTGCTCATTGAGTAGCAATGCTAATTATACATACATGCTGTGAGGTCAGTGTGCAAAATGAGCATCTCCTCACTGTGGCCACAGCACAGCCGTACAGCTACATTGTGTTATATTACCTTGGAGACAGAGTTATGTATGAGCAACCAAGGTAAACAATGAAGGTATATCAGCACTTCTAGTTGTCATGGCAAGTTGACACGCACTGGTTGACAATGTTGATATAATGTACAGCTATTTATCTATCTCAGTCTGTATTTATCTATATAGAAAAATGTGCTATGAAAGAAAAAATAGCACATTGGCTAAAGAGGAGTAGAAGTTATACTACAGCAACAGAATCCACAGATATTGTCATTGCAATGTGGAAAGGGAGGTGCACCACAAAACATGTCAGAAAAGCAGAATGGAGAAGGTGATATGACATTACAGGAATAGAGAATAATGTGAAATCTACACAAGGTAGGTGGTATACAATAAAGCAACATGATGTACCTGCCTGTTGCAGTCCTGACAACAGTGAGTGAGCAGTGGACCTGTACTATAATGTTACTGTCATTAAAAAAGGAAAACATTCTACTAGCAGAGGAGTAACCCATCAATGTAGTCAACATACCGGTATAGCCACATTCCTATCAAGGAAAGACACTGTAGCAGGCAGAATAAAAGTGTCATAAAACATAAATATTAGAGAAATGCAACTGATGTGCAGAATGATGGGAAATCAAGAAATGATAGGCCTTAAGGGAAATGAATGCAGTCCTTTCCTTCTGAAAAATTCCATACAAGTGCATTAGTAAGGGGAAGGCACTGATTTTGTCAGAGTAGATATGGTCATAACACACACATACCAGGAGAAGGTGGCACAAGTTCAGACTACAAACTGAACATTGTAAAACAACATACAACCCCCATAAGATTCAAAATCCCTAACCAGTGTGTTGACACAAAATGTATTGCATGAATACACTAAGCCATCAAAGAAGAGGAGAATAAAGCCAATAGTTGTACTTTATTATAGATAGATATATGCTGCGATGCTTAGCTCATTTGCATGACTAACTATTGCCTTCCGAACATTGTTCATCATTTTTCCAAAGGACTTTAAATTCTCCATGGTTATATATGGCCATCGACATTACTCTCTGTCAACTGCTGCACAACATATGACCACAGAAAGATTATATTTTGAATTATCGGCCCTTTATGGCTAGTGTAGGGTGTCTACCTATTTTTTGACTATATTATAGGTTGTAAATGGAAGTTAAAGACAGAAAAGAAAAGGGGAAGCATGTAGAGGGTAGAAAACATGGTCAGCAAATAAGGAATAGACAGGTTGGTGATGACATAGAAGTCCATGTTTATCAACTCCTTAGCTCAACAATGGTAGACAAATCCATAAATAATTGTAGTAGGAAGATGCCAAACTCTATGACATAATTTACAACCTGATGACAGGTGTGCTGCATTTTAGGGAAAATGAGCTCATTTATTTATTTATTTTATATTTGTTAACCGGGAAGGTCCGACTGGACACAAGTCCTTTTTAGAGGAAGCCTGGAGAGAAAAGCTCCACATGAAAATAAATGCATCTAGTTGTAAGGACAAGTAAGTCAACAGTTTAAAGGAGAAAATACATCTCAATGCAATCATAATTAGTCAACAGCTTAAGTAGTAAGTACAGCCACATTTTGATCATATATAAATGAAAACAATATTATATACAGCAGGCTTGAAATTTAAGTATGTAACTTAGGCTGCATCTTAGGAACAATACAAAGATGTACATAAAGCAACAGTTTCACAGAAACAATGCAACCCAAGATGAATAAATAGTAAGGACCTTATAATAAGAGGTTCATTCAATCAAGCTGAAGTAGGTAATATGTAATCTATGAAGAGCAGGGGGAGACAAACTGGGGTGTGAGAGAGAAGAAGCAAGTATACAGCAATGTTGTTGTCACTTAAGGTTAGGTTATTAATTAGAGGGTTAGACTAACCAGTGCAGTATAGGAACAGAGCCAAGTATTAGCTAGGTGTGTTTTTAGAAGTTCTTTTTAAATTGCACTAATGATGAATGAGATGTAATATGTGTAGGTAATGTGTTTCATATTTTTGGTATGAAGTTAGAAAAGAGGGATTCCTCAGCTCTGTTGTTAGCTTTTGTTACCTCCAAAAGGAATTTGCTGCTGAGCAGAGAGGTAAATTATTTGAGTATGGAAGTATAAGATTTTGCAGAGCAGGGGTTTGCTCTGGCTGATGTAGAATTTTGTGGGCAAAGGTGAGTTGGTTGTATAGTAGGAGTTGTGGGAGTTCACATGAAAGTAAGTAAAAAAAAAAAACACCTAAATGGAGTTGATCCCCTGCTTTTGTCACTAATATTTTCTATAGGAGGACATTATCATGGAAGACAACAAAAGCTTTCATAGCAAAGGTTTCTGGAAAACACATTTCAAGAGGAATGACAAGCATAACAGGAAGAAATGAGTAATACACCTGAACGGATCTAATCCCCTGTCTTTGACAACGGTATTCTTTGGAGCAGTAAGTCTGCATAGAATGCCATGGATGAACTTAGATAAAAGGCTTCTGGAAAACACAATTCAAGGGAATGAACCCATAACTGTAAGTAAAGAAAAACCCAGCTGAATGGATTTAAACCCCTGCTTTCCACACGGATGCCTTCTAAACTAATAAACTAGCATGGATTGCCATGGATGCACAAATAGGGGGAAAATACATGAGGTTAGTAATGGAGAAGTCAAATAAATAGAAATTGGGGTTATGGAACAACTGCAAAGAGAAGGATTCAGTGCAATAAATCAAATACAGAAAGCACCACAACAGGAGAGTGCAATGGATATCCAAATTAAGGGGAAACCAGTGGAACAGGAAGCAATTGGTCAGGTGCCATATCAAGATATTTTGGAGCCTTCCACAGGAAACCAGTATAAATGTTCATTTGAAGCTAGACAGCAAGGAAAGGAACAAGAAACTGTGGAAACTCTGATGCAGTCAATGTTGAGGAGTGATAGGCCAGTGAGTTCCCATATGACAGAACAACAGATGACATAGGATGAAATTGAAGAGAATGCGCCACAGGAAGATGCTACAGAACTTTCTATAAAATGCCCACAAAAAAACAGAAAACGAGGTCTGTGCCATCAGTATGGAAGAAAATGAGTTAAGAGAAGAGTTGCTTGATTTAATAGACAAAGACAGATATATCAAGATCAATGAGAGAAATAGACTGCAGATGGTTAATAAAACCCCAAAAGTCAGAAACTTGATAAAACAAATGAACACAGTAATTAGGACTGCCCATAGAGATCCATGCAATATAACAGAAGTAAACAGAATATATTTCTGTGTTGCTAAATTAATAACTGATGAAGTTCTACTACAGGAACACATGGTAGCAAGGGAAAAGAGGGGGTAAAAGCAAATACTATCATGGAAATATCAAATAGAGAAAACTATAAAGCAGCTAAGACAAGAAGTGTCATTGTTAGAAGATTATAGAAGAGGGAATAGATCAACAAAAATACTAAGAAAGATAGTATTAGATCAGACCAGGATCTATTATGCACTACTGTAGATAACAAACTAAACATTTCAAAACAGACGGAAAGGCTTAGAAGATACGAATATAAATATAAGGGAAAAGCACAAAATAAGCAATTTATTGATGACCAAAAAAAGTTTTATAGAGAATTAGGAAATAAGGTAAAAAGAATTGAAAGATCGCCAAAAAAAGAGGAAGTAGACACATTTTGGAGAAGTATCTATGGAGATCCTGTGGAGCAGAACAAGAGGCTAAATGGACAGAAGAAGTAAAAGAAGGAATAAGAAGTTTAAAGGTTCAGGGTATGGAATGGGATGAAATAACAGCCAGAGAGATTGAAACAAAGTTGAGAAAAGCCTCTAACTGGAAAACCCCAGGCCCGGATGTAGTACCTAACTTTTGGCTTAAAATATTAACTTCTTTGCACAAGGATTTAGCCATGAGTAAGAACTATTTATATGCACACCCTGAACACACACCACACTAGTTAACAACAGGAAAAACAATGCTTTTACTTAAGAGTGAACCTGCAAGCTACCCTAAAAATTATAGACCAATAACTTGTCTTCCAATGATGTATAAACTATACACGGGAAATGAAGCCGGCAGAGTTTATTGTCATTTAGAAGACAACTCAATTACGGTAGTAGAACAAAAGGGCAATCAAAGAAAGCCATATGGAACAAAGGATCATTTGTTGTTAAACAGAGTTATAGTGGAGAACTGTAAGAAGGGGAAGAATCTAAGTATGGCATAGATTGACTACAAAAAAGAATATGATAGTATCCCACATTCATGGATAAAAGAGTGCTTAAAATGTACACTGATTAACTATATTACAGTAACCATGAAACAGTGGCAGACCATTTTGCAATTAATTAATTAATTTATTTATTTATTTATTTATTTTATTTTACATTTATTTTACATTTGGTAACCTGGGGTGTCTGACTGAGCTGAAAAGGCCCCTTTTCAGCAGAGGCCCAGGGAGAAAAGTTCCACATAGAAAAATTACAGGTACATTTAGACATGTATATACACAAATTACAATAGACATGTTTTTACAGTGGTATGCTGCACATCAACAGTTACAGTGGAGAGAACAAACAAGAAAATATTAATTTAAAAATAAAGGTAATTAATAGATTTGTTGTGTACAGCTGAAATTTGGAACATAGGTAGAATACATACATAGTACACAGGTACAGTACTTACATTGTACACTAGCCAGTGTTTGTGAGTAAGAGTGAAAACTATTATCAAGTACTTTAGGTCTAGTATGTGTACCTTTCACTAGCCCGGGGTGCAGTCATGGCACTGCCAACTTTGCTTGAGATGTTGCCTAATAAGGTTTTTAAAGGAGGCTTTGGACAATGTGTTTTGTATGCTAGTGGGGAGAGAGTTCCATTTTTTAGCCACTGAACTACTATATAGTGTGTCTCCAAAACTATTGTAGCTATTGGTGACTTCTAGTAGCAGTTTGCTTGATGATCTAAGAGGCCTTTTGTGTGAGTGATGCTGTACTAGGGTATTGAGGGCAGGACACTTATTGGGGAGGTAATAGATAGAATGACAGAGGCAGCTCTGATTGTAGGATAAGAGGTTGGGCAGTTCAAGCCAGTGGAGACGTCTCAAAGCAGTACAGTGATGAGTTCTATATGCGCAATTTGCAGCAAAGCAGGCAATTCTATTATAGCAGGCTTCCATTTTGCTTAGTTAAGTTTTGTTGAGATTAGTCAGAATGGAAGATGCATAGAGTAGGGTGGATAGGAGTTGGGAGTGAACAATGGCTGATGTTGTGTTGTTGGTAAGAAATGGTTTGATACGTTAGAGTGATCCCAGTATGGCATGTACTTTTTAAATTTTTAAGTTGAGATGACTATCAAATTTTAGGTGGGAGTCTATGGTTATTCCCAATAGCTTGGCCTGTGCCACTGGAGTGATTGGAGTAGATGGTGAATTGACTGTTATCACTGTTTTTGTTAGAAATTATTATAATCATAAGCTGAGTTTTCTTTGGATTGAGGATAAGTTGGGCTTTGGTAAGGTAGTTTTCAATGTCAGAGAATGTTAGCTGAGTTGTTTGCAGGAGGGTGGGAATGTTTTGTGCAGCACAGATTAAGGTAGTATCATCTGCATACTGAATGATAGACGCATACTGTGTGGAGGTATGGAGGTAATTTGTGAAGATTGTAAATAATAGTGGTCCTAAGATAGAACCCTGTGGGACTCCTATAGTTATGGGCAACTGAGGAGAAAGAATTTTCCCATTTCACAGCTTGATACCTGTCAGTTAAGTAGCTTTGGAACCAGGTAAGAGTGGAATTTGATAGGTGATATTGGTTTAGTTTGTTTAGCAGAATTTGATGTGAGACTGTGTCAAATGCTTTGGACATATCCAAAAAAAGAGTTGACACCTGCAGCCCTTCAATTTTGAGACAGTTTACTGTGTCTTTGAAGCAGTGGAGGGCTATAGTGGTACTATGGGCAGGTCTGAAACCATGTTCAGTAGGAGACAAGATGTTGCTGTCTAGGAGATATTTTAGCACCTGTGTATGGATACATTTTTCTAGGATTTTGGCCAGGGGGGAGAGTAAAGCAATGGGTCAGTAGTTATTAAGTTCAGTGGAGGTCCTGCCCTTAATTATGGGTATAACATAGGATATTTTCCAGAGTTTGGGCACATAGTTTTCAACAATTGATCTGTTTATGAGAGTGGAGATTGGAATAGCAATAGCATCTGCTGTGAGTTTGAAGAAATAGCTGGGGAGTAGTTTGGTTGCTTTTGATGAGGTTTTTAGTTTGGAGAGCATGCTTTTGATCAAAGTGGTGGAAACTGTTTTGAAGGTAAAGCTTGTATTAGTGTTATTTGTATTGGGGGGATTGTGAGGTTGGAACTGTCCTGTGATACTAAGGATAGAATTGAGTTCACAAAGTGGGAGTTGAATTGTGTTTCGATGGGAACTTTAGTGTCAGGGGTGGTTGGTTTGGGGGGGTAGCTTTTTGGGTGGGTTTTTAGTAACTGGTTTACATTTTTCCAAACTTTTTGGGGGTTGTGTTGGTATTTAGTTTGTAATGTTGTGTAGTAGGATTTTTTGTCCAGCCTAATGCATTTTTTGCATGGTTGCACAGTTCTTGGTACTTTATTTAGGCGTTGTGTTTCTTTGTTTTTTTGATAGTAAAGTCAGGCAGTGTCCCTGGACTTGAGTGTTTGTTTGGTTTCTTTACTGAGCCAGGGGTTTGCAGAGGTTCTAACCTTGATTTTGCGCAATGGAGTGACAGTGTCTAGGAGTTGTAGAAATGTTTTGTTGAAATATGCTACAGCCTGGTCAAGTGGGAAGGTTTTTAGGGGGGTCCAGTCACAGTTACAGAGTAAAGTATTGAGGACCTCAGGAGATAATTTTTTGTGTGTTTCTAGTGGATTTGTAGTTAGTGGTTTTGCATATGCTTGTTCTACTGCATATAAGGTATATTATGTTGTGGTCACTTAAGGTGTCTGCGAAACTGCCTGTGTGGGGGTACAATGTGGGGTTGTTAGTTGGGACCCAGTCAAGGATGAATTCCCATTTAGACTTTTTATCACATCTAGTTGGATTTTGGACTAGCTGCTGGTAGCCATGGAGATTTATTAGATTACTTGGTGGTTCTGATATACAGGTGAACCAATCTAGGTTGAAATCCCCCAGAATGAGGGTTTCTTGTGAGTATGTGGAAGAACACCAGAATAATAAGTCTTCAAGGCTAGCAGGTGTATTACCAGGTGGACTATAGATCACGATTGTGGTGATAATCTTTTTAGGGTTAAGTGGAAGTTGTGAGATAAGTATGTCCCAATTATTGGGGGAGGGGTAGGAGTTTGGTAATTGATGTACAATTAAGTTGGACTTGTACATTAAAGCAGTCCCACCCCTTTTACGAAGTGGTCTGTCTTGTCTAATGATATTGTAGCCGGTAGGGAAAACTTCTGAGTTAGCTATATTTTTATTTAGCCAGGTTTCTGTTAAAGCAACTATGTCTGGGGAGTAGTGTGCTTTTGTGGCCTGGAGTTCAGGTATTTTATTTTTGATACTTCTAATAATATTTAGCATTAAAAGATTGTTGTTTGTTGTTGCTGTCATTGATTTGCCCAGGGATGAAGATAGTGGGGGTGTTATGTTCTGACATTTGTGCTGGAGCAGCTTGTGTTGGACAAGGTGGATTTGGGCCGGGGTTGGGGTGGATGTCCCCACTTATGGTGAGCCTGGTGTTAAAATGGTGATACAGATGTTTGAGTTTGGTGATGAGTGTGAGAAAGTATTGTGTTTTTTGGAGTAGGAATGAGAGCATATGTGTTTAGTTCTGAATTGGTCTTTTATGTAGTTCTTGAACAATTGTGGGCAGATATTATTATAATGTGCGGTGTCTGTATATGAGAGTGCATAAAATAGTGTTGTGTTACTAAGTTTAGTGATATTGCTAGAGTGATAACTTGTGGAGTTATAAAGAATTAAGAGAAGACAGACTAGACTTAGTTTTATGATAGTCATGGTTATAAAGTTAAGTTGGTTCTAGGTGGAGGTGTGGATAGAAATTATAGGGTTGCAATATATGTGGATGGGTAAGTATTGTGGGGTGATGTAATAATGCCTAGTGGGAAATTAGAGTGGTTGGGAGTATTTTGTAGTGGAGCAAGTGGGTGTGGTGTAATGTGATCTGAGTGAAGAGCTGTGATTGGTGGAGGTGATGTGAGGTTGAGCTGTGGGTGGGGTTGCAATTACTATAAATGTAGAGGTAGTAGGGGTGGGAGAAAATTGGGGGCAGGGCAGGGGAGCGGAGAGAGCCCGAGCATTAGCAAGGGTGAACAGAGTGGGGCAGAGCCCACCAAGACAAGAGTAATGGGCAGGAAAAAGTTAGTGTAAGTAAGCCATAATAAAGGACATATTATTATCCCAGGGATAAAAATTCAAAGGGGGATATTCCAGGGTGACTCTGTCACTGTTGCTATTCTGCCTTGCCATTAATCCATTAATCTGTTTACTTAACAGCTTAGGCCATGGCTACAATTTGCCTTCTAGAAAACAACAAAGTCTAATAACTTCTCATCTTCTCTTTGTCGATGATTTAAAACTGTATAGCTTATCAGATGAGGAACTGAGAGCACAGCTGCAGGATGTCAAAACTTTTCAGATTATATTGGAATGTCATTTGGTCTGGATAAATGTGCAAAAACAACCTTTAAAAAAGGAAAACTGCAGCACCAGGAACACATCAGTTTGGGAGAAGAATGTGATATAAAAGAACTTGAGCAAGCAGGAGTGTATAAATACTTGGGAATTAATGAAGGATCAGCAATAAAACATGAACAAATGTGAATAAAGCTCAGTAAGGAGTACTTTAGAAGACTTAAATTAATCCTGAAAACAGCACTGACATCTAGGAACAAGATCCAAGCAATAAATCAATTTGCTTTTCCTGTCCTAACTTACAGTTTTGGAGTGATTGACCTGCCCCAAAAAATGTTGGATAGATTGGATATTAAAACAAGAAGGATGCTTCATGCTCACCAAATGATTTATAAAAAATCAGTGTATACCAAGATTATATATTCCCCATTCCAAAGGAGAGATAGGTCTCCTTGAAATTGATTACATGTATAGATCTACAATCATGGGATTCCATACATATCTACTGACCTCACAAGATCCAAATGTAGTGAAAGTTTTGAAACATGAGGAGAATAAATCTAAGATGACATCTCTGCTTAATTTAGCAGAAACATATCAATGTCAAGCAGGAATGGAAATCAAACCAGAAGTAGATAAAAACCAGGGTGCAACTGAACGTACTAAAAAACAAAAGAAAGAATATAAGGTGAAGGACCAGATGAGAAGGCAAGAAACGTGGAAAAAACATAAATATAGTTGCAAGTATAGAAAACTTCTGGAAGACCCTCATGTTGATCAAGAATGAATGCAGGAATGGTTAAGGAGAGGTGAATTCACATCAAGAAATGAAAGGTTAATATTGGCAGTCCAAGACAGTGAGCTACATACACGCTGGTTTACAAAGCCCATTGAACATGTGGGAGAAACAGACATATGTAGGTTTTTTAAACTGAATTGGAAATAGTCAAACATCTTGTTGCTGATTGTGACACACTAATGACAGAGGGACTATATACTGAAAGGCATAATAAGGTGGTGAGACTGTTACACTGGAGATTGTGGAAACATTATGGTATCGAAGTGGCTGAAAAACACTGGAAACATGAGCCACAAAGAATCACAGAACATGTTGAAGTTTATATTACATGGGATCACCCAATACCAACAGTTCAAAAGATAGATTCCAATAAACCGGATATAGTGGTCCAAGAAAAGAAGACAAATGTAGCATTGATCATTGAAATCACCACACCTAGTGACTATAGTGTCTTGCATACAGAGAGACACAAAGTCATAGAATACTTGATCTGCAGGCAGAAACGATAGCCATGTGGAAGAAAGATACCCAGACAGTACCAATAGTAGTAGGAGCAACTGGTCTTATGAAAAATAATTTACAATCATATTTAGATATGTTACCAATTCATGTAAAACCGTACGATTTGCAGAAGGAGTCATTACTGGGCACATTGCAGGTGCTACGAAGAGCACTTTTGGCTGACATTAAAGAGTGAAACAATACTAATTTCATGAACTTTAATCGTACTTTGACTTAGGAATGAGGTCCATTCCCATCATGGTATTAGAAACCCATAAGACTTGGAGAAATTTAAAACAGAAAATACATGCACCACTTACCATGCAAATATGAAACCTTGTGCATGTAACAGCTTTCATGACTCAGTGTACTCATGCAGTGATGTGTACATTATCAGTATAGTGGGAGGAGGGTTTTAATCCCTTGTTTCTTGTTTTATAATGTTATAATGCTTAGTTTCAGTTTTTTGCACTGTTCTAATATTCCATTGAAATGTCTATTTTTTAACAGCTTTGCTATAATTTCTTCTGCAGCTTCCCTTGCTAATACACTGGTAAAAAGAATATCCATTCAAAAGGCAGGGATTCAAATTCATTAAGTTTTAACTTGTAACAGACTACAAAAGCATCCATAACATGCACTACTAACTTGTCATTTCTTGCGCATATTAGCTGATTATAAATGCATGTCACCATGAAAATATGAAATCAGCTAAACATAATGCATGTAGTCTTAATTGTTTCTTGCAGTGATGTGTATATTGCTAATATACTGGGGCAGAGTTTTAATTCCATGACTGATACTTCACAGATGAACATTCCTATAAAAAGTGACTGTTATTTTACTTGTATGGGATGTTGTATAAAATAAGAAATCGTATCTCAACAGGTAAGTAGAAAAGTGAAACCAAATCTAATTAATTTAGTTTAATAGGTGAGCAATTTATATTTTGATTTTTTTAATCATATCCTTATATATTCGATTTTTCAAGTAACACCAAAAGATGTGTATAGTCACTGATCTTCTTTTTACTAATGATATTTACATAAATGAGTTTTATTCATAAGTACACAAGTATTTTTGTAAAAGACTATAAAGGGAGCCCACACTGGATTCAAACAGAGATGCTGGCTTCTCCTCACTTGCTTACATGCTGATTGACCTTGGCATCTTATTGACAGGCCTTATCTATTTAGCCTCCATATGTAAGTAGAGATGTGGCACCAAGAGTTTTGATATGACTTCCAATACTTAGGGATTGCTTCTCTATGGCCAGACTAAACATGTTATAATAAATGAATCTGCAGTTTACATTTAATCACTATAACTTGCTATGCTTAAATATGGGTATAAGTAGTGTTTTAAGCCTACACTAAGCAAATGCAAGTACTCATCCAGGCTTCAAAGAATAAAGCTCTATTTAAACATCTGAATAGGTCTGCAAACATTTTTTTTAATTATTTAGCTGGAAGTTTTTGTCAGTTTACTTATTTCTTTTCGGAAACACCATCATATCTACCTACAGATCCACAGGGTAATCCATACTCTGTAACTTGACCTGTCTGGTTCATTTTTGTTATTACTGTGTCCAAGTCTCCACTGGGGTGGGAAAGCAGGTGGGTTTACAAGGTAACTTCCTTACCTGTGGAGACTTCTTTTTTAATGGTTTTATTTTTTTTACAAAGTTCAGTATTCAGTCATCAACACTGCTATAACATTCCACTGAAATGTATATTTTCTGAGACATTTGCAAATGCTTCTGTGGCTTTAATTGCTAATGCCCCGGTGTAAAGAATATCAATAACAAAATCAGGAGTTTAAATCCAAATATGTGCATTTCTCTTTTCTTGCTATAAGTGAAATCCCCATAAATTTGTTTTTCAGCAACATTTCCTATACATGTTTCCTTGGCATGCCTTATTAATGTTGTGGTTTAGAGAATATTAATGACCAAAAAGGGGGTTCAAATTGTTTCCCTGAAGTTTGATTTCCTATGAACATTTCTGTGGTATGCCTTACCAATGCAGTCATCAAGATAATGAGAAATGCATGGGATGAGATCCTTTCAGGTATCTTTTTCTTTTCTACATATCATGGGTTCCATTCGCCTGAAGTATGTTTTTCAGCAAACTTTTCTATGAGTGCTTATGTGGCCCCTTGCAAATGCAATACTTTAGAGAGAATCAATGACAAAGACAGAGATTCAAATCCATTTAAGTATACTTCTCTTTTCTTGCATTCATGGGGCCCATTCCCCTGATATTTGTTATTCGGAAACCTTCCCTCTGGTTCAGGGAATAAGGGTGACATAGGTACATGTTCATATAAATTCAGGTTTAGTTCTCTTTTCTTACTATCATGTGTTCCTTTGCTTTAAAATTAAACCTCCCTATCATCAAGTTTTAAATTATATCAGAGTTTGGCTCTTTTCCACCAAATTTATTTATGGATCGGTCTACCATTGTTGAGCTGAGACATTGACAGATATGCTCCTACCCCAACTTCATCCTTCTCATTCCTCATTTTTTTCACCCTGCATTCTACCTTCTGCTTGCTTCCTCTTTTAATTCCTGATGCTCTACTCACATTTCTGACATAAAATGGTCAAAAATTAGATGAAGACAACACGTGTCCACAAAAAGCTTATAAAAATCATTGTTTGCAGACACTTGACAGAAAACAAACACAATTTCCATATATAATCACACAGAAATTGTTACATTCTGTAGTAAAAATGAAGAAAAATTCTTGTCATGCACTAATCAGTCATGCAAATGAGCTAAGCATTGAAGCACGTACTAATCTATTGTACAGCTAATGTCATTATTCTAACTTCTTTGATGGCTCTGCGTGCTCATGCAATTTTTTTACTGTCTCAATTCATTGATTAGGGATTTCAGATTTTCTTGGGGGTTGTACATTGTTTATCAATGTTCTGTTTGCAGTCTGCATATGTGCCAAATGCTCCTCATATGTGTATGTTATGACCACATTTATTCTGTCAGCTAGATACTAATGTTGCCAGGATTATTGTGGGTCAGTTCACCATGTACATTATTGTATTCCCTCCTCACTTCTCTCTGAATTTCACATTTTTCTACATTCACATAGTGTCTTATCACAGACTCTGTTTTTCTCTTCCAATGCTTTGCTTTACAAATCACTTTGCACTTTTTATGTCCATGTCTGCAGATTCTATTGCTATAGTATAACCTCTACTCCACCAACAGCCATCACTGCTATTTCTCTGTGTATATATATATATATATATATATATATATATATATATATATATATATATATATGATATATCTCTATCTCTATCTATCTATCTATCTATCTATCTATCTATCTATCTATCTATATTGGCTGTACATTACATCTACAGTGTACTGCACAACAATATATAATTCTATGTATTACATTGCACAACAATATATCATAAAATATATTGTGGTACATTACATCAGCATTGTCAGCCTGTATGTGCAAACTGACCATGGCTACCAGAGTTGCTTATGTACCTCCAGTATTCACCTCTGCTACTAATAGCCAAGTCTGATCATGATAAATAAATTCAGATAAAAATCTGCTCCAAACTGCAGCAAGCTAGCAGAGCACCAGCACACAAATAAAACGACCTCCTTCTTCCGAAACAGTTTAATTTGGAGCAGATTTTTATCTGAATTTATTTTGTTGACTGTTCCAGTTCATATCATTTTTACAAGTCTGATCATGAGGTGATCTAACATAATACAGACATATGGCTATTCTGCAGCCATAATGAGGAGGTGCTCATCATGCACACTGGCCTGGCTGCATGTAAGTTTAATTAGCATTGCTGTTCATTACAAACATAATGTAAATAGTGCTGACTTGGCAGCAGACATGGAATTTCTCAATACCCAAGTTAGTATTTTGTACTGATCCCCACAGCTGTACTGTTACTAAACGGTGACCTAAAACTGTCAGTCTCTAGTCTGTGAAACTGCACACTTTATGAAGACATCATTACATTTTAAGAAACAAACATAGCTGTATTAATGTCCCTATTTTTTCAGTCATCTGTATTTGCATTTCTCAGCTTCATAATTACTGTGTAAAGGTGAATAAATTCAACAAATTTCTACTTTGATAACATTATAGTGAATGCCATAGTTATACTTTCTGATAAAAAAATGTTTCTTTGATGTACAAGAAGAAATGTCAAGATGTATTTCACTTTTTAACTGATAATATGGAAAATCCAAATTAACTTTATGAACTTTATGCACTTTGTCTTACTGGCACAGAGGTAAATTTTTTGTTAATGCAAGTCTATGCACTAGGGATAGCATATGTCTCAACCAACTAAATAATTTTTCTTGGCTGTTTTTTAACTGCTTTCACAATACTTATCGTGGGTACATAAAATGTATATAAAGGCAACAAATTGCATTTTGGACAAATGAAGTATATAGGTTTTACATGTTCCAAGATCTAAGTGGGCATACCTGAAGAGTTTTTTTCTTGATGATATGCTAAAGAAAACTGTTTCTTGAATACATTTCAGTTAAGTCTCTTTTGATATTTGTTTCTAAGCATAAAATTCTTTGTATTGGTTATACTGTGTCCTCATTTCAGTGGCATTTTAAATGTGCAAACATTTTTTAAACTTTACTTTTAATAAATGCAATTTTTGTATTAATTAACACAAATTACTTGCAGTAAATGACATATCATTATTCAGTTCTGCTACATTTAGCAAAAAAATATAAATTACAAGTATGCCAAATCACAGTCTCTTCCCTCAAAACTTTCATTACGGTCATTTATGCATTTTTTATGATCGTGTTATACTATCTTTTCGGAAGTTAGTAATATATTTTTAACCACAAAAGATTCCAGAATCCTTTCTCAAAACCACTCTCTGCTTAAAATGTGTGCAGTTTAGCTGACATAAAAAAGTTAAATTCTGTATCATCAATTTAAAATTTTCTTTAGTTGATTATATATTTCTTTTGACAATGATACCATTGTATGATTTACATTTTATAATATTTTTTCACTAGCATAGAATACCTTTTTATTTTTCTTGCATGGCTGAAATAGTAATATAATATACAATATAAGTAGATAGTCAGCTTTCCTTTGATAACCATGTTGCCAAAGTGGTTAGAAAATCCTTCTATGTGACCCATCTGATCACGAAAGGGTTTGCATCAAGATCTAAGGATGTAATGGTGCCCCTCTACTCTTCCCTCATCAGACCCATTATTGAATACAATGCACCAGTTGGAATGTACCTGGCTAGACATCTCCAGCAGCTGGAGAGACCACCAAGGTACCTAACCAAGAGGATTACTGGCCTTAAACAGTTTCCCTATGCAGCACGATTGAAAAACCTAAGACTGTTCTCTGTTGCATATCGCTTTCTCAGAGGTGATCTCTGTCTAACGTACAGAGCCATGTCCAACCCAGAATTGTTGAACATGCTCCATCTTAGCAAAACCAAATCTACTCGAGCTACACGCTCTGGGGATATAAACCTCAACACAACAATGAATAGTACATGCTGGAGGGATAGATTCCCTTCGCAGAGACTTCCCTTACTATGGAACAGGGTCCCGATCTGCATAAGACAGAGCCCCACACTATCAGTCTTCAAGAGGAACCTTGATGAGTGGATGGGTAACAGAAAGTTCACACCGGGGATCACACCAACAGCACTACTAGATAGGGGCCAAGGGTGCTAGCTGCTAGTACAAGGGTCTAGGGAACTACTAAAGGGGCGGTGAATACTGCACAATGTGGCTGGGCTAAGCTATGCCTTTGGGTAGATAGCGCAGTACCAACCTATGAACCTATGAACCTATGAAAGAAATGTCTTAAAATTGCAGTGTTTAAAAAATAGAAATTGAAAATTCAGGAATCACTGTAACCTCAAAGATTTTTTAATACTGTTAATCATGTTCAAGCATATAGCCCCCTTCACTGCTTGAACTATTTTAGTTTGATAGCAAAGTATTTATTTAATTAATTAATTAATTAATTAATTTAGGAATATTGTATACTCAGTTGTCACACGTATATACATACATACATACAAATATTTCAAGCATGTGCATTAATGCCCTTTGAGGTTGACAGTATACCAAAACACTTGTTCCCATAATAAGTGCCCAGACTGTTCTTAAATCGATCTAAACTAGTACCTGCTTTAATGTAATTTGGTAATCTGTTCCATGTATCAGCTACTCTGTCAGAGAACCAATTAGTACACTTCTCATTCCTATAGAATCTTCTACATTGGTTGTCTGATGATTCTCTAGTACTTTTTGATAACCCTAAACATTCCTAGAGGTAGTTGTCCCTAAATGCCCTATATACCTAAATAAGATCTCCTCTCAGATATCTGTAAGAGACAGTCTACAAGTTCAGATATTTTAGTCTTTCATAATAACTGAAATTTTCACATCCATGGATACTCTTGGACTATTTCCACTGTACTCTTTCCAGTTTACTCATGCTTGTTTTCTTATAGGGTTTCCATATTCTTATTCCATACTCAAGTTTGGGTCTAATGTAACTAACAAACAATGACTTCATCAATTTTGATTTCCTGGACTTTATAAATCTTTTTATACAACTCATAGTTCTATAACTATCATTAACCAATTGGTTGATATGATTACAAGAAACTCATAGCTGAATCTACCCATATACCCAGATCCTTAAATGAGTCTACTGTTATAATCACTGTATGCTGTATTAAATATTCACCTTTCAATTTATGTCTCCCAAATCTCGTATGCTTAGTTTTTGATGTATTTATCAGAATATTATTCTCCTGTGCCCAAATGACAATTTAGTAAAGTTATTTTTCAGACATGCCTTATCTGTAACACATGTAATCAGTTTACCCAATTTCAGGTCATCTGCATATAGATGGTAGAACACCTCAGATGAAAAGTTAGGTCTGAAAGATACAATCTAAACAAGTAAGGGTCTAGGACAGAGTCCTGTGTGACACCCAGACTATAACCAAGGATTTCACCTGTTCAGTTGCTGTATGATACTTGCCATGTCCTATTTGTAAGCAGCTATCAATCTTATAAAGAGTGCATCAATACCTAGTTGTACTAATTTATTGATCAGTGCTTTGTGTATGACCCTGTCAAATGCTGAAGTTAAATCTATATAAATTACATCACAGCACAATTTTTTCATTCCTAGCTGTTATTATATTGTTATAGAACATCATGTTACAGCTGGTAATAGATCTATTTTCAATGTATTCATGTTGATATATGGTTTCAAGTCCCAGCCTATCCAGTTATGACAATAACTTATCCAATATTACCTTCTCCATTATTTTTCCACAACATGAAAGTAGACTTAAGGGCCTATATGACTCTAGGTTTGTCCGACTCCCCCTTCCATTAAAGACTGGTTTAATAAGCGCTTGTCTCCAATCTTGAGGAGCCTTTCCATATTTATATGACCTAGTGAATAAAAGAAATAATGGTACCATAACTTCTTGCTGAAGTGTTCTCAGGTCATTGCTACTAATTCCATCACCTCCCTGTGCTTTGTTTGGATCCAGTTCGCACAGTTCCTTTTCAATATAATATAATTTGATTCCAGTATCTGGGGTTACCTGGAGGTTACTAGGACAACTTATCACCCCTTTTGTGGAGCCAAACTGTTTTGCATAAGATTTATAAATATATCTGTAATCTATTGTGTCTGAGAATAAATTTTAAAATCTGCATACAGTTTATCAATTTGTATATCTTTACTTCTTCCACATCTTATGTATCTATAAAAAGATTTCCTATTATGCTTAATATCTTTATATACATTTTCTTATTTTTCTTGATCTTGCCTCACACTATGCTTAATCTGTTTGTCCAGCTTGCTTATTTCAGTTTTCAAAGTTGTAATACAAACTCTCTTCCATTTCTTACATTTTTTGTCTCTCACCATAATCAGATATCTTGTTCTTATGGAAATATATCTCCCTGATGTTGTATGCCAGGATCCTGATGTTAAACATTTGTTTGATTTTTTGCACTCAATTTCTCTTTCAAAACCTCACTTGTTAGCTTTACATAGTGACTGTTTTGCTTCCATATAATCTGTAATTAACCTTCTGTGCATTGATTTAGATCTAATTTTGGCAGAATTATCTAGCAACAAATTAACCTTTATAACCCCATGATCACTCCACATCAACAGAAGTAAAACTTGACTTGAAGTAACAGTAAATTCTTTAGGAACACAAACAATGTCTAGTATGTTCCGTCCTCTGGCAGGTCTCTTTGCAATCTGAAGCAATCTTTGTTCCAGAATATACTTTGTGAATAATTTCCTTACTAATGTTGTTGAATTAATATTATTCCAATCTGTTTCTGGTAAATATAAGTCCCCAGCTAATATTATTCTTCCCGCCTCTGTTTCACACAAGAAATGTATGAATTCCTCTAGATCATCTGCACTTGACTTTGGTGGTCTATACTCTCCAACAATTGTTATGTGTTCCGGGGTTGTCTTTATTGTCACAGTTACATAGTCTATAGTATTGGTGTTATCAGTGAACATGTAATAATCACAGATCTCATAACTATCTTTATTCCCAGCCATAACACCTTCACCTGATTTTTTGTTGGAATGTCTCCTGATTTTTTGTTAGAGTGTCTGTTACAGTAAAAACATTTATACCCTGACAGAACTGATTTCCAAACATTGTTCTTTAACCATGTTTCACAAACAATAACAAGATCAATCTTGTGGGAAGGTAACAAATTTTCCAATAAAAAAAAATTATTATTAATGCTCCTAGCATTAACAACCATCAGAGAGGCATAAAATGTTGCAGTCTGTGAACTGTTAAAATTTCGACCTGGCAAAAATCCTGCCTAGTGCTTGTCAAATATTACAAAATATCTGCTGCAAAAATTCTCTTCCCTGATCTTGACAAATTCACACTATCCTGTCTGAAGACGTGTGCACAAAACTAGGCTTGGATGCTCTACACATTTAACATTTTTAAAACAGGACATTTTTCCATGTAGATATTTACCCCAAAAAATGTTTTCATTCACAATAATCTGACTATCCTTTCCATAGGTGGTTTGTGAAAAATATGTCCTAACACCTGTACAAGCTATACTAACTAAGAGGGCTATCAGTTCCATACTAACAGTCAGAGAATCCTTGCAGGTAACATCATTTTTACCAACATGAATAAAAACAGATCCATAATTCTTTACAACTCTATTCAATGTTCATTATCTTCTCTGCAAATATAAGTATCATTTCCTCTAATAACTAAATCTCCAATTACAAGAATATCTTTGCTCACCAGCTCTGAAGAATCTTCAGCTTCTAATACAGTAATATCTGCTTTATCAATTGTTACGAAGGATAGATCTTCATCACTATTAGTCTTATTAATTCCACTGTTTTCATTGCGTATTAAATTCTCATCCAGCTGGCATTGTAAATCCACAGCTTGAGCCATGTAGTCAACATCTGTCTTTCTCTTCTTTTTTCTTACAGTAATGTTCTTCAATCCTTCCACATTCAATTTTGATTTCTTCCTTTTCACCTACCGCTTGCCTCTTTTTTTATCTACTCTGATGGAAAAATGATGCCTTTTTCTGTAGACTGAAGGTTTTCTGATAGACAAATATCATCATTCCCTCTAACCTGTGTGTTGCATAACAGAGCAGTGTCCTTTTTACTATGTATTATCTTTCCTTTACAGTCATTAATCAGTTTCTTTTTCTTCCTTGTTATTTGCTGTGAACTTCTTCCTTTCTTTCTTTTTTTGTTTCTTTCTAAACAAATCGGATCCTCTGATTGCTGAATACTTGCATCCAGAATTCCAAAGTTATCAGGGGCATCATCTTTTTTCATAGGGGTTGAATGATCTTTGCAGACAATGGATGCATCATTTCCTAAATGCGTTCTGTTTGTTTTTTGCCTAACATTATTTATTTCACCAGTCCAGTTATTAATATATGAAATGACAGTTTTCCAGGCCATGCCAATTGCACAAGTGCAATCATCATCATTAAGTCTAGATTTACTTTAAACAGTGGTAAGCAAATCATCTAACCTTTGACACAAGGAACAAAGATTATCACTTCATGTTAATCATTACTCTCATTTCCTTTGGCAAGTTTAATATTGTGAGTGCTTCCACTACTCATGTCATGTGCGGAAACCATTCACTGAAGCAATGGAAGGAATCTTGCCATTATTTTATAAAACTCACCTAAACTCAAGCACTTCTGCTATTTCTAATTGCATGAAAGTTTGAGATCAAAACTATGGAGAACTACAGCAATTAACAGACTTTAAACTGTAAAAAGAATCCTATGAATGCTCACAATTTATTATATTCAAATGCAATGTATACCAGTTCCTTCCAAGTATGTCAGATATGCAATAGGTATTGATTTTCAAACCCACAGTAATACTCCATGGATCTTAATAATTATTATCACAGAAGGAATTGATGCACTATTCCACAATTGTTCTTCCTGATTCTGCAGTCATTTATTAAAATTAGCTGTGATACACCAATAACTCACAATCATGTTTCCGATGTAACCAAAAAAAAAAAAAGCAAAACGTGGTTATAGAACAATCTACAGGCTATATTGATTTCATGACACTCTTCTTCATCAGGAAAGGATAGTTTTATAGTTAATCATGGTCCCTTGATGAGGAATGTGATAATGGCCCCAAAAAGTAAGCAGTTTGGTTAGACTTTCCAGAAGTCCAAGTATTTTTTGTTTGTGTCTTTCGGCTTTTCCCGGTTAGGGGTCGCCACAGCGGGACTCCAGTCCGCTAATGATGGGCAGTAGATTTTTACACAGAAGTCCAAGTATATGATGTCAAAAACGTGAAATATATGATTTCTAAACATGATAATGCCATTTCATGACAGTTTTAATTGATGTTTTGAGGTCATAATAACTATGGATACAAGATAGTGATGTAGTTTGTATAATTTTATATTGCCAAAATTGTTTGAAATGGACGTATTGTATTGCCAAGAATACTGATTTTGTTATTTATTCTCTCCTAAAAATAACAAACCTAACATTCCTTTCTTTTAAGGCCCCACTGCACTACCTATTCATATAAAGGATGGGGGTGTGCAGCCAGATTATGAAGTTATGGCTGAGCATTTATAATTATGCTGACCTCTACAACATCACTTTCAAGACAATTTTCTAAAGAACACAATTAGTGAGAATTAATTATGTCGCTATGCACAACTCTTCATCAGTTCTGCATACATTTTTTCTTCCAAAAATGATTGGATTCTAGCAAAATCACAATCCAAAAACTAATAACCATGTCTGATGCACCGCATTATCCAGAATGATCAGAAGAAAAGTTGCAGGCAATTTAAATCAAGGTTAATGAAAAACAGTAATTTAAATCAAGGTTAATGAAAAACAGTATACCTATGACTAGGCAATGAATTTCAGCAATATAAAGTCATAAGGTGATCAGTTTCACGAGTTAACAAAAGTCAGCAGTGCAGTTGTTTATTCATTAATGATACGTGTCTTAATTTAGAAATGATAGCAAGTGGCTGTCTCATTTCCAAGCAAGCAACTGTAAAAGCCTTTGCATACTCATTCATTCTCTAACAAAATATTCAGAGTGCAATGGAAACTTACTCTTTCAACATACATTTTTTTCATTCTTTGCACATTCTCATTTTGTTCAGCACCCATATTTAACCATTACTGCAACACTTTGTCCATGGAGCAGATCAAAGTCTAGATCAGTGAAGGAAATCTGCATTTAACTTTGCATTCCATCCATAGTAACAGAGTAATGTGTTAATGTTCCTGGGTCCTTCCCGTTTATTTAATATTACTAATTTTGTAATATTTGTTACTGATTAAATCATATATTAAAGGTATTCTGAATGAAGCACTGTGCCTTCTTTTTCACTCACCGAGACAGTATTCTGTCTTCATTGTTGTGACCCAATATTAACATTGCATTTTGTATTGATGGACATTTCCATATCCATCTTGCTGTTTTATCCATAGAATGAGCATCATAGGATGAAAGACAAGTTGTGTCTGTCTTTTCCAAAATGCTGCATTTACATTTCATCTGAAATAGCAAATTAACTTTACATGACCTAATGCAATATACTTGGCAGCGCAATTAAAAGTCTGCTGAGGCAAACTGATACATTAAAAACACAGACAGATGCACAGGGAAATACAAGGCCTCTTATTTTTTCTGCTTTTAAGGACAAGTAACATGCCACATTTAAAAACATTCATAATGGTCCTTGGCACAGTGGGCAGAATGCATAATTTTCTTTTAGCATTTATATGCCAGAAGTAAAATTACCTTTAAATTGAACTCGTGTGACAAAGGAAGACTCTGTGCCCTGAATGATGTAACAGTTCACATATTGTTCAGATTCATTCTTTTTTTTTTAGATAATCTAATGTAAACTGTGCAGCTACAGCCACTTCAAAAAACATAGTCCTATTAAAACTAATTAGTACTCTCCTGGTGATGACTGGACATTTCACACTCTAGTGTTTTAATGGTTTCCTGCTGTATAACACCAAATTGTATCTCATTGTGTTGTTAATGGCTTCCTGGTCTCTTATATAAAATGAAATGAATAAATTCAGTGATATTATTCATTAAAAGTGATCACGTATTCTCAGAGTAAATATGTTTATAATATGGGTGTTTAAAAGGGCAAAAATAAAGGGCCTAATTTCTAAAAATGACCATTAAATGGGTCTGCTTTTTGTCTAGAGTTACAATGAGTTTCTCTAGAACAATATTTACTTTCCATGAAATATTGTGTAGGCATTACTAATGTTAATAAGATTTCCATCCTTAAGATACTGCAGTAAATTGTAACACACAGATAAAGTCATCGCACATACATTGTAAGTAGGCATGTAATGTGATATGGTGAAGAGTCAGTTTGTTAATCAAGGAAAAATTAACGGACTTGGCAAAAGCTGACTTTTTCATTTGACTACTTTAACTTAGGAAAGTTGTGTTTTCTAGTCTGAACATTGAAAAAATATATATATAATTAGACTACTTGTGGATCTGATTATGATTAGGTGTGTGGGGGCAGGGAGGATTACTCTGAAATCATTGCAATGAGGAAATGCTTGTTCTTTCTCAGGTGAAAACAATCTTGATTGTTTTTATTAAGCAGGGGGGGGGGCATGTTGCTGATATTCTTTCACCTCAAAAAATAATTGAAGTTTTTTTGGAGAAGGTAATTTGCCAACACTGTATGGCTGAAGAAAATATTCTAGTTTCATAGGTTGATAAGCTTATGGGGTCATATGTTTGGTGAGCAAGCTCAAGGCCCATATTGGCCATTGAAGAACTTCATACCTCAAATTCCTTATTGACACTTTGATGGAGCACATTTACCCATCCAGGTCCTTCTTGAAGTCATGAAAAAATGGACTGAATTTAATTGGGAGAGTTTGATTCATAAAAGTGGAAGCCTATGAGTTATGAAATTGTAATATTTCATTGTATTGTTGATATCAATTTATAATGAGCTTGCATGTCTTCTTGTGTTCAGGTTATGGTGGAAGGTATTCTAAGCAAAAGGTTTCTAATATTAAGGGGTCCTTTCATGCTCTGTATGTTAGGCACGTCTATTCTAAGAGGGCTATATAATACTCAGAAAATAGAGAGCTGTTGTAGTATTTCACTATAAGGGAAGCCTTGAAAATCTTTAATGTTCTTTGTGAGAAACTTTTGTATCTTCTCCTGTTGCAACAAATATTGTGCAAGTAGAGCACAGAACAAGGCAAGTTCTGTGACCTGCTCATACATCATTACATTATTTTTTGTAATAAAAGCCAAATAAGGGGGCAATTACTACTCTATCACAGCCCTTAATCAAATGAAGTATAAGGCAGGTAACTGAATACTTTGAAGATGGCAGCGGCTGTATATTAAATGACAAGTCATAATCCACAAAGGCTCAATGGTCATCTGCTGTTTTTTCAGCTTTTAGCTGTTGACTGTCAGTAATGTATAAAACTGATGCTGAGGGGTTTCCAAGTGCCAGAATGCTACATTTATCCTCAATTATTTTTACTGAAAATTTTAACAACAAAACATTAACATATGATAACAGAAGTATTATAAAACAAATATACATATCCAAAAGAACAATAATAAATGACTAAAATAACTGTTTACAATGGTGTCTACTTTAAAATAAAGCTTTTTGAACCAAAAAGAAATGTGCTAAGAGTAGTTGTTAGTTAATTATTAAAGACTGTTTATCCAGCAGTTCTTTCAGCTTCAACCATATATTATATGGAAAGGTGATTCTAGATGTTCTTGTCTTGACTGTGATAAGTTTAAGATGAGAAACTTCAGTTGCCAAGTGTACAATTTTCTTCATAGTAGGAGTAATCTGATTCTTCCAGTTCTTGGAGATGACTTTTCTTGCTCATGTTAAGATACTCCATAAAAGAGGGTATTTTATTTCCGTGACACAAATGGGAATAGGTGTATTAAGTAAAATAAAAGATTTGGTCAGCATGAATTTATCATTAAAACAGACTGTAAGGGGGAATTCATATTATCCCAATATGTTTTATGTTTTATCCAATCATAAATATATGCTGCCAGTCAGTTTTAACATTTAGTTTACTTCCCCAGCATCCTATGTCTTTATGTTTATAAACATCAAGTCAACTTTATGCAGTGTGATAAAGGTTCTATGTAAGAACTTTCAAGACAATGGGCAGGATTCACGAAGCCTCCGTGTAAGAGTTACAAGGCTTACACGGAGGCTGCAGTTAAACAGTGTGACGTCAGCATGCCATGCATATGCATGAGGGCATGCTGAATCACACTTCGGTCCATGTAAGACAGTAGGGGGCGTGTCCGTAGGGCGAGCCCTGCAAATGGACACACCCCCAGAAGAGTAAAAGTCCCGAAAGTAAACCCCCACGACAGAGTCCGTGTAAATGTGAATAAACACAACACAACACATGCCCCCACAGACTATGAACATAAAATGTATAAATGAACATCTTATATTTTTTTTTTATAAGTTGTAAAGATGTTTTCCCGTGAGTGCGCTCGTTTGCGCGGGCTTGCCCGCGCTCAGCCACAGTTAGCAGTCAGTGGAAAAGCATATAAGAACTAAATATGCAAAGTAAGCCAAGAAGCAATAGCAAAGCGGTAGAGACATTGGCTGAAGAGGAGGCAGTCATGGTTCGAGCCCCCACAACATCAATGTTTATTTTTAGTGAAATAAGCATGAAACAATTCCCTGACATATATGTACATATATAAAATTATATTTTATGTAAAATGTAATGAAATGGGCCATGTATTTTGAAGAAATGTGAGATAATAAAAAATTTAAAAAATGTCAGATGTGCTCATAACTGAGCTACACTCTAACAAGTTGAGTATATCTGCCCGTAGGTGAGCAGTGTTTTAACAGGTTTAAAATGAGTGCCCGTAGGTGAGCAGTGGTTTAACAGGTGTAAAATGAGTGCCCAGGGTTGAGCAGCATTTTAACACGCTGAAACTGTGTGCCTGTAGCTGAGCTGAGCGTAATATGCATGCTGATAGCCAAACGGCATGTAAGCCAGCGTGCCCCATTTGTGCGGAGCTGCGCACCTCGCCAACAAGCTAACAGGCGGGCAACGCTGAGCAAGCTGTATCAAAACTGCCTTTACACAGACACACCTCCTAGCCTATGTAGACAGTCATAAAATAGAAAAAGCAATGGCCGGGTTCGAACCCAGGATACCATGCACCATAGTCAAAGTACTTAACCACTAAGCCATGACAGTTGCACTTAGAAATGCAGTAATAGTATATATATAGGAATAAATAGAAAGAGGAGCATGACAAAGCAGGTTTTGTGAAGCTGATACAATTCCAAAATGGCCAATCACAGATAAGTGCAGGAAAAACGGCATATATAAGCCCCATAGGTGGGAATACACAGCATAACTGATTGTGGAACCGACTTGCAGCCAGGATGGCAGGTGTAGGAGAGGATAGTTGCTTCCGAGCACAGAGGTGGGGCATTGAGGAGTCCAAATATATGGTTTGGCTCCTCATCCATGATCATGAGGCCCAACTCAGGCAGGGCCAGGTCCTGTGGGGAGCATATAGGGCTGAGGCGTGGGACCGGTTGGCACATGATCTCACCAGTGCCACAGGAATACCAAGGACTGGTGAACAGGTCCGTCACCATCATGTGGACCTGAAGAGACGGAAGCAGGACCAACTGAACCATTGAATCCAGGAGGCCCGGCAAATGCCCTACGCTCCACTACTGAGTAAGTTACATGTAATTATTTATGTAAGAAATTAACCTAGCTGATATTATGGAGATGTGTATTCCAATATTACTTCATTTATATTACAGCTGCAGGTGTCCGTTCCATGAACCGTCGAGCCTATGCTGATAGGCTGGTGCAGTTGTGCCACCAGGCAGGTCAGTAATTCTCTCCCTGTAACTGTAAAAAAATATATAAGTATAACAGTTTGCAAAAGAGTACAGTGTAGTCACTTATAAATAAAATGTGCAAGTAACAGTGTAAGAGAGTTTGCAAGTATTGCTTGATTACAAAAGTGTGATGCAGCCTGTAATCCAAACATAAAAATGAAACAAGTCTGAAATAAAGATGTCCCACCTGTAATATAATAGTACATAACCTGCAGCAGGCTGAAAAGTACAGCTACAGAAGTTGAGTAAAACACGTGTGAAATATATCCCTGTTGAAATTCTGAAACATGACATAAGTGAGACTGTTGGAAAGGATTGTCATAACTAAAAGTAAAACATGTCAATAAAGCCTAGAATTAAGTACCATCCTGAATTGTAAAAATAAAACAAGTGAGAGAGTGTGAGAAAGAGGTATGAATCCACCAATAAAGTAGTAATAACTCCTGAATAAAGTATACTGCAGTCAGTACAGAATGAAATGAATGTGACAGGCAGAACCAAACAGCAACATGTGTTGAAAAAAGTACTGAAGCTGGAAAGTGTGTCCCAAAATCTGGATATGTTGCTCTCAGTTTGCAATATGCAGATAGTATGGTTGTATGAAATACCAAACATCCACAGTTGTCTATAGCCATATAAAGCAAATGTAGCAGGATGATGTAGCTGAACAGAGCCAGATATGAATGTGTATGAATAAATATGAAATGTATATTGATGTAGCAGTAACATTCCTATCACCAACCTGAATAAGTTATCACATAGGAAACTGTAGTCAGACCTGTAGTGTGTATATATCTGCAGCTAGTAGAAATGTACAGCATATGTAAAGGTATTTGAAGTTGTTAATGAAATATTTCTTCACCCTACCCTATAACCACAAATAATCCATTCCACGTGAAATGGGTATGTGCAATCACAATTAACACCCCTGGACATTTGTCCTGTTGGTTCATACATATTTGCATGTACGTTGATGCATGTGCCCTGTTCATACATCCAAATCTGATGGCCTGTTGCCATCAATCAACCCTACATGTTGTTGGATTGTGTATTGCTGTTAAAATTATGCATGTGTTATGCTTGCTGTTCAATGGCTTGAATTTATGGGTGTTTGGTTAATGGGAATACTAATGCATGCTGTTACAACTAATTGTGAATGGTATTGTACGTTACTAACACAAACTGTCATAACATAATGCAAAACATAGGACGACAGGGAAGGCGGGTTCCAGCGGACCCACCTCTCCCACCTCAGCTGGCGAGTGCACCTGGCAGTAGTGCCCAGGCTGGACCCTCCTCCGGTGGCCCTGTGCCACCTGTGGGTGGAAGCACTGCAGGGGATGGGGCTTGTCCCCCCTCTGCAAGTGTGGCCGGAGGAGAACATCCACTCACCCTCCGTAGTGTCCGGACTGTGGTGCGTAGGGAGATCCAGCATGCTGTGCTTGGGCCCCTATGCCAGTTTGAGGCATGGGTGGCACAACTCACGGGCGTGCCTGCTGCCCAGCTTACACAGCCCCCATCACAGCCCCATCCTGGGCAGTGAAGGCACAGTGGCAACTGCCCATGGGTGGAGATCTCAGTTCCACTGTTGCCATCTGTGGGCTCATGGGCTCGAGATATCCAAACATCCATCCCCGTCAATTGTGTAACCCCCCCACATGTGTCATACACCACCCCTGTATGCGTCTTGTTTGTCTTGTCTGTTAACCTCCCCTACCTACCTCCCCAGCTATACTGACTTCCTGTACCTGACATACCACTCTCACCTGAAAAAAAAGGGCACTCTGTACCCACAAAAAAATTATGCCCCATACATAGCTGCCCATTTTGCACACATGTCTGCTGGACATGTAAACTGGCAATTACAATTGGCTGTACAACAAATATTATTGTTGTCCTCACACCTCTCTCAGGGGTGGAAGGTTTCAAATTTCACACCAAATTACAAACATATGCACAGCTGTTGCTGACGAAGAAATGGGCAGCTATGGGCCTTTCCTACATCCCTCCTGCAAAACCCGAGCTTGTTTTCCTACTGTCCTACCCTCTTTGTGCCCCCTTTTTCACCACTTTCCTATCTCCCCATTTTCTTTTCTTTAAAAGAAAATAGCGCGGGTGTGCGCGAGAGTAAGCACTTTTAAGCAGTAGTAAGCGGGTGTGCGCTTAAGCGGCAGTGCGCATGCGTGACCTCCACGCAAACCAGCGCTAACCCGCTTACAACTGCTTAAAAGTGCCTTAGTCACTCTGAATGACAAGGCCTGTAGTTTTCTCAGCAGCAAAATAAAATACCTCCCTCAGTCTCGAACCCAGGACCTTGGAAACACTAGCTTGTATGACTTACCACTAAGCCATGACTGCTATACAAGAACATTGTGCTGAAAGAAATATATCATAAAATAATAGGATTTAATGTAAAGGGAATATAGCAAGTCTAGTACACAAAGCATGTCATGTATATTTACTGTCAAATCTAATGGATTTGTAAAATAGTACTGTGTGCTGAGAAACAGTCATGCTAGTTGGTAGCTACTAGGTAATAATGTCACAGTAGCATCTGGCAAGCCACACACATACTCAGAGCAGGATAAACACTGCCATAGTTGAATAGTTAAGAGATCAGACATAGCAACTGTGACTGAGTTACAGGGATGTCCCTGATGTGAAAACAAATGTCAACTGTGCCCCACTGACACCCTGTCAAATGTACTAACAGTAGGCAGAAAGGTGTAACTACACATGCAATGGTAACTATGACTGACTGAAGGTATGCACCACCTGCACGGCACAAATGGTGTACTAATACATATGCATGATATAACCCACAGTCACAACTGCAGAGTATCAGAATATGTCATTGGAGTAACCCACTGCTATGTACCATTCCATGAGGCTGATAAAAGATGCACTGGAGAGTATCCGAGGCCTGCTCAGCAGCATGATCAAATACCCCTGTAAGTGTCAAGGCCCACACCATGGCCAGACCACACTGCATGCAGTAACACCCTATCACAACAAACACATAGGGAATTGCTGCCCAAACAGATTTAGCAAGCATTACAAGCTGTGAATGTAAATGGAAAATAGGTAAGCCATAGCAACACATTACAGGAAAGACACCTAGCAGGCATACAATGAGTGAATGTAAAGGCCAAATATTTTAGCCATAGCAACAGATTGCAAGAGCCTCTGCTATATACCAGTTACACCACAATCCCCACAGGAAAGCACACACACCCATATACACAGTATTACTAGTCGTAGGTGTCAGTTTACATACACACGGAGAACAGGACACTGGAGGAAGGAATACTCAGCTTACAGAACAACATGCATTGCAGTGTCTACAACACAGCCTGAAATATGAGAGACATACCAACCTTTACACTCACATAACAGTGTCCATAGCAAACCAGCATGGTCCCCACCCTGATAATCTGAAAGGGCTATGCCTACCTAACAGACCTTTTTATAGCACAGTCCTGTAATCACAGTGAGAACTGCAATCACTACACAACAGGCTGCATGCAATTAGTAAATGCTGGCTAACAATTGGTGCAGAGGCCATCACACGGACATGTGCAGATACCTACAAAAGCATCCTGTACTCCCAGTCCACACATGCAATACTGTCATTGCACCTGCTGGAGGTAGAGAGAGAGAGAGAGAGAGAGAGAGAGAGAGATAGAAAGAAAATAAAGAAAGGAAGAAAGAGAAAGAAAATAAAAAAAAAAACCTGAAACAACAAAGCAAAGAGGCTGACAGCAGGCCAAGCAACTGGAAGCCTACGCAAACAGCTGCAACAAAGACAGGTAATGTAAAGTACTACTATAATATTCTACATACTGTGAACCCTCCAGATGTGTTATTGGTCTGTATCTATGTATATGAAGATGTGCATAGGGCCGGGGACATACTGAAACTGTCACTGAAGGCTCCACATACAAATGTATGTGACGGTAACTATGTGCACATAGCAATGTAGGTTGTAGTGCAATGTACAAGTAGGTTGTACAGTAATGGATGTACAGCAGTACGTTACTGTGTGTATACATATGTGGAACTAAAAAGGAGTATAGATATATATATAACATGTGTATACGTATGTATATTGAGATATGTATGTATATATATATATATATATATATATATATATATATATGATATGCATATGTGTATACATAGATAGAGAGGGATGTAGAAATACATAGACATATATAGTTTCACAGTGTCATAGTTTAGTACTAGGCTATCTGCAGACAGTGTATAGAATAGATTTAGAAACTTGTGCCTCTGTATGGTAGTGACACAGTGAAGACCCCCCTACATAATAGCATTAGTTTACTGTGCCTCTGTCTAGTAGTGACACAGAGAAGACCCTGCTGTAAACCTATGATCTCCCATCCACTTGTCAAGAATGCACATGAAGAGTGTCAGTGAGGGTCTCTGCCTAACATGAACTGGGATCCTGTTCCACAGTATGGGAAGCCTCTTAGTGATGGATCTGTCCCTACAGTATGTCCTATTCATATGTGTGCTGAGGTTTAAATCCGTAGCTGTCATGCTTCTGATGGATTTGGATTGTATGAGGTGGAACATGTCCATCAATACCAGATTGAACATGGCCTACTACATCAAGCACAGATCACCCCTATGTAGGCAGTATGCTATGGAATAGAGCATGAGTTACGTTAGTCTGGCAGCATATGACAGTTGATGCAGACCCTTGATCCTCCTGGTCATGTACTTATGGGGTCCCCCTAGCTGTTGCAAGTGCCAGGTGAGGTACATACCAAATGGGGCATAGTACACAGTCATGGGCCTGATAAAGGAGGAGTATAGGGGTACAATGACCCCTTTTGATGTGGGTGTGAATCCCTTCATGATAATGAAGGCAAGGTAGGAAGTCCATCCAACCACTTTGGCAATGTGGGTGTCAAATGAGATGTCAGCATTGAACAGTGTCACCAGGTCTCCGATTACTTTGTCTGTACTCAGTGGGTTATTGTCTATGTGATGATATGTAGGTACCTTGTCCGTCCAAAAGGGTATGAGTATACATTATGTGGCATGCAGTGTAAGGCCATGACTCCGGCACCAGTTGTTGGTGTCTGTGAGGCCTGTCAGTAGGATGTATGTGTCAGCAGGTGTATCGCCTATGGCGCCTAGTATGCAGTCATCTTTGAACATTGTCAGCCACTACCCTCCCATGTCTGCTTCCACATCTGAGAATGATATGCCGAACATGAGCAGTCCCAGGACAGAGCCCTGTGGGACACCACATGTGACTGGCTCTGAGTCTGAAATGGCACCAGTGAGTTTGACTGTAGGGTTTCTATCTGTTAGCCGGTTTGCAACCCATCATGTGACATATGGATTTACATTTCAGCTGTTGACCATGTCTATGATGCCAGAGTGCGGTATTGTGTCAAAAGCCGTAGGCAAGTCCAGGTAGGCTGTATGGACCACTGTGCCCTCATCAATGGCTCTAGTGACTGATTTGAAAAGGTCAACCAGGTTCATAATGCAGGATCTGCCCTCTACAAAGCCAAACCGGGTGGGATCAAGTGTCTAAGTCCCCAATGTCTCTGTGTATGGGTACCATAATGATCCTTTCCATAGTGTTGCAGACCAGGCTGGTTAAGCTTATGGGGTGGTAGTTACCAGGGTCTGTAGAGGTGCCTCCTGTATGGAGTGGGACTACTGTTGCTGTATGCCAGTGTGCAGGTACATATGCTGTAGTAAGGCTATGGCTGAATATCATGTAATGTGCATGTGTAGGTCCTCTTGCAGTTCACGTAGCATGCAACCTGCAATACCGTTGGGTCCCATTGATGCTGTGTTTACAGCTCTGCTTAGGGTGGTTCCCAGTGGGACATCTGAGATGACAGGGAGGTTACAGTCAGCTGGGATAAGTAATTCCACATGTGTGGGTGAGGGAGGGGAGAAACCTGCACTGAACCTGTCTGCCAGAATGTTGGCATTATCTGTGTGTTCAGTGTAGCGTTTGTCTCTGTGAACTAACTGTGAACACAACTGAGGGTTCCCACCCAGGTGTGCAACATAGCAGAGGAAGGCCTTGTGGTTATCTGTAGTGACCATAGTGATGTCCCTCTCATTGTTGGCCTTGCATGTTTGTACGACAAAACGTATCTTTCTACTACCGCTGATCAGAGATGCCGTAGCTCTATGGAAGTATGCTCTGCCGTGCAATAGCTACCCTCTGTTGTTATACAATTTGTTCAATGTTGGGGTCCACCAGACAGGATGCCTGCCCTTGGTGGAGAGGGTCATGGTTTCATTTGTGATTGCATGATCCATGCATTCTTGGAGATGTCTGTAGAAAGCATATGTGAAGGTGTCTGCAATGTGGGAAGTGGTTTACACTGGCCCAGTGGGCATTAAGGATACCAACTCAGGTATAAGAAGTGTAAAGTCGGCATGTGAGAGGTTTCCCACTGTAGTCTTTTGTGTTGTGGGGGAGGTGGGATATGTATATCTAGGGGGATTAGTCTGTGGTCAGATGTGACTAGTGAGGGGTATACTTCCAGTGTGTAGCACATTGTCCACATGTTTGTGATGATCAGGTCTAGTATATTATCTCCTGTTGTGGGAGAGGTGACTAGCTGTTCCATTGCATTTGACATAGTGAATTCTGGGAACCTTTGGGTTAGGGTGTTTGGGGTAGAATAATGCACCCAGTGTATGTTAGGGTAGTCGCAGTATCCCAATATGATGATGTGTGGTGGGACATTCATATCCTCCAATGTCTACAGGAAGGATGACTGTGGTCCCTGAGATTGGGAGGGTGGTCTGTAACATGCTACCAGTTGTATAGCAGGTTTGCCTATGGTTATCTGCACCTGGATGGTCTGTGATGCTTCATGTGTTGCCACTAACCTGGAGGTGTGTGTGTCCTCCATGAATATGGACACACCCCCTCCCTTTTTGTTTTGTCCCGAGTCCTGGGGCCAAAACGCATGATACGGGGTATAGCCTGGTACTGCTGGTATGCTCTCAGGAGCCTTGAACCAGGTTCTCACTTACTGCACAGACATCGAGATTGGTAGAATATGTACGTACAGATATATGTAATACACACACATATATATAGATATCTGTAGAGACTTATGCATATACAGATAGATCTGACTGACAACAGATATGTCTGTATATGACTATCTCTCTCTCTCTGTCCCACCCCCTCACACGCTCACTCACCCTGTGTCTCTCTCTCACTCTCTCCCCCTCTCTCCCCACATCTATATGTATATATCTACATCTATATATACATACTTTATATGCATATATACAAACAGATATATATCCATATACAGATATAAATATATCAATATATATATACATATATATATATATATATATATATATATATATATATATATATACATATATAGACTGTGTGAGGCACATGTGTGCAGATGTCTTGCAACAGGTGCCTGGTGTCACAGGCATGGAGTGAACACCAGTGAGGATACTGGAGTACCGTACCCCATTCAAAAACACTGACACCAGTAACCACCACATATGTACATGCCTGCCCACCCCTGCATGTGTCAGGGGGGAACAGGGGCAACAACTGCACAATAGGCTCCACATCGATATACACAGTGGCACACTAGTCCTGTAATACCTGTACATGGAATGTGTCAGCAGACATGGTGTGTCAGCTATGGACATGTAGGTCACTGTACCCCTCCACACCCCACAATGTCCTACACGGTATGTACCTCCCATGACAGCTATAGATATGGAGGAGGACACAGACATATGCAAGTAACTGTGTCAATGCACTCAAACACCACAGAGCGCACACAGACTACCTACATAGATGTTACCACTGTTGGATATACATAGTTCGGTCACACCCATGACAGTTGTCTAACAACCATGGTAACACCTCCAACATCCACAACACAAATTACCTATGTCTGTCGTCCTTGTCACTGCAGTATAGAGCACATGGTGGAGGTACAGGACCCTACCCACAGATATGACATACCCTGTAGTAGACCACACAGAATTAAGAAGCAAGGCTCCCATGAGTAGATGTCAGACATACCCCTGTGTCACAAGGGGCAGGGTAGCATAACAGTATGCTGCTGTAGGCCCAGGGCCAAAAGCACACTACCTACCTAGGATATAATGCACATTTATGAACATATTGCAAACTGAATATGTGAGGTGGAATGAGTGTGCTAGTGACTGGGTGCATGTTGTGTACTGGTGTGATTGCTCACCATGACTGTTTGTCTGTCATGGTAGTGTGTGTCCTTGGAGTGAGGCCAGTGACAGGTGTGTGAGGTATTGCGAACAACACATACTACATTGCCATATGTTGTGCTGTGTTACCCTGTATGTCACTGTGGTGTAGGTAGGGTTATGGCAAATAATGGTAGTGTGCAATACCAGTGAAATATGTAACGTGCATTGTGTGCAGTGCATGGGCTGATAATGTTCCCTATACAGTTCCTTGATACAAACCCCCAGTGTGAGGTTGTGTATTGTACCTGAAACAGTGTGTTGACTGCTGCAGTATACTAGTCTGTCGTATGGAGTGTGCCAGGTACTGTTGCACAGTTGTCGGATGAGCACTGATATCTGGTCATGTACATGTGTATCCCCCAATAAACAGACAGATGCTATATATGGTGCTTAAGTTATATCACTGCAGTCGAGTATTATGTGTATTATGTGTGCTATAGTTTGCTGACAGATATTGCTGACATATTTTCCTTCTCCTTTTCAGGGCCATGGTTCACCACGGAAACCTGTCTACTCTGCTGCAGAGGAGGAGGAGATACACCAGAGCCTGGTGCGGGATTTCGCTCTACTCTTTTCCTGCACCAGCCAGAAGCAACAGGAGAGGGCTGCACTGTGACAAGACCTGGTCTATCGGGTAAATGACATAGGCACACATAACCGGACATATGAGCAGGTACGCCATCACTGCAGTGATTTAATTAGAAATGTCCATCAGCGTGCGTTGGATATCCACAGGCAGCAGCTTGCCACAGGTGGTGGGGTGGCTATACATCCCCCCCTCACCAGACTGGAGGGACTACTCCTGAGTGTTGTGGCTCCAGCACAGCAGCAACAACAACAGCATACATGTGTAATGATGGAGGCTGGAGCCACACAGCAGCAGGACACAGAGCGTGCAGGTAACATGCCATGTGTATAGTTGACCATTCTGTACACTGTTAGGTTATGCATATGTGAGGTGTGTCCTCATTTTGTAGCTGTAATCTTGGTAATTATTGTGCATTAGTGATATCCTCAATATCTGCAGTACACCTGTGGAAGCTAACTGTTGCACTACTGAACTGTATCATGCCCACAGTATCAATGGCACAGTTGTGCCCACTGACAATAAATGTCTCTTTTCTGCAGGTCCCTCTGGTGTAACAGCAAGGCAGCCTATCCATGCTGGTGAGTGTGTAATGCCATTACCTTCAATACTCTGTATACTAATAGTAATAATAGGCTGAAGCAGTAGTGATATGTGTTTGATTGCAGGTGTGTTTGTGTCTGTGGGTTGATATCTCATATACTGAGGTGTGTGCATGTGTGCATGTGCCCATGTGTGCATGTGTGCATGTGTGCATGTGCCCATGTGTGCATGTGCCCATGTGTGCATGTGTGCATGTGCCCATATGTGCATGTGTGCATCAGTGGTGGCATTGTGTACACATTGAAAACTATTTTTCCTGTCTTACTTCCACAGGTTCTGGTGCTGCTCTGGTTTCGTGCAGCATGGAACCTGAATCAGCTGCTGTGGATAGTGATAATGATGATACCTGTGTAATGGCACAGGTAGGTGTGCCAGGGTCCGTCATTGGTCAGCCAATTGACACTACACAGCTGTCGACCCCATCAATGCAAACAGTCATCCTGCCAATACATCTTTTGTCACCAATGTCCCTAGGTGATGGACAGGATACAGTGGGCATTGATCAGGGTAATGTGGTACCGGTGGCACATGCATCCCCACACTGCAGCCTTGGCTAGGGTCCTGACACAGTACCACACAGGCAGACGTCCATGGGTTCTCATGGGAGCATCCGTGGGCATACCCCCCCTGTCAGACGTGCCCACAGAGGTCTTTCAATCCCAGCTATGTTTCGGGTTGTAATGCAGGCACAGTCACGTATGGAACGGTACACTAGACAGGGTCTGAGGGAGCTGAGAGCATGTCGCACAGCCATGAGTGACAGTATGCGTGATGTTGCGGCTGCCATATGCAACTTCACTGAGGTCATTGACAGACGTTGGGACACATTAGATCTGTTCCACGACTATATGTCCATGAGCCAGGGCAATGGTGGACGGTTGAGGCATCGACGTGGCCGTATGCCAGCAACAGCAGCAGGGGTCTGTGCTGTCATCGGACCACCCCAGGAGACCACGTGCACGTGGCGCTGGACAGTCTCAACAGGGACCTGTCTCCAGTCAACAAACACTTGCTTCTGATGACAGTACCCAGTCTGGCTTAGTACCTGATACGGTCCGTAGCACCCCTGCCAGGCACAGGTACCGTGTCCGTGGCCACAGACAGTGATCTGTATGACCTGGCAGGTACAGTCTGTGGCTGTCCACAAACACCTGTATATGGCAGCAATGAGGTGGGACTGTGTGCATTCATACACACATGCAAAGTGATAACACCTAGGGCTACCGCATACACACACACACTGCATCAACATTGCCCCATCTTGTACTGCTGTCCCTCACCAACACACACACACAGACACGTCAATTGGTTGTATCAGTGGCAGACTCAGGCATACCAGGTACACACTCTGCGCATATGATGAAACTGTGCCACCTCCTGCAATCTGTAAAATCGGTGCAGGAACAGGTTAACATGGTGCTGATGCACAGGGTGAGTACATAGATGTATTGTAATAGTATGATGTTGACAACAGTACAGTGTAATGATAGTATTATGGGTATATACCTGCATGCCTGATGCAGTTACAGTATGAATGTCATTGTATTGTTTTGTACACCCATAGTAATTACCACAGTGTTCTGTCTGCACATCTTTGCATACTGGTGGTGAGGCTGTGAAGGGATGGCCACCTACATAGGTAGCACAGGGGATACAACAATGTACATATTGATACTCAATGATGGCCATGTCAACTGCGAGTTGCATGCTGTCCACACGACTCTGCAATGCAGATGTTTCAGGATGTTGATATCTGTGCAGTACTACACAACAGGTTCAAGGCTCACAAGAGCACACTGGCACTACAAGGTCACACCTCATACCATGCATGACAGCACCAAAACACAGAACTAACTATGACAGGAGGGAGAGTGTCCATACATGTCAAGGATACTGTGGTGCCAGGACAGGTAGCATACATCATACTAAGTCTGGAACTGCTGAGTGAGGACTCAGTGTCTGTTATTTGACATGTGTATTATTACAGGTATGAGCACTTGGGTATCAGGCCAGTTATTCAACATTACGAAGGTACGTGGTCTATACACTTGTGTGTGGTGCGGCTGGACCCAGCCCGTCTGACCTGTGAATGTCTGGGTACTGGCTTATAGTGCCTGCATATATGCACTGTTACCTACTGGAAGTCGTACACCTTGTTTGTTGTAGCATATTCTACATACAGGCCTGCTGACTGTAGCTTTGTTTGTATGCATGTTTGCCTGTTATGTTCCTGAAACACTGATTACACCTGCAGTGCAGATATACAGTGCCTCTGTGGATCCCTAGTGACATCTGTGTTGCTTACTGCACTGATGTCCATGTATCACTTGACAGAACGTCACTGTTTGTCCTGTTTGCATGTAGCTTGCCTGTAACACATTTCATATGACTTACCTCACATTTGCTCAAGACAGCATTCATATATGCCAGCACTAACAAATCAGGAGCACTACACCCTCACATAGTCACCTTGAGTACCTTGTTCCCCATTGGCCCTATATGTCGTTACTTAGTATGGGAGTCACAATGCTATGGTAGCATGTGCATAGGTCACCTGTCGATCTACTCTCAGGTCCTGTTGGTGAATCTGTGAGTCATGTGGCACTGTTACAGCTGCCTCATGTACACAGACAACCCTCTCCCCTTCCCATACACGTACAACACATGTGAGAGATGCAACCACATAGCTAAACTGGGGGCTAAGCTCTGTTTACACAGCACTGGCATTCCCTGTCAGGTGGAGTGGGATACTACAGTGAATACAGTACCAGTCTCCCATAGACCTGCCATGACCACAATCCAAACACAGAAACACACAGGTACATTATTGGGCTCTCAGAATAACATCCTGCCTGAGCAGCTGACACCTGCAAAGCAGACACACAAGCAAACGTTAAGCCAGAGCAGAGCACATGCAACACATAGCTCACAAAGCCTGTGTGCCAAACAGTCACAGGACATATGGCTAGACAACACACCTGCTACAGTTGTATGAGGTACCTCTATCGTCACGTACACTGAGGTCCTGCTCCCAGGCTAAACAAGGTGATGGTCACGCTGAGCTGCCCGTCAGGCACTATGATCCACCACATAACACAAGCATACCGGTCACTCCAAGGCATGTAGAATTATGACTCAGTCATTGTCTGTGCCAGTGTGTATGACCTCTGACGCACCTCCCTGGACTACATGTTAGGGGACATAGAGGGGCTCTCTGAGCTTGTGGCACAGGCTGGTATGACCCTGGCCTTGAGTAGCATCTCACCCTCACCATGAATGCTGCCACAATATGTAGACAGGATCATCAGTTTCTGCAATTAACGTATCTTTCAGTGACATTCAAATGCCTGTCAGTGTGGGATTACATGCTGGACATACCACATTGCTTTGCTTGGGACAGCTTGCACCTGTCACCCATGGGCCGGTGTATATTGGCAGAGGCTGTTGCTACACACATAGTGCCTTTGTATGCAAGGCTGACATTACATAGCCACCTACACAGGTATCACATGGGATTGGACACTAATAGCAATGCTACTCAACAGCAGCAGTCTAAACCTCAAGATGCATGCAGTGGAAACTGTCCTTAGCATGGGGTACAGCAATATCCGTGCAGTAACAGACTCCTGGTACAAGGCTCCCAGGTCCACACCATCAGTGCCAGGTCATTCCTGATACCATGCTTGTCATCCCCTACACATGCACCAAACCAGAACAGGGAGGATGTATCCAAAGGCACCTCAGATACACCCCCCCCCCGGTTAGTGGCACTGCACAAAGCATCAGAGCCTCTCCATGTGCAACACACAGTGGGTTAGACTGCCTTCAGGTTCATAGCCTGGCACACACTACACTCCCATACCCAGGAAACCCACTTGCCCTTCCTGACAACACTGGGAATATGATGGTCTCTACACACACCATTATATGGTTGTACTGCGACTACCCTAACATGCAGTGTGAGCATTATTCTAGCTGCTAGACCCTATCTGAAGGGTTCTTATCATTCATTCCCTGCATTGCTATGGAACAACCTGTTAACACTCCCACAAGTGGTGACAACATGCTGCACCTGTTCATCACCAACATGTGGACTATATGCTCCCGACCAATCATGTACCCCTCGCTGGTGGGATGACACCTTCTACAACCCACACTGTCTAGTCACATACCACATGCAGCCCCTGCACAGAACACCACAGTCATACAGTTGTCTGATGCATATTCCACGTATTCACATGAGGCAGGCTTCGGACATGGGGACTCTTGCAGTTCACAGGTACATATGTGTAGGTGGCACACACATACATCATGTGTGCATTGACATTACTAATATAATGTATGTCGTGCAATATTGGGAACAACACCCCACACACATGGACAAACTGTGTGACAAAAATACACATGGCATTTGTAGGATTCAAACCCCTACCTAACTATGATATGACACTTGTGAGAGACGCATTAGCGGAGCACGCTACTTGCATTACTGGGGGGATTGCTTTCTCCTACTGTACTTATAGGGTGCTGACATCATCAGTGTTTAGACAGTGGAATATGCAGCATGTGTTGTGTAGTACTAGTTGCCAAAAGGGACATTTTTCATACACATGGAATTGTACACACTACTCTCCCACACACATTCACACACACACTGGGCACTTGCAGGATTCAAACCCCTACCTAACTATGTTATGAGACTTGTTAGAGACACAGTAGCGGAGCTCGCTATTCACATTACTGGGTGCAATTTCTGCTCCTGACATATGTATTGTGTGCTGACATCATTATGGATGAAGAGGTATGTACATCTGTGACTATCACTACAGGGGAGAGCATATCTGTGGATTAACTTTGCACAGGCACAGTGGCCTACTGTACTGTGGAGGCAGATGCCAAATACACTGTGGATAGCCTTCTGTATTCCCTAGGGACAACAGTCAGGTATTGAACTCTACGGCCATATGTTTACCTGTCAGATGCAAGTATCTGTTGCTTATATACTGTTTGTGGGTCTTTATTGCCATAGCCTTCCCTATCTCTATAAACAACGTGTGTACTGTGGGAGATGTTTGTATATGAGTGGGATCCAGTACTTTACTTATGTCTCTGTTGTAACTTCACTGTGTGCACTGGGCAGATGTCTGTATTGTGGGAGGTTCCTGTGTTAACACATAGAAATGCCAGATATGTGTGTGTAACTGCTGAACTGTGACATGGCCTAAGTGTGTGAGCATGCCCAGTTCGCAGTTTGTATGGCTTCTTGACTGCCACATCTCATTTATCTAAGTGTGCGAGCATGCCCAGTGTGACCTTTCCTTATGTTGGGATTTGTGGACCACCACATTTGTGTTTGTGTGTGGACGCCATCTATATATCACATGTACAGTTGAGTGTTGGACATCCGGTTGTGTTCTTACTGCCCAACTGCTTTGTGTCTGAACCTAACAGGCATTATGCTGTGCCTGCAGGGTCACCATGGGATAGTTTGCATACAGTTGTCATCATCCTTTCCTGCTGACCAAACAGTTGTATTGTTGTATAGTGTACTGGTGCAGTACTTTCACTGTAGTGGACAGTATAATCGGTTTCAGTCCTATCACTGCTTGTAATATTTATAGTGAGCACACCAGATTGGTTGAGGGCCAGTTGTGCAGATATGACCATGTTGCATTTTGTTCATATATGGACAGCATAGTACATGATTGTCCAACATTGTTAATGTATTCCACAACTTGTGTGGACAGTAACAAACAATGGCCATGTGCCCTAGTCCATTTGTAATGCTAGTCAGAGAGTGTTTGTCCTTCAACACACATTTACTGGTGTTTGCCATGACATATGTCATGGTTAGTGCGCTGTGCCTCTGTCTACCCGTGACATACAGGTGATATCCAGGGTACACCTACCATCTCCCATCCAGTCATCATGATTCCTCTGGATGACAGTCACTGAGGGACTCCCTGGATATCCTGTAGTGGGAGTTTAGTCGTGAGTGGAGTGAGCTTCTGGGTTATGGACCAATCTGTACAGCATGTCCTGTTTATGTCTGTGCTGGGGTTCAGGCCTGTCAGCTGCATAGGTCACCAGCATTCAGTGTTTACATGGTGGCAAATGTCCATTGATACCAGGTTGGTCATGGCTCTGTACATCAGGCACAGTTCACCTCTAGCCAGGCAGTATGGCACTGTGTGAAGCTGCAGTTTCTTTACTCAGGCGACACATGGCATCTGTTACAGCTCTGCGATCCTCCTGGTGGGGTATTTGTGTGGTCTTTCCAGTTGCTGCAGGTGTCTGCTACGGTACATCCCTGAAGGGCCATTGTACACAATTGTGAGGCTGCTGATGGATGACTGGAGAGGCACATTGACCTACCCTAACCAAGCTGTGCTTACCTTCATGATTAGGTGGGTATATGGTATGTTACTGTAACCACTACAGACACATGGTTGTCACATGCAGGATATCTATCACCTTGTGTCCCCAGGTCTCTTATTTCTCCTGATGTACTTACTGGGTTAACACCTATGTGGTAATTTCTGGCCATGTACTGTGTTTCCACAGGGGATGACTATACACTATTCTGCATTTAGCTTGTTGACATGGCTGTGGCACCACTTGTGTGTTTCTATGTGTGCCTTTTGTAGGTTGCTTGTGTAGTCCTCTGCAAACCTGTTCAGACAGAGTCCGTCCATGTTGGCCAGTACCTATGTGACATATATAGCATACAAGAGAGGTCCCAGGACCATGCCTTGTGGGATGCCAGTTGTACCTGGTTTGCAGTCTGCCATGGCTACAGCATGTCTGCCAGGTCAGTTCTGTCCTTGTGCTGGTTTGCAACCCATCTACTTGCATAGGGGTTTATAGTTAGGCTGGTGAGCTTATCTGTACCACCAACTAGGGTATTGTATGGAAGGGATTAGCAAGGTCCAGATAGGCTGTGTGATCAACATTCCCCACATCAATGGGCTTGGTGCACATTTCACATGAGTCAGACATGTGTAAGGGGCAGGATCTGCCCTATGACAGCCACACTGGGTAGGATCCAATGTCTGTAGGTACCTAATCTCGTTATTCATGGGATCCATGATCATTCTCTCCATTACTTTGCCAACCTAGATAGTCGGGGTTGAGGGGTGATAGTTTGCAGTATCCATTCAGGCACCCCCTTTGTGGTGTGGGACCACTGTTGCTGTACACTGCTCTTTGGGTACATATCCTGTGGTAGGACTGATAGTGCACAGTAATGCTATTTGCTGTTCCATTCTTCTTACAGTACTTGTTGGACACAACCCAGGACACCATCTGGTACCATTGCTGCTGTGTGCTGTGCTTTGTGGATGCTGGCTGTTACCTCAGCATCTGCAATGTCGGGGGGCCAGCACTCTCCTGGGATAGATATTTGGCAGTTAGGTGCTGGTGGGGAGGTTGGAAGTAATTTGTTCGGTAGGCTGTTGGCAATGTGTGTGGGTTTGGTGTATTGTTTGTGATATTAGAGTGCTGCAGAGCATATCTGTGGATTATCACCATGGTTCCTACCATCAGGTAGGATAGCTGTGTGATAATCCTTTGTGTCCTGCACAATTTGTATCATCATAGGTTCATAGGTTCATACTACGCTATCTGTCCTGGCCTTATTTGAGCACGGACAGACTGTGTGTGGGTCTCAACACCCCTTGCAATGTGCATATTATGCCCACGTAGGGTTTACTTTCCTAGATGTGACACAGGGATGGCCCCCAGTGTACACCTACTATCTCCCATGCACTTCACCAGATTTCTCTTGTTGAGTTTGTGTGTGGAGCTCAGCCTATCATGGACATCCTATTAATCTATGTGTAGAGGTTCAGATATCTCACTGTGGTGTGTCTGCTGGATTTGGGGTTTCTGCAGTGGAGCATGTCCATTCATTCTGGATTGGACATGGCCTTGTACATCAGGCATACATCACCTCTGACTGTGCAGTATGCTTCTGAATTGGGCTGTGGTTTCTTCAGCCAGGCTGCAGATGTCCAATGTTTGGACCCTTTATCCTGTTGGTGGGGTACATTTGGGGTCTTTCTGACTGCTGCATGTGTAAGGTAAGGTACATCTGAAATGGGGCATTGTTGTCACGTATGGGCCTAATAAGGGAAGAGTATGGACCTCTGTAGCTCTACATGTGCATCCTTTCATATTAAGGTGGGCAATATAGCAGGTCTTCCTGGCCACCTTGGCAATGTGAGTGTCACATGACAGGTTACCGTCCACTTGTGTCCCTAGGTCCATGATTACTTCTTCCATACATAATGGATTGCCACCTATGTCATACTTTGTGTGTGCCTTGTTTGGTATTTGTTGAGACATTTATACTCTGAAGTGTCTTCAGGAAGGCTGGCTGGGGTACCTGGGTTTGTGTGTGTGATCTGTAGCAGGCTTCAAACAGGTACACAGTTTGAGAAAGTGTTACTTGCCAGTGGATAGTCCATGCTGCTTCTTGCTGTGGTACCAACCTGGGGGTGTGGTTATTCTTGATAATTACTGGTAGCCACACTCCTATTGTCGTGTATTCCATGTTTTGGAGCTGTTGAGCATGGTATGAGGCATAACCTGGTAGTATTGGGGTGCTCTTCTGGGCCTTGGCCAGGTTTCTGTTACAGAACACATATTACCATTCTCCATGCTGTGGTGGGTTTGGTCTGCATGTACCTTGCAGGTTAGACTTCTGTCGTTGGGTAGCATTACGTCCAGGTTATTATCCCTTGTGCTACCTATGGTGGTGGGTTTGTGTTTCCAGACTTACTTATTCCAGGCACAGTGGGGGTGACAACAGCCTTTGCCAGTATCTACACAGCCAGGTGTGCTGGGTGCGTGCCATCCCTAGCAGGTGGGGCATCATGTCTTGCTCGGCATGTCAGCCCAGGCTGTCAGCCATGTGTTCCCCCTTGCTAACAGCAATACCTCAGCCAATTATTGTACTTGATCTTGTTGTCTTCATAGTGTGGCATCATGCTTGGTGAGGGTGAGATGTTAGGTTGGGTCTTCATGTTTGCATATACTAGATGGTGTTACATTGCTTAACACATGGCAATGATGCCTCAGGTGGTGCTGCAGGGCTGCCTCTGTTGGATGCACATACTACACTCCCTGTACATGTTTGAGAGCAGGTTGTGTCATGTTAGGCATCCCTGTTACTATATGAGTGAGTCAGAGAGGGGTATCATTCCCAGGGTTCCTACTGAGCCAGTGTATGTGCTATGCATTGCCTCTTTGCCAAGGCCAGGGCATACTGGGCATGCCTCCTTCTGCCTACTGGGGCAGGCTCAGGTTGTTCCTCCTCTGAGTCATGCTCTGCCTGTGATGGCCTTGGCAATGGTGGGGGGCTGTTTGTCCCGGCCCTATGCTGGTCCTGCTGCAGCTGTTTTTGCAGGATCATATTATGTAGCATAGCACATACCATGACAATTTGGGTACATGTAGTTGGTGAGTACTGCAAGGCTCCACCAGATGTGTCCAGGCACCGGAACCGTGACTTGAGCAGCCCAAACACACGCTCTATTACATTACGTGTTTGTGCGTGTGCCTCATTATGGCGTTCCTGTTCAGGTGTGTGTGCATTTCTGATGGTGTCATCAGCCACGGCTCCAGTGCATAACCTGCATCCCCCACTAGGTGACCATGTTTGATGTCCCCACTGGCAAATGTCTGGTACAGCTGTGTCAAATGCCAGATATGGGAATCATGGTAGCTCCCAGGGCAGCCAGCACACACATTCATTATTATGCCCTGGGCATCACACACGACCTGGCAGTTGATGGAGGGGATGCCCTTGCGGTTAATGTAGGCCCTACCCTGCTCACCGGTTGGTGCTTTGATGCATATGTGTGTGCTGTCTATTGCACCCACTACCTCAGGGTATTCCGCTATTTGCTGGAAGAGACGCATATTGCTGGCCAATACCTCACGGGCATTGGGGAAATATAAATGCTCACCGACATGTGCTGACATGGCATCCAGGAACTGGTGCAGTACCCTGGAGGCTGATGCCTATGATATCCCCATCATATCACCAGTTGGTCTCTGGAAGGTACCTGTTGCTAGTATTCTTAGGCCAACACATACCTTGGTTTCCACTGGGATGGGTTCCCTCTGTTGGTTCTGTGTGTGAGGCGTGGCCTGCACAGCTCAACAATTTGCTGCAGGAGGTCTCTGTCCACTCTATAGTGCTCCACTATCTCCAGCTCATGTAACCCCTGGTAGGTGACCCTGGGCCTGTACACTCTTCTCTGTCTCCTCACTGTGGGTTGTCTGGCAGCATTTCCATTGTCACCACCCTCAGCAAGTCTCCTATGTCTCCTTATGACAGCTATGGCAGCCCCTAGCATGTTTGGTCTGAGTGCAGCTTTTTCAGTTTTCACTTCTACTAGCTTACTCCTGTCTTGCAGTGTCTCTTGAGAGAAACATACTGCAATGCTGTTTGCAGTGTTTTAAGTGCTGGGCTGGGCTTGTATTCTGCCTGTGTAATTGCCTGCTTCTAATTGTTTTCACCTGCTACCTCTACAAGTATTCCCTGCTAGTTTCCTACTATTTCTTCTGCTTCCTTTTCCTCTCTGTTTCCTCAGGGGGGAGCAGCACGCATACCAGCGAAAACTCGCTCGCAGTGGCTACCATGCACGCACACATGCTTACACGGACTAGAATCTGCTTATTCAGGTTAAAACAAGCACACACCAGCGCAAACAGGTTTACAGATCTTTAAACAGGCTCCTACATGCTTACTCTGCTTTACACGCACGCACTCTGCCCTACTCACGGCTCCCAGCGTGCACACGCACGCATGCACGTACAGCAAGAAACTTTGGTGTTGGCCACAGTGTACACCTTCCATTTCTTGACTTTCCCATGCTTATCTGTTAACACTCCTCTTTTTCTGCTGTGTGATTGACATCTTTCACATACTACTTTGCTCCAATGAGCTTGATTTCTTCCTGACATTCCCCCCTGTGATGTCACCTATCTCCTACTCTGTTACTCCACCTTATCTAACTCTTACACTACACAGAATGTGCTCATTTGCTATGTGACAGTATGATTCACTATCCTACCACTCATTTACATAGGATTGCCTACTAATGCTTAGTTACATGTCTTACACTCAGCTTCCCCCCTTAGCAACCACTAGACGGTGGCCATGTTGTTTTTGGTCTGCTAGTCCCTGCATTGCAAATCCATGCATTACATAAAACCCACATTTGTGGGTTTCAAACCTTTATTTTTATGTTTTATATAGCGCAGCCCATTTGCGTGGGGCTGCGCTGCATTTAAACCTCGCCGATCTCCGAAAAAAAAAAACTTATTTTATTTCATGTTTGCATCGGGTTACATATTTGGCCATTGGCATGCTGACTGCAACATTTGCACACTTTATTTGGAGCTGTCATGGCTCCGTTGTGTTGTTTGCAGTAACGTACTCAGTTGTCAACTGAGTACATTTCTGCAACTAACACGACTCTTACACAGGCTGGTTTCAGCTTCGTGGATCGCTAATCTACCTCATTTGCATGCCTTTCGGCTGCAAGTGGGGTGATTAGCATATCCACGCCCTGCCCGTGTAAGAGTCATTCTAGCTGTCTCTTACATGGGATTTCGGGCTGTTCCTGGATCGCGATGGCTGCATGGAGTCTTAAACGACTCTTAGACTCGTGAATCCTGCCCAATATCCTCCACCTTAGTGATGAAGTAATTTGTTTTGAAAATCGGAGTATTAGTTTTTTTATCATCTTCATTTGGGGAGTTATTGTTAACAAGTCTAAAATAATCCTGACAGCTTTCTCTGTGACATAATGTTGACTTCTTAAGTACCTTATGTATTTTGGATAGAAGTCCCTTTCCAATTATATTCTGGTGCATTAGAATGACGAGTAATCAATGAATGTGGGGAAAGAATTTCTAACTATTATTTACATTAGAGTAATCTTTTACTCAACCAATTGTCTACAATTTTGAATTTCTAACCACATTTCTTTGCTTATCTCAAACGCATTAATGGTATAGTCAACATTTTGTAACTTCCCATTGTCTAGTAATTGATATCAGTATAACAGGTTTTTTTCTTTAAATGCAGTCATTGTTATAAAATTAAATTTCTTAATATTATTTTGAGTGCAGGCAATTTTATATTTTTGGGGGAGCTAGAGGGATAAAGATTGTATTATATATAGAATTTTAGGAAGGCTAATCATTTTAATTAAGGAGAGTCTCTCTTCCATAGTGGAAAAAAACGTATTCCATTTATTAAGAGTTTGTTTCATGGAATTTAAGTTATTATTACAATTAAGGGTTGTTATATCTTTAATATTATTAGACAAGATTATGCCTAAGTAAGTGATTTTACCATCTTTCATATTATATTTATGTAATTTCTTATCTATTTTATTAATATTATAATTATCAGGTAATATTTTAGTCTTATTCTCATTAAAGCTGAGTCCTGATTTCTTTTGGAAATTCCTATTGCTTGGAATGCTGCAATAAGAGAAGAATTGCAATCAGTCAAAGTTAATAGGATGTCATATGCAAATAATTGTATTTTGGGGATTAAATCATTATTTATTAGTATGCCTTTGATGTTTTTATTTACTCTTATATAATTTGCAAAAGGTCCCATAACTAGAGCAAAAAGCAATGGGGACAAGGGACAACCCTGTTTAGTACCTTTAGTTTTAAAGCTTTCATAGAGAAATTTGATTAATTGTAAGAAATCGTTTGAAAAATCATATTCCTCCAGTATTAATAGTAAGTACTTCCAATTAACTGAATCAAAATCACTATTGATAGCTAGATTAACCAAGGTTAGTTTTATTTTTGAATTATTAGTATAATCAATTATTGATAATATTCTCTTGATATTATCATAGGTGTTCTTGTTTAGTGTAAATCCAGTCTGATCATTGTTTATCAACATGGGAAGAAATTGTTTTATTCTAGAGGCATAGATTGACATAAACATTTCATAATGTACATTTTATAATCTACATTTAATAATGACATTGGTCTATATGAAGAACATTGTGTTGAGTCCTTGTCAGGTTGTAACATTAGGGATTTTAGGCATATTTCCAGGATGGTGGTACCTTTGTAAGTCCTTTAATTATTGAAAATACCTCTAGTAAAATACTCAAAGCATCCTTAGTTAGCATTTTGTATAGTTCAGGTATTATGCCATCATTTCCAGGTGCCTTATTGGGATTTAATTTATTAATTTGAATTTTAAATTCAGACATTGATATAGGCTTGTCAATTATCTTTATTTGGTCCTCTGACAGTCTATTTCAGTATATTTTTATAAGTGTTTTAATTAGATCTTAGGTATCCATTGTTGGGTTCTGTTAAGTAATTTTATTAAAATGAGACCTGAAAACATTCAGAATATCTTCTATTTCAGTAACCTTCATTTTACTAGTAGAGGGCTATAATTCTTTGATGTGGTGTGCATTTGTTCTAGTAGCTAATGTATGCATGGATTTAGAATTTATGGACTAATTAGTTATTTTAATCTTTTCTGAATGTTACATTTTTTTGAAGGTACCTGTGTACTTCCGTTTAGAAAATGCCCTAAAGCTATTATCACATAAGATAAAATGATTAGGCATGAAATATACCTTGATGTATGATGCTATTCCAAAAGAATATGTTAAAGTACTGAGCATATATGCATCTTAGCAACATGAGCACATTAACTACTTAAATATACTGTGTCACACAAACTGGAAAGTTGCACAAAAAAGCAATGCCAGCTTTGTGTTTATGTGAAGTATGATATTCATGTCATTGTTAAATATAAACAACGACTACTGTATTTGTGCATTTCCTCATGAAATTCTTATTATTTGTTTTCTTTGTCATAATAGTAGACAGTAGAAGCAAGACACAGTAAAAGCAGTTTATGTGCATCTTGCCCAGTTAAGAATAGTAATCAAATTTCATTTTAATATCTATATATATCTATCTATCTATATATATATATATATATATATATATATATATATATATATATATATATGTGTGTGTGTGTGTGTGTGTTTGTGTACGTTAAATGCCTTTAAATAGAAATTGACTCATGGCGACTCCATGACTAGGCACACACACACACACACACACACACACACATATATATATATATATATATATATATATATATATATATATATACTATATGGTAGAGTAAGATGGATATAGTGGGGTAAGGTGGAGGAGAAATAGAGATAAGTAAAGGGGAATCAGGGAATCACAGAGGCCATACTTCAATTATTTCATATGACTGGCTCCTCATTTGGAACAAAACAACAAATACAGAACTCTGACACACTACTGAAATTCATTCAAGCAGTATTTGTCACAGTTGAAAAATGGCTTCACAAAAAACATCTCTCCTTAAATCCAAACAAATCCAAACTTATGATATTCTTGTCTAAGAAACATAACCCTACTAATATAGACAGCTTTGAAATCTTCTCACTTGACACCACTAAAATTAAGTTAGTCACCCATACTAAATTGCCGGGGGTAATAATCGATGAAAAACTCAAATTTGATCTTCACATTCAGAACTGCATAAGTAAAACCCAAACAAACAGACTTCAGCCTCCTCTTATCTTCTATCCTCACTAACTATGGTACCCCTTTACTAGTAAACCTGCAGTCTTCTTCACTAACAAAACTAGAATCTTATTATAACAAGATTGCCACCAATAATCAAACAGCTGTAATGGCTAGAACTCCCCCACTATCTGCTTATCCTACAGCTCACAGGTACATCAGCCCTTTAATTAGCCTCTATAACCCTACTAGGTTCCTATGATCTGAACGCCAATACCTCCTCCAAATCTACAATTATTGTACTCATGGAAAATTGCCAAAGTGTGGAATAACCTTCCTCCTTTGATCCACTTACAACAATGTCCTTCTATTTTTAAAAGGGAATTGTACCTTCATTTTTCTATCCAAATGGAAATGTAACTGTTCCGCTACTCACTCTGCCATCACTTAATTCACCTACTTATATTCAACCACTGAATTTAGCCAATTCTAATATAACAATACCTATACTCAACCACTGACTTTGGCCTACTCTATCTTTGTCACCTTATTATTTACCCTTAAGCTGCATGAATTTCTCTCTTTTCACTTACTTCTCCCTTTCTGCTTAAGCCTCTCCACTCCTCTATTCCCCTTCCCTCATGCTAACTCTCCCCTCTTTTCTTCTCTACCCTCCAAAATTTAAATCTGCTATTTCCTTTAATTCTTCTCTCTCCATGCTGTGCTTCCATTTCCCAATGTATAAAAAAAACACATTCTTTTTATTATTATTATTTTAACTTCCTGCATTTGTGACAACCATGTAAACTTATTGTTCTGTGAATTTGCTCTAACATTCTCTTGTTATTTTTCAAATATTATATAACTTCTTGCCTGGAAATGTAACTTACTATTTGTAATGGAGCTTTTCTCCCTGGACCTCCACCGAAAATGGGCTTTCGAGCCCAGTGGACTTTCTCGGTAAACAGATGCCAATACATAAATAAATAAATAAATACATTTGAATGGAGCCACTAGGATGTTCCATCCCCCACAATCCTCTAGTTGGATTATACATGTTCCTCAGGACATTATACCACACTCTCCGATTCAACAGACATCAGTCACAAGGAAACAAGAACTCATCTACTAAGACCACCTTGTCCCTGGATGAGATACCCCAACTCATTAGTGAGGGTATCTCATCCATGGACAAGGTTATCATAACATCCCTGTATTCTTCCCTTATAAGACCCATTATTGGGTACAATGCCCATTTCAGCATGTACCTCACAAAGCACATACAGCAGCTGGAGAGACCACAGAGGTTCCTCACCAGAAGAATCCAGGGCCTCAAGCTATTACCTTACACAGACAGGCTAAAGGCCCTGTCCCTCTACTCAGTCTCATACAGACTCCTCAGAGGTGACCTCTGTCTGGCACACAAAGCAATCTCAGACGCCGCCTTGATGGGACTGCTGCATATCTGCAAGTCGAGCTCCATTCGAGTAACCCACAAGCGCAACCTCAACCTGGTCAGTGACATCAATAGGACTTGTTGGTGGGACAGATTTGTGTCTCAGAGACCCTCTCTTTTGTGGAATAGACTCCATCTCCATGTCAGGCAGAGTACTTCATTAACCCTTTATAAGCGCAACCTGAATAACTGGATGGGGAACGGAAAATAAACCTCTGGAATTCCACCTGTGTCCCTGCTGGACAGTGACATTGGATGTTGACTTGTTGGAACATGGGCTAAATTCTTGGCTAGGCTTGTAAGGTCCAAATGACCAATAGCCTAGTAATTTCATATGATCCTATGATCTTAAGAGCATTCTTAAATCCATCACAAAATGTACTGAAATAGCTATCTTAATTGGAAACTCTATGATTACAAACACAAAATCTGCACTCACAATACTGGACAAGGACAAAGAATCCCAGTGACCTGCCTCCCTGAGATAAGATTAGGCATGCCACTAAGAATGTTAAGTGTATCCAGGGATGTTTTTTATATTTATCACTGCTGCAGTAGCCTAGGCTATATGAATTATATCCTGCATAGGATACAACAGACATCTAGCTTTGAAAGTTTCAGGACACCTTCCATGCACCCAAACCATTAGTCAGCTCAAGCTGAGAAAAGGACAAACTTTTTTAGACTGATCATGGAACAAACTACTGGTCCCACTGTTAGTCCTTCTTCCAGCCACAAAAAGAAAAAAAGTTAACAAAACAGTGTTTGCCACCACAGCAGGCTATCGATTTGGTCACAAGTGGGTGACTTTGCTGAAGCCACTAGTAGTTCCTGATATGTTTCTCACAGAATTCCCATTCTCTGAAACAGGCTCCCTAACTATGTCAAGCAGAGTTGAGTTTCTCTCCTCCCCATCCATATTTAAGTGCAACTTGGACCAATGGATGTGTAATCAGAAATGAACCCCTTGCCTGGTTCCTATGTCTCTGATGAAAAGAGGCAGTCAGTAAATCATTCCCTATAAATCAAATATAAATCAAATTTGTGGATTACATTTGGGTTGCATGGCTAGGCTTTTAAGGGTCCTAGTGGTTGTTAGCCTAGTATACACCTATGAACCTATAAACCCGAGTCCATGTATCATTTCCCCCATATCCCTCTGGTGATGCCCACACAGCTGCAATGCACCAAGGCTTAGCTAGATCCTCTATGGCTGTTGAGATCCCCTCATTGGTCAAGGGAGAGCAGTTTTTTGTGCTGATGTTGGGAGAAGGGTGAGGAAGGGCCCCTGTTTAACCAAAATGTTGCCGCCATGCCTGGGAAAGCTGGTACTGTCATTAAAATTCCTGTTTGTCCTAATTTTCCTGTAAAAAAATGTTGTTGTTGTGTCTTTTGGCTTTTCCCGGTTAGGGGTTGCCACAGCAGAACTCCAGTCTGCTAATGATTGGCAGTAGAGTTTTACATGCCGAGATGCCGGCCCTGACGCACAACCTTCAACGAAGGTACGCCCATTCACACGTCTCCACACAGAAGATGCTCTAGCTGAGAATTGAATAGGACAACGTCTTACTGTGAGGTGACAATGCTACTGCAGCACCACCACTGCAGAAAATGTAAAGAACAAAAAAAAAACAAGAAAGAAATACCATGGAGACTCAGCAGGCAACAGTCACACATCAAAGTACCAAACTAAAATAATGGCACCAGTAATCCAAAACTATGTAAAAACAACCCAAATGTATTAATACTTACTGAGTGCTTTCGTCAATATGACTTTGCAAAAAAAAAAGAAAAGAAAACTAAGCATGCAGCTTGTCCTGCTCCTGTTTCACTGGACAGGAGAAGTTTATTAAATTTGGTGCAGTATCTTATATAGGCTATTGATCCTTCTTATAAGCTGGTTTCTGATAAGAGAAAAAAGGGATTTCCTCCTTTCCTGAAAAGATTCAAGAAAAGGAATCTGGAGAGTAATGTGATGAGACAGACACAGGTTTTAACCCTAAGATTTCTGATTGTGACTCAGAGGAGACCATGACATCTAAATCTCCTTGACAATGATTCTTTTTCTGGGGCATTATTTATAGAATGCACCAGTATTTTCAGTGGGAGAACACTGAGGATTCTCAGTCAGTCTGAAAATGCTATGAAATGTTACAACTGGAATTCCAAGAAACTCCTCCAATCACCCCAATTCTGCCAGCATTGGAGGATGTGGTTTGTCTGATAGCAAGCCTGCTGCACTTAAGAAAGCAGGAAGAATGTACAAAGTTCCTCAGTCTTTCAAATTTCAATACACTCTTCCCAGAATTGAACCAGATGCTCTATCTTTAGTCAAGCCAGCTGCTGCAAAGCATTTTGATGATTCTAATACTTCCGCATCTGGCAATGATGGTCAAACAATTGACACATTTGGGAAAAACTATATGCTTCTTTAAGTTTAATTTTTAGAATGTTTAGTTCAGGTCCATATGTTAAAATTTATTCTGACTAATTGTGAAAGTACGAGGAATGTTTCATCTGCAGTTCCTTACTGTGAAGAAAAATATGCTTTGTGTGGTTTAGTTTATCTTATTTCTCAGGTTATTTCTCATTGTTTAAAGTGTGTTTATGACTCTGTAGATACTACACCCAGGGTTGTTACCACTGGTACTGTGTTGAGGAAGTTTTTCTGACTGCATTCTCAGAACATCCCAGAGGATGTAAAATGAGATTTTAAATTCACCTTTGGATAGAGATTTAGGTTTTGGACCCTCTGCTGCAGAAATTAACAAAAATGTGATGAGATGTTTAAGCTGATGCAGGGAATCTCTCAGATTTTTCAGACATTTTTCTCTAATTTTCCAAAGGTTTTTCTGCTCTCTCATCCAATTTTGGCAAGAAATAAAACAGACACAACAAAATTCAGAAAAGCAGATGTTTAAAAACAATGGCAGGGAGATTCTAAAAAGAAAGCAAGAACCCTCCAGTGGTTGTAGATTGACATAATCATTAAGGTGTTTACCTCATAGACACAAGGTACAGGGTTGGATTTTTACCTTAGAAGGGAACTTAACTAATCTTAAAAAGGTGATCCCAAGCATGAGATGGAGACCATGGTCACTTCATTTATAGAAGAGAGACCTTTACTGGCAGCTGTGGCTCAATGCCGGAAGCTGGCCGGGTTTAAATGAGTATTCTTCAATTTCTTGTTTGTTAAAATTAAAAGCATTCTCAAGATGACTAGTAATTTTATACCATTCTATATACTGGAGAATCATTTAAATTAGAATGTACTGCAGGTGGCTTTAGTAGTGTCTTACATTTTGACAGTATTTATTTTATGAGTGATTAAGGTTTGGGGCTCTTTAAGATGATTTGAAAATTAATGAGGACTTGGCAAGCACATGACTTTCACATTTTGTTATATAATCTGCACTTTTAAATTGTTTTCATCTGATGAAGTTTTTGTTAAAAATGAAAGTGCTTATCTTAAATAAATTGTTAACAATGGCTGAAACTCGTGGAATAATGTGGTTCTTGCATTCTTTGTCTGTTTTGTGTGCCTGGTTTGTTGTAAATTTAAAATTGCCTGCAAGGGCAGTTAGGCTAGTACTTACCTATGAAACTAAAGTGCAGCCAAATAAGTCAGAATGACTATGTAAGGGACATTGCCTCCAATCCCCCTCCAGCAGTAACTTATCCCTTATCCCTTCCAGAAAATATGAATCTCCATTTATCTCTCTCTGGCAACAGATTGTTTTAGACAAATGAGTTCTGAGATTGATTCAGCAGGGTTAAAGATGGAAGTGGGAATAAATCCTTCAAAGGAGTTATTCCACATCCCCCAGACCAAATCCCTCTGTTCCCTCCTGTCCCACAGCAAATGTTTTTTCAGAGGTAATAGAAACCGCTCTTCTTCTCAGTTTGGAAGATGTTTTATTAAACAATGCTTTTGCTGCCAAAGAAAGAAAATATCTGGATACTTACTATGGTTCTTTCTTTCCAAAACTAGTTTGTGAAAGTGCCCAAGGTATAAATGCTTAGGCTTTACAACCTCTTACCCCTTCTTCCTCATTTGAGCTTTTGGGCAACATTAGATGTAAAAGATACTTATCATCACATTCGTATCCATCCAGACTTTGGATCATAGGATCATAGGATTGTAGGATGTTACTAGGCTAATGACCCTGGGGACCTTACAAGCCTAGACAAGAGCTTATCCCCAAAAAAGAAACCTCAGTCAACACCTGTCAACCTTGTCAATGAAGGACACAGGTGGAACCACTGGGACAAATTTGTGGTTTCCCATCCACTTATCAGCGTTGGGCTTGAAGAGCGTCAGTGAGGTACTCTGTTTGACATGTATGGGAAGTCTATCCCAGAGACAGGTCAGCCTCTGGGAGACAAACTTGTCTCTCCAGCAGGTTTTGTTGATGTTGAATATTAGATTCAGGCGTTTTGAGCAGGTAATGCATGAGGAGTTAGACTTGCGGCTATGGAGCATCTCTAGTAGGTCAGGGTTTGAGATTGCCTTGTAGACGAGACAAAATTCACCAGTGAGCAGTCTGTATGATACCGAGTAGAGTGATAGTGATTTGAGCCTGTCCACATAGGACAGGTATTGGAGGCTATGGATTCTCTTTGTGAGGTATTTCTGTGGCCTTTCCAGTTGGTGCGGATGTTTGGAGAGGTACATACCAAAAGGGGCATTATGCTCAATTACTGGTCTAATGAAAGAGGAGTATAGACAGGTAATAACCTCCTTTTATCTGGACACAATCACTTTACTTATGAGATGAACCAAGGAAAAGGCTTTTCTGACCACTGCTGCTACATGATGGTTGACTGTGAGATTGTTGTCAACCTGGGTACCCACCGTTTGTGTACTTAGGGGGTAGTAGAAGGAACAGACTTTTTTTTCAAGAAGGGGCATACAGATTTGGTACTGTGGTAGTGTTTGCAGGCAGCATGCTACAAATATTGCAGAAGGTTTTTTTTTTAATTCTTTTAAATTCATTGGAAGAGTTGAGGGGGTGAGGTGTTAGTCTCTGGGACCAGCACAGGGTGCTAGTTGAGCCAACTACACTTCTGGGCTTTTATAGCCTAAGCAGAATATAACCCATATAGCTTAGGCTACTGCAGCAGTGATCATTTGAACATCTACTGTTATGGTAAGTTTACTTACACAACTATAGTTTTTTGTAAAGATTTTGCAATTGTGCATGCCACAGTTAGTGGCACTAGATACTCTTTTCTTATGGTGATGTAGATAAATATCACTAACCTTGTGGATGTCTTTACCCAGAATGACAAGTCGTTTGCTGTTAGAGAGATCCTTCCTTCAACAATAATTGCAATTAAGCAGAGAGTCAAACCTAAATATCATCAATTATTTTTACAGATCATACCAAGCCTTCAATCACATCAGCTACAGATCATTTAAAGTCCTCTGGAAGCAATTACATGTCACACAGTAGTCACAGATCTTAATGTCGATCCAATAGTGTGCTAAAGATGCATAATTTAGCATTTGCTTATTTGATCTTAATATGCCAAAATCAATGAATAGCATTCAAAAGTGAAATTAATTTTCATTATGCATGGAAGGAACCACTCCTATTGACTTACAGGGCAGAATGCCATTAATATCTGTTTGCTAAGGTCTTGTAGGACTATTCCAGTTTTTACTTTGTCATGCTTCACAACTATTACCATGTTGTTTTCAAATATTGTAGGCTCTCTCTGCTCAGCAGTCATTTCCACCTGCAGCATAAAGTTATGCGGTTGATCTGCTTTTTTGAAAATGCATGGTACACATATCTTTGGTATAGATTTTTTATGGCAGTTATTGAAACATCTTACTTTCGAGTACCTATACTATCAAACAGAATCAGTTGCTAGCCTATCCATTTTAGTTTCAGTGTAATGCAGATGTTGCTAAATAGAGTAAACACATTTTCTATTACCACTTCTCCCCCTTTTGTCTGAAACAGGTATAAAAGGCTGCTTGTTACTGATTTCAGAGGTTTTTGTGTTTAATTACAGTGTTTTTTGTAAAGTTTATGGCTCAGTACTGAAGTCAGTTGCACACTGTTTACCTATTTCATTGTTCTGGTTAACTTTATGAACATGCTCGTGATCCAGATGCACATTCCCACTCTGCTTTATACTTGATGCAGTTTCTACTACAATCATTCTATTACATTCACAAAATCTGTAGACTGCATTTTTATCATTGTTTTCCAGCAGTAATGTCTGAATTCCTGTAATCTTCCCCACTGACACATTAAGAGCAGGATGCACTATAACTGATCCACTGTTTGCAGTGAGGCAAATAGTTAATAAGAAACTGGAGGTGAAGAAAAAAATGTGTTGGGTAATCTTGCTATTGCTCTAAAATCCTGGAAACAGTGGTTGAATTAGTGCTGGATACTAACAAAGACCCAATGACACAACCTGAAACCGTGTTCGGATTCACAGAAGGGTGCCTAGAGGGAGTGCATATCATTCAGGGGTTATGTTACGTCAGATCCCATTCCTGTTCACTCTGGTGATGTACTATATCATCAAACAGGTTAGATGGAAAAGCTCTATAAAGTTACTGTAAGTGGCTCTGCAACCAAACTCTAACCAGGAATTTCAGAAAACAGCAGGAGAATGGAATGTAGAACTGAAGGGACATGGGATAAAAATGAGTACAGACACAACACCAAATGGGAAGCAATCAGAAGGGACTGATAAAGAGAAAAATGGATGAACAGGTTAACAGCTTAAAATAGCTGGGAGGTTTGCTAGGGGGAAGGGAAATCAGTAGGAGGAGTTGAAAACTAGAATCACAGATGCTGCAGCCAAACTGCACAATGCGACAAAGGTATTGTGTGAGATAAAAGAATGCCAAAGCAGCTGAAAAGTAAGGGCCAGAAAAGAGGGGTGAGAACAGTGTTTTGTCTGGTACAAAATCAGTAGCTGATGAAGCCTGATGTAATATAAAGGAAGTGCCTGAGGTGAGTAGTGGGATTCACATTGTAGGAAACATGTAGAAATTAAGACACTAGAGGTTCAGAACAAAAGTCAAAATAGCTCCTGTTGCAGAAAAGGCCAAGATGAATGGATTATGGTGGTTTGGTTACCTGTGCAAGAAAGCAGAATATGGTTTGTTGTAGTGGGTTTGGGAAAGGCAGGAAGAAAGCAAGAGGAGCTGAGAATGTCCAGCCAAGGGATGTATTGCATGGGAAAAGACCAGTGACTGTCAGGAATGACTGTCAATGAAGGTGGGAGAGTGTTACTGAATCCAGAGAGATGACTTGACTTAACATCTTACCATATATAAAAAATGGGAAAAAGCAGGTTGATGATGATGATGAAAATGCAGAAGCATCTTTGCACATACATTGAGTTGCTTTAAGCAAGATTATAATATTATTATCAACTACCTTTCTGATACTATGGTGCTATTGTTGAATCACTTCTGACACCATCTTTAATCTTCCAGACTCTAGTTTTGACATTTCCCAAAGGATAGCAGGAGTTTAACATGTTTGCTTACTGAGATCTTCTATGCCAGGAAACCATTTGCAGCCTGACAGCTTTCCCCAAAAATCTTCTACTGAAAAACACACTCCATTAGATTTAGAATGTCTGATAAATGGTGCAAGTTATAAGAAAATGTAAAATATTATAGCTTTTTGGTAGACAATGGGCTGTATACTGCTGCTAGTATCAACAATCTGTCTGTGGATGTTATTTTGAAATGCATATTTATGAAAGAAAAACAGTATTCTGTTTGCCAAAAAACCCCACTAGGCCGGTATGACTCTGACCCTGAGTAGCATTCTACTCTCACCAAGAATGATACCACGGTATAGAGAAAAAATTATCAATTTCAACAATTGGCTAACTTTCTGGTGTCATTCAAAGGGGATCCATTGTCTGTCAGCCTGGGATGACATGCTCAACTAGCCACGCTGCTTCACTAGAGACGGCTTGCACCTGTCACCCTTAGGCTTTCGAATACTAGCCAAGGCTCTTGCCACCCCCATAGTGCCCTTTTTAGGCAAGGCTCAAAAGACAAACCCACTGCCGTAAATAGCACAAGTAAGAAAAAACTGAGGGTAATGCTACTTAATGCCAGAAGTCTAAACCTCAAAATGCATGCACTTGAGGCACTCCTCAGTATGGAGAAAATCAGTATATGTGCAGTAACAGAAACTTGGTTTAAGGCTCCAAAGAGCACCCCAGCAATACCAGGCTACAACTCATACCATACATTTTGGCCACAAAACCTGGACCAAAATACGAAAGGCAGGGGAGTATCCATATTCTTCAAGGATACCCTGGCACAGCACGATGCTTCTGAGATCATCCATGTGCAACCAACAATGGGCAAAACTGCTATTCAAATTATAGCTTGCTACAGATCACCCACCATGTCCCAGGACCCTCACTCTGCATTCCTGGAAACACTGGGAAACATAAAGGTCCTACCAAACACCCTGATATTGGGTTATTTCAATTACCCAAACATTGACTGGGAGAATTACTCAAGTACAAACTCCCTTGCCCAACATTTCCTAGAATTTATAAATTCAAATGCCCTGGATCAACTGGTCAACACCCCCACCAGAGGTGACAACATATTGGACCTGGTCATCACCAACATGGGCGACTGGTGTTCCACCCTCACTGGTTAGATCTGACCATAAACTAATCACTCTGGATATCCACATTCTGCCACCACCCCCAGTCAAAGAAACCACCATGAAAAACTTTTCAAAAGCATACTTCACGTTACTTAAGACCTAGGTAGGAAGTTTCAAAGCCCCCATGCTAAAGAATAACGCTGTTCAAGCTGCAAAATCCTTTACTAAAGCACTCTACGGGCACCTACAAGAATGCATGGATCATGCTATCCCAAACAAAACCAAGACTCACTCCTCCAAGAAAAGGAAACCAGTCTGGTGGACCCCTGCCATAAACAAGCTGTACAATAGAAGGAGGAAACTAGTACATAAAAAGAGTAAAATCCCAAAAAGGGAAGACATCCTTGATCAGTATCAGCAAGAAACTATGTTCCCTCATAAAATCATCCAAGGCTAGCTTTGAAAGAAAAATTGCCATGGACTCCAAAGATAACCACAAGGCATTCTTTAGCTATGTTAAGAATCTAAGTAGCAATTCTCAGATCTGCTCGGAGTTAGTGCAGAATGGCACAAAATACACTGAACTGACTGATATAGCCAACATCCTGGCAGACAGATTCAGTGTAAACTTCACCCCCTCTCACCCCCAAAAGGGCCCATAACTATACCAGAAGAATGTAGTGCCCCTGAAATCATAGACACTCAGGTTAAAACAGCCCTCTCCAAAGCCAAAACCACAGCATCAATGGGACCGGATGGTGTCCCACACTGCATCCTACATTAGCTCAAAGATGAATTAACCCCTCACCTAAACACACTGTTTAAACTCAACCTCTCCACAGGCTACGTGCCCACAGAGTGGCGCACAACAATGGTTATTCCACTCCACAAAGGTGGAGCCACAACGGACCCTGGGAACTATTGCCCTATAAGCCTGACTAGCTTGGTCTGCAAAGCTATGGTGCACATCATCGTGGATCTCATTAACAGAAACATTGGGAACCTCCAAACCCAGTTCAGCTTTGTTAAGGGCAGATCATGCCTCCTAAACCTGGTGAACTTCTTTGAGACAGTTACCAAGGCTATAGATGAGGGAAAGGTTGCCCACACAGCCTACCTAGACCTTGCAAAGGCCTTCAACACCATTCCCCACTCAGGTATTATAGACAAGCTCACCAGCCTGAACATAAACTCCTACATTATGAGATGGGTTGCCAACTGGCTCACGGACAGAAGACACCTGGTAAGAGTTGCAGGAGCTAGGTCTGACTCTAAACCGGTTACAAGTGGCTTTCCCCAGGGCTCAGTCTTAGGACCCCTCCTGTTCGCCATATACTTCTTAGAGGTACAGGAAAGCACTGGAGGACTATGGCTGACCAAGTTCACAGATGACTGCAAACTAGGGACTATAATTGTCTCTCCGGCTGACACAGACATTCTCCAAAAGAGAGTGATACCTGGTGTCAAAACCATGGCCTCAAGCTAAATGCCAAACAGTGCATAGTCATCCCCTTTGGAAAAAACAAAGTACCCACAAACTACCACATATGTGGTAGCCCCCTAAATACAGAAGACATAATAAGGGATTTGGAGAACCAAGTAGATAGTAACCTCTCCTTTGATAATCACATTGCCAAAGTGGTTAGAAAATCCTTCTATGTGGCCCACCTAATCACAAAAGGGTTTGCATCCAGATTGAAAGAGGTCATTGGGCCCCTCTATGCATCACTCATCAGACCCATCATAGAGTACAATGCCCCATTTGGGATGTACCTTACTAGACACCTGCAACAACTGGAAAGACCACAGGAGTACCTCACCAAGAGGATCACTGGCCTCAAGCAGATGCCCTATGCAGCTCGACTGAAGAAACTCCAACTGTACTCAGTTGCATACCGCCTACTCAGTGGTGATCTCTGCCTGACATACAAGGCCATATCCAACCCAGAATTGATGGACATGCTCCACCGAAAGAAAACTATATTCCCTCAAGCCACATGCTTTAGGGATCTAAACCTCACCACAACAATAAATAGAATGTGCTGGAGGGATAGATTCTTGTCCCAGAGACTTCCTATGCTCTGGAACAAGATTCCAATCTACATTAGGCAGAGCTCCTCACTAACCCTCTTCAAGAGAAACCTTGACGAGGGGATGGGAAACAGAAAGTTTACCCCAGGGATCCCTTCAATGGCTCTGCTGGACAGAGGCACAGGGAACTAATCTAAGGGGGCGGCGAAAGCCAACACATTATGGTTAGGCTTATAAATGCCTTTGGGCAGATAGCCTAGTACCTACCCATGAACCTATGAAACTATAATGGTCAAATAAATGGTCAAATAACTGGTTATATTTCTGTAAGAATGCAAGTTAGATTGAAGATAGGAACTGTTCACCTGATCAAGAGCTTTCCAATGATATATGAAAAAAGGAGACAGTTTATTGCAGTTTTGCATTATTGATAAATCTATGCAAATTATGCATATAATAATGTCACAATATTTCAAAGCAATATTAATCTATAAAACCATTTGTGTTAGATGTCAAGTTTCAGTGGTAACACTGTGTGCCTTAATGTTTTGAATAAGATATCAACATTTGTTCACCCGTAGGTCACTAGGTCACTCAACTTTTCTGAAATTAATGCAGTTATGAAAATATAGGTAATAGTCAAAAATGCTTTTTTTTTCAAACACCTTTATTGAATTATCACTTGTGACGTAGGCAAATTTACATTCATATAAAAGTTGTTGTTGTGTCTTTCAGCTTTTCCAGGTTAGGGGTAGCCACAGCGGAACTCCGGTCCACTAATGATTGGCAGTAGATTTTTATGTGCCGAGTTGCTGGCTCTGATGCACAACCTTCAACGAAGGTATGCCCATTCACGCATGTCTCCACACAGAAGACACTTTAGCTGAGAATCGAACAGGACAAAGTCTTACTGTGAGGCGACAATGCTACTGCAGCAGCACCACCGCAGTTATATTCATATAAAAGTAATCGGGTCTATATCAGATGAACAAAAAATCCATTCATCGAATACGTAATGATCGAAGCTTCACGGACATCGAAAACGGTATTGTGGGGTCTCAGTACAGTAAGGATTAGGGTATTTGCCCTTTCCTCACTGTACTGCGATCTCAGAGTTAGAATATATATTTAGTGGGGGGTGTGGGGGCACAGCCCCCCACAATACTGTTTTCGATTTCCGTGATGTTTTGATCATTATGCATTCAATGAATGGATTTTTCGTTCATCTGATATAGACCCAAAGTAATCACACTATAACATAACAAACATTATACTTCACATATATTACTATATATCTCCTATAACCTAAGCAATATTATGTAAATTATTCAATTCCTGCCTTCTTTTTTTTTAAACACGAAACATCTTTATTAAACCATCACTTATTACATAGGCAATCACAATTTTTTATAAATGAAAAAAAAACACACTGACAGAATCCTAGTTGACAGCATTTTACATCACAAACCACACTGACACACTCCCAGTTACAAACATTATACATCACATATAATTTACCCAGTCTTTCTCACTCATACATTACACAGCTCATTTAAGTCTTGCCGCCTTTTAGACCTCATTCCTCCCTTCTATGTATTGTTCCCACAATTTCCATTTTTTCCTACGCAGTTTGCTCCTACCTTTTTCTAAAGTTCTCAATTCCATCTGTTTTGCCTCTGCTACTAGATTCACTACTTCCAGTATAGTTGGTTTAGATTTTGATTTTGATTTTCTAGTAATTGCTTTTTTGGCAGCCACCATTATTAGACACAGTAAGGCCTTACCATGTCTGGACAATTCTGATTCTGTATCATAGCTCAGAAAAACCATCTCCTTTGTCAGACCAATCTGCCCACCCAGGATCTCTAACAGTGCATCCCAAAGGGAATCCTTAAAGTCTGCCATCTCACCATACTCCCAGAAAATATGTTCCCAGTTACCTCTTTCTTCCCTTTCATGCCTCCAACATTTACTGTCTGCCTGAGGAAAAAATATCTGGAGCTTACTTGGGTTATAAAAATATCTATGTATCTATGTAAACATTTCCAGGCAAAAATCCTAAATCTTCTAGATTTTGTTGCATATTTGGGAGACATACATGCATCCTCCTATTGTTTCTTTGTGAATTGCTTATTCGATCACTCTTCCCAATCCTTTCTAACCTCCTCTGATTGATTCTTATAGTTATCACGCAATATTTTATATGCTCTACTAATTTTTTTTAATTGTAGCTTCTGTTCTAGATTCTATTAAAAACTACCAGTGCTGGTCTTTCATTTATGACCCCCTCTATTTCATTCTCGTTGCCCATACCCTGATATCAATCCCTGATAGGGCAGGCAATCTCTGACCTGCAGTCCAATTAAATTCTTGGCATCTTCTCATTCTGTCATCTTTCCCTCTCTAGTTATTTGCTCCCAATATCTTGGTTCCTTTGCCAGTTTTCTCTAACAAATTCTGGTCCTCTCTTGCCTATTGTCTGAATCCCTAATTGCAGTCATCCATATTGGCAGAATATCCTTTCTCCATTTTTGTGTTAGTTTAGTTCTTAGATTACTTTCTGATACTTTATGGATATAATATTCTGCTTGATTATTGTTATTCTCCTTAAAGGCCTACATCCAAAATCCCAGACTCTCCTTGTTTCTTGAGCTTCCCCCATGATTCATCATCATCCTTTCCCACTTTGAGTTATAGTTTTCTACTTGTGCTATGTATAGGAGTCTTAACTGTGTACCTCTGAATTACCCCTTCAAATTGGATAATCCCAATCCTCCCTGTTCTACTGAAAGAATCAGCTTATCCCACTTGACTCTTGCCATCTTTCTCTTCCAGATAAAGTCCTTCAGCTCTTTATTAATTTCTGCCCAGAACTTCTCCTGTGCTTGATAAAAATATGCCTGACCTGTGTATAACACTAAAGGGACTTTAGACATTTTAACTGCTTATATGTTTCTGTCCATATCTATATTACAAAGCTTCCATTCTCTCACTTTTTGTATTATCTTTCATTTAGTTTCTTCCCACATATCCTTAGCTGCCACACTAGAATCATTTCTAATCCATATTTCTAAATATTTCATTTTATCATCTCCCCATAAATATGGGTATTCCTGAACCAGTTCATGTGTGGGTACATAAATTATTGCTATTGCCTTTGCTTTAGATTCATTAATTTTGTATCCCAAAAAGATCTGAAACTGTCTCAAAATGTCTTTTTTTGGTTTTGCCAGGTACAAAACAATGTAATCTGCAAATAAAGCCAGCTTTTTTGACTACCATATCAATTATATCCTTGAATTTCTGAGTCTCTTATTTTCTTTGCCAATGGTTCTAAATATAATGCAAATAATAAAGGGAAAGAGGGCACCTTGTGTGGTTCCTCTGCTTAAGCAGAAATTATCAGAGAAGACCCCTCCCACTTTAATTGTTGCCTCCGATCCCTCATATATTCTCCTAACCAACCTTAGAATTTTTCAGGAAATACAAATGCTTCCATTGCCCTGCTCATAAAGTCCCAGCCTACTCTGTCAAATGTTTTCTCTGCATCAAGACACACCAACAGCAATGGTATTTTCTTACATTCTGCTTCCCTGTGAATCATCAATGTTCTGTTAATGTTGCCAAATGTTTGCTAGCCCTCCAGAAAACTACATTGATCCATATCTATTAGTTTTGGCATTACTTTTGCCATTCTTTTAGCCACTATAGACATGAACAATTTATAATAATGGTTTAGTATTGAAATGAGACTATATGAAGCTGGATATGATGGATCCTTACCTTCTTTAGGTATTACAGCTACCACTGCTTTCTTCCAGGATGGTGGTACTTCTCCTCTTCTTAAGATACTGTTAAACAAAACCTTCCAGATCTTTATCAGATTTTCCTCCTAACTTCCAACCATAAACAGGAATGCCATCTATTCCTAGGGACTTTCCTGTAGATTAGTTATACCTCACAATTTTTATCTCATCTCCTCCTATCTTAACTGTTAGTAATTGAGACTCATCTACCTCTAACCATTGCATGTTTAGTTCTTCCATAAACATTTCCATTTGTATCTTTTCTTGATATTCATATTTCTCTCCAGAATATTTCTAATACCTCTACAGGATCTCCTGTTACCTGCTTTGTTATAGGTTCCCTAAGTTTGGCAACAGCCCTTTCAACTTTCTGTTGCCTGAGTCATTGTGCTAAAAGTTTTGTGCTCTAGTGTTATTATCACAAAACAGTTGCTTTACAGCAATCTTTCTAAGCTTGTGCATATTATCAAGGTAATCCCTTATTTTCTGCCTAGCATTCTGCAGTTGATCATTTTCTTGTTCTGTGAGATTCCCCCTATTCTGAAATACTTTAACATTTGTCAGCTCCTCTAAATAATTTTTGTTACTTCTTAACCATAGTGCCATTTCTTTTATTTCCACCTTATTTTAAACTCTACCTTAATTTTATCCCAGTCACTAGCTATATTTTCAGAAGAAATTTCTATCCATTCTAACAGCTCCGGAATAATCTCCACTACCCATTCCTTAAATTCCTCTCTTTTCAACAGATAGGTGGGAAAGCGCCAATGTCTCATTTTTATCTAATTATCCTGTGTTTAATTTTAGCTATTATTGGTGCATGGTCTGAAATAGTTATTAGGTGGGTATCAAGACCTTTAATCCAATGCACATTTTTCTGTGAAATGTAAATTCTGCCTAGCCTAGCCCAGTTTTTATATCTTGGGTAATAATATGTAAATTCACTCCAAACTCCTATTACTGAATTCACATCTTCCATGCCAACTATTTTCATAATTTTTTTCAAAAATCTATCATCCTTTGTTATATTTTCCCTTCTTGGCCCCCCTAGACACATCTTTACTGCTGCAAATCAAATTCCAGTCCCCACTTATAAGTAATATTCATTGCTGAAAACTGATTATTTCTCCCAGAATTTTCTTAAGCTCCATTATAGCAGTTTTAGGTGGAATGTAAATACATACCAGTGTAATCCTCCTTCCTTGCTAGTAGTCCCTTAGCATTACAAATCTGCCATTATTATCTTTTTTTATCTTCTATCACTATTGGAGCTCCTTTTGCAATTAATATAAGTACTCCTCTTTTCCTTTGTCCCAAACATTCTGCTGAATAACCATCTTGAAAACCTTTCTTTATCACATTCATAAGTTCAGTTATTTCTAAGTGTGTCTCCTGTAACATGACTATTTGAACTCTACATTTTTAAATATAGTTCACTACTTTTTTTTGTTTGTATTTAACTATGAGGCCATTTACATTTAAAGACATTAAAGAAAGCATCATTGTATTAAAATGTTATCACTCCTTTTATGTATAACGCCTTTTTTGTTAACTGTCTAGTTCCAGTTTTTGTGTTACATGCAAACACTGTTTTTTCCGGTTTAACTTTTATACAGTTGTTTCTTGTCATATACTTTTGAGCCTATGTAACATCTTATAAAACTTTTTGTTTTATTGAAAGCCCCCAAACAAAAAAACAAACACATATGTAAAACCCCCTAAAGCCTATTAATACTAACACCCAAAACTCTAAACTATATATGCCTTCAAATATTGATGTTTTATCCTCCTAATAGGAACAAAAGTTTCAAACTGACAGCCACATTCACAGACTTGAGTTAACTGAAAACAAAGGTCATCCATGTTAAGATGAATGGTGCAGCCTGTGCTTCCACTAACTGCGTATTGGGTTTGTCTTATCTCACAGCTAAGAAAACTCCTGAATGTTTTCAAAGAACATTAACTATCTTTGGAAAGCCCCTAAATGCTTTCAAAGAACATTATATACTTTGGGAAAACCCCTCAATGCTTTCAGAGACCATTATCTCCTAGCCAATTTTTCTTTTCTTTTTCCTCAGCCAATTACTCTCTACCAGACTGTAGCCAGTTTCTCTCTATCAGATTGTCTCCATGGAGACATGAGAACCAGGCAGCCAGTTTCTCTTTGTCAGATTGTTTCCATTGAAACATGAAGGCCAGCTGCAGAATTTTTACTGAGCGTGCATTTACTGGCTGGGTGGTGCATTGGAGTAGTGGTTAGTGCTTTTGCCTTACAGCAAGAGGTTCTCCAGTTTAATTTCTGACTGGGATGCCTTCTGTGTGGAGTCTGCATGTACTCCCTGTGTTTGTGTGGGTTTTCTCTGGGTGCTCTGGTTTCTTTCCACATTCTAAAGGCATGCAGTAGGTGGATTGGACACTCTAAATTGGCCCTACATGTGAGTGTGTGCTGCATCCTCTGAGGGGGGTTGGGCATCAGGCTAGCAACCTGATCCTGTAAAACTTGTACCTGCTACAGAAACAATAAGTGCTGAAGGGTGCCCTTTGCCTGATGTGCTGAATGCATGACAGCAAATCCAGGAGGAGGATACATGTATTTGCTAGAAAAAAAGCCTCATAATATTCAATGTTCTTTTTCATTTACTTGATATCTCTTAAAAATTGTTACTATATCAATCTAAGTTGTTTAATCCAGTAAATTCCCTATGTAAGAATGAGAAAAAACACAGCATTTTTTCTTTTGTCATGCTTTTTAACCAGGCTTTTTTAATACATTACAGTGCCTACATTTCTTAAAACTGAACAAGAAGAGAGATAGAAGGGAGGAAGAAAAGAGTGTTTTCAATCCTCATTACACTTAAAATAACTGGAAGATTTTACTTTATAGCATGTAAAGAAAACCACATGCCCCAAAACTGGTACTATTTAAGAAGAAAAAAATACATATTTACAGTTAACTTTTTCCCTCCTCTTCCCCTCCCCAAAGCAATTTTCCAAACATTAACAGCATGAAGTAGGGCATATGCTTTAGAGCCTCCCACAAGTCCAACAAATTCTGAAAAAAAGTCCAATATTTCCAGAGTTTATTGTTTTGTCATATTACACAAATATAATTATTGTATTGTAATCCCATATTAAGTTTCTGGTTGTATTACTGCTTATCTCCAAAATTCTGTGTCTGCTTCATTTCTAACATACTCTCAATTCTTCTAATCAACTCTTATGCTCTCTTCATCTGTCCAACATTTTCCATTGAATAATTTTCACAGGTACAGTCCCTCTGTGGTCTTTATTACCAGAACTAGAAGCAGAATCTCCTTCTGTTTCCCAGCTTACTTTTTGTTGGGCAGACATTTGTACTTCCTCCTTAGCATGTATTAATCAAAAATGTTTTTGTCCCTCCAGGGAAGAATACTTTGAAGGCAGCTGGGTACAGCAGCTTGAATCACCTGCATCTCAACATTCCATGAATAGTGGAATAAATTTGCTCCTCTTCTATCTGGTGTACAATGAGTAAACATTCTTCACAAGCACTCGGCTGTTTCCCACTTTTAGTAGTTTGTCCTTCTGCTACAATTCTGTCAGAATCAACTCCTTCTGCTGATAGGATTGCAATTATACTATTAAAGGTCTAGATTGCTTTCTTATAGCTAGGTTTGGAGCATACACATGATGTGCCATTCAACTAGCAACTACTACTGTAGAATAGCAGTCCAGTTGCTTATTTGTGTTTTCATAAAATTAATGCAGTCTGTTCCTTCTAGCTTCTCTGGTATAGCTGAAAATCTCAGGTTTTCCCTACGTGCTCTGTCCTTTAATTATATTATGTTTTGAAACAGCTCTTCCTAAGCAGTCTCATATTCAGCAAGCCTTTTCTTTATTTTGACATATGATTTTTCCAGCTTTATCATCTCATCTGAATATCCATTTAAAGCTTTTTCCATTTTCTCCAGCCTTTTGTTGTTTGTGTTGATATACTCCATCAGTGTGTTGCTTATTTTAACCAGGTCTGTATGCAGTTGTCTTATATCTTCCTGTAGGTTACTGGAAGTCATGTCTAAAGGTTGCATTGCTTTTTGCTGAACAGCTGCAGAACTTTCCTCACTCAGTGTTCTTTTCTCACTTTCTGTAGTTGATTTTTCCAGGTCTTCTGTATTTCCTTATTCCTGGCATCAAGACAGTGCACTTACTAGCTAGTTACTGAAATTTACCCATAAAGACAAGTCTACTGGCCTTCTCTGCTGAGTTTCTGTTTTTGCACTGGGAGAACTAGAAATAAGCTTACTCAATGTGCAGCCATCTTGGAAATCCTCCAATAGTCAAAACTGCTTTAGTAAAAGAGCATTTATATCTCAGAATATCTTCATATTACTCACCATGTTTTAATGTTATTTTTTTACTAACACCCACTGCTTAAATACTCCAGCCCCAACATGACAGTATCATATTTTATTTTTGCACTATTAACATAAACATAGAAATACTTCTCACTTTTTCTATAACTTTTTTGTAATCACCCCATTATAATGCTTAACAAATCATTTCATCTTGTTCATAGGTTCATAGTTTATCCCAACTTTTCTGTATGCAGCTTTACTAGGACTTCAGAAATTAGACTTTGAAAACAGAGACAGATATTCTCATCTCATGAGTACAGGGAAGTCTGTTGTAAAGATGAATATACTCTTACACAAAAGCTTTGATTTCCTGATGACTATGCTCTTATAGAAAGCAATGGTAGAATTTGAGAAAAGACACAAGTCATTAAAATACATGACAGGGGACAGACATATTTCTTCTTCATAGTTGTATGATAAGCACCAGATGCTCCCAGTAACATGATTAACATACTCACATTACTTTGCTTTCTTTCAAGTATACTACACTAGTAATCTCCAAAATTAGATTATATCTATACAGATGGATAGATAAAGATATATAAAATAATAACCCATACAATGGCACAGCAGATGCTAATATAATTCTGTAACAGAACTCACTGTCTAGACAACTCTGTCTTTCATTGAAAAGTTAAGGTCTCCTACTCCACAATTTCTCATTGACAAGCACTAACTGTGTATTGCCATTTCTATTCCAGATTTAAGGCTTGCCTGCTTTTCTCTCTGTAGTTCTTGTTTGTGAGGCACAACTGGACATCTCTGTTTTAAAATATGCAGTCTACAAACTGCATCCTATATATATATATATATATATATATATATATATATATATATATATATATATATATATATAGATAGATAGATATATATATATATATATCAAGACAGATATCCCGCCTTACATAATTCTGAAGGATGCTGCTAAGCCTCAAGAAAAGCTGCAGACCTGAGATAGACAAGAAGGTAAGGGACATGACTTAAAGCATGAAAAACAGCCTTCTATCTACTTTGCTTCTCTCTGCAAGTTATTTGTGATGCTCTGGTGATGTTACAAGGGGAAGCAAGGTATTGCGGAAATATTGTGAAAGCTGAAACCTGATATAAGGTATCAGGCAGTATAAAAATTATTTTCATGTAATGGATGATGGACATGGGGTGAATATCATGGGTCACTCATAAAGAGAGGATAAACTTAACAATGGCATGAAAATCACACCCTCAGTTTTGTTATTGTACTGCTAATCTTCAGGGACAAAAGAAAACTGCAAACATTTAATCAAAAATCTGATCATATTTTGCAAAAAATGTGGAATATTTGTAGGCCTCAGCATTCAGCCCCACTACCTTCCAATAACACTTATTTATATTAAATTTGGCAGGTTGCAGTGACTGGAAAGGATAATACACACATACATTGCTATCTGTGTAAATGTTGCACCACCAAAACAAAAACAAGAATGACAAACTGAGCAAAACTTGCCAACGCTCCCACCTCCGATTCAGCGGTAAATAATTTTTACATTTTTTCGTTTTTTCATTTTTTCATTTATTGGCATTCAGCGTTACTATTTTGGTACATTTGCTACAGCGAATTTGGATTTTTAGAGCTGTTATTTACCATTGAATTGGATCTGTGTAAATGTTATCAGTATGAGTTTTCTTAAATGCAGGTCAGATTGAACTATATATAATACATCTTTAGAATATCTAGCATATTAGGTATTCATTCAGGTATTCCATCTTGAGTGATAATTACCTGATCTTATTTTGCTAAAAATGTAATTTATAAATCAGCTAATGAACTGATGCCCTCTCCTCTATGTAATACATGTAGCTGTAATATTAATTCCAAATCTTTCAATTGCAAACAATACATAGCACAATGACTTCATTGCATTTATGTTGTACTTTATAATGGGGTTGTTGTTTCTGGTGTATTTGAAAATGATTATTTAAATATTATGTATTTCTACATATCATGTGACCATGCAGTAAGACCATTTCAACATTCATAAAATCACAATCCCCAACTGCTCTTATCAGAAGGTCTCAGAGTCCATCTCACTGAGCTTCCCTATCCCCAGAACTGTCCTTAGTCTTCCCCGGACATGGCAAAAGAACTACTGCTTCATCCATAGCCATAGCGTCAAATGAAATATCCATAACAAAGCAGAGATGCATGCACACAGACAGATACAAGCACATACACAGAAAAATAGACACACAGATAAATGCACACACACTGACAGACATACAGACTTACACACACACACACACACACACACACACACACACACACACACACACACACACACACACACACACACACACATATGCTCTCAGCAAGTCAATATTTACTTCTGAGTTATAATGCATTAACAAAATCATGTTGGAATGGCAAATGAGAATTGGGAAGGATGGTAGAATTAACAGAAAGGCACTGATAAGAGATGATATATATGGATAAACTCTTGATGGGAAGGACTTTTTGGTATTTTTCCTTTATCTATTTATTTTTATTTTGGAAGCGTAAAACTTTGAATGACTGCCTGGTGTAGAGATTAAGGAGGAACCATTTCATTTCATTGCATGTCCAAAAATTCCCTAAATGGGCAAAGGAATAGCTTAGGAGGCATTGTGGGCTGCTGAAAGCATGGATAGTAAAGGAAAGAATGAAATATGTATGAACACAAAAACATCCTGAGGAGGTGAAATATATCTTTCAAAAGATGATGCTGTGACAGTGAGCAGACTAGAAAGATATTTAATAAGAACATGCGGATTACCAAGTATAGAGGGCAGGAAGATATGGGAGAGAAAGAATCTTTGTTTATGCTCCTGGTACTCCATGAGTAAATTCACATCAAGGTTCCTGGGTTCTCCCTGAGTGAATCCACGGTTATGCTCCTGGTAATCCTTGAATAAATCTACAGTTATGCTCCTGCTAATCCTTCAGTAAATCCACAGTTGTGCAACTTGTATTCCCTGAGTAAATCCACATAAGGTTATTCATACTCTTTGAAGTAAATCTACAGTTAGATTCCTGGTATTTCCTGAGTAAATCCACTGTTAGGCTTCTAGTACTCCTTAAGCAAATCCACAGTAATGCTCTTGGTACTCCCAGAGTGAATCTACACTTATGCTCATGGTATTCCTTGAGTAAATCCACAGTTATGCTCCTGGTACTCCCCGAGTAAATCCATAGTAAGGTTCCTGGTACTCCTTGAATACATCTGCAGTTAGACTCCTGTTACTCCCTGAGTAAATCCACAGTCATGTTTGTGGTACTCCCTGAGTAAATCCACAGTAAGATTCCTGTACTCCTTGAGTCAATCCACAGTAATGCTCCTGGTATCTCCTGAATAAATTGACAGTAATGTTGAATTATCTTACAGCTTTAAAATGCACCCACAATTATTCTTCAAGTACTTTTTGATTAAATCTACAGTAAGGCTCCTGTTACTCCCTGAGTAAATCCACAATCATGTTTGTGGTACTCCCTGAGTAAATCCACAGTAAGATTCCTGTACTCCTTGAGTCAATCCACAGTAATGCTCCTGGTATCTCCTGAGTAAATTGACAGTAATGTTCCTGATACTCCTTGAGTAAGTCCACAGTTATACTTCCAGTAGTCCTTGAGTAAATCAACAGTAATGCTAGTGGTAATCCCTGAGCAAATCCACAGTAAGGTTCCCAGTAGTACTTGAGTAAATCCAGAGGTAGTTTCCTGATGTTCCTTGACTAAATCCACAAGTATAAGTACAGTTAGGCTCCTAGTACTCCTTGAGTAAATCCACAGTCATGCTCCTGGTACTCCTTGAGTAAATGCACAGTTAGGCCTGAGTCTCCCAGTGGTTCCTTGTATTTTCAAGGATTTTTTGGGTTATGGTCTCCTCTAAATGTATAGAGTAATATATGCTGTACATATAATATTCCTAACACATCAAGACATAATTTTTGATAAATCAGAAAGCTGCTACACTACAATATGTATTTTGGGAATTAAATGCATTGAATGTAGAACATCAAAATAATGGGTTTCAGTGAAGTCCTTGAACCCAAAAAACCTTAATAAAACTGTGACAATGTGAGGTATTGCCAACTATGCCAGGAGATTTAGGGCAGTGGATGTGTAACATATGTTAGCAAAGCAAGCTGGAATTTTGTAAAAAAAATATATATTATTTGTATATCCAACTGATTTGCACAGATGCTTGTGTTGAAAAAATGTATTTGAAAAGCTGCTTGTGTTAAAAATGTACCAACAGTGTGCCCTACTGGATAGAAAAAGAAATATACATGCATTATTGTAACTGCTTAAAAGTATATAATTTAAAAGAGGATACTGGAAGAGAAGAGGTTAACCTTAAACTTTGAAAATAGTTTAAAATTAAATTACCTGGCTTAGGCCATAAAGATTGTATCTTACAGTTCTCATTGCAGCCAGAGACAAAAAGTCTGTACTAGAAAGCTTCCTGCATTTTCAATGGGGTGAACTAATTGCTACTCTAGCAGGGTGGTGGTTTGTGTGTGTGTGTGTGTGTGTGTGTGTGTGTGTGTGTGTGTGTGTGTGTGTGTGTATGTGTGTCTGTGTGTGTGTGTGTGTGTGTGTGTGTGCGCCACTGTGTGAGTGTGTGTGTGTGTGTGTGTGTGTGTGTGTGTGTGTGTGTGTGTGCGCACATGTGTATATTATTGACAAATATGTGCAAGTCCTGACAGCTTCTAGTCAAGGGGGAAAGCATGGGAATCGGAAGTGAGATGACCAGATGTATATGATGCCATTCTGTAATCCATTATTAAAATAATGTTTAATAATATGTGAAACTAAAGTCTCAGAGGACTCTGTTTTTGTAAAAAGGCAAAGAAGGAACTCTCACCTACTTCATTTTGCCTTGCTTTAGTAAGTAACCAGGGAATATTAATTCTTTAGATCAGTCAGGAAAATAGTTTTTTTCTGCAACTTTGTGAACCTGTCCACCTGTGTTATTTTAATATTTCCTGTGGCTGAAACTCTGGTGATTATTGTAAATAGATATTTAGTATTTTCAGGTTATTTTATTAATTATTATTAAATATATTTAAACTTTTCATTGTCGCTGGTCTTTTATTTTATTTTATTTTAATCTCTTAGAGTGCTTATATATATTTGATGAGATCCCACTTCTGAAAGCCTTGCTGTTGGTCAAACTACCATTTGTATTAATGTTAATTTCACTCAGTATAATTGGGTACCCTTGCAAGAGCCTTAGAGTGGCTGGGCTTAGGGTGTCTGATGGCAGTGTAACTATCATATAGTCTGGGCAGAAGGGGGCATAGCTAGTAAATCTGTGGCAGCCTTTTCCAGATGTATGTGTGTGTGTGTGTGTGTGTGTGTGTGTGTGTGTGTGTGTGTGTGTGTGTGTGTGTGTGTGTGTGTCTGATAATCTCAAAGTGTATGTGTGTGTGTGTCAGCTACTTGGAGCATGGACATAAAGCACTGGCTTCACATGGAGAGTGGTGAAGAACTTGGCTTGGGCACTCAGCTGAAGTCTCAACAATATAGCTGTGTCGATGATGAGTCTTATTGGGGACCTGGAGGGAAACTCACACCCCTGGACTGAGTGTGTTCCCCATGCGCTCTTATGGGAAATTGTGTTTGATACAGAGAGCTACATCTGGAAATACTGTGTGTATCCATTTTTGTTCCAAGTGAACATCCCTCTTCAGTGCAATTGGTGAGGATTCAGGATCCTTGATTATTGGCCCAGAATGGGGACGTCACAAAAACAATAAAAAAAATTGTTTTGCATGGGGATAAGACCTCTTTCAACTCTCATATCTCAGCTACTTTAAATATACTGATTGCAAGATTTGATGACAGTGGAGAAAAGGAATGATTACTTTTTCCCACCATTTGCATATCTTTGGGAAAAACACATGCTGTATGCAAGTTAGTTGTGTGAGTGAACAGAACATACCCAGGTATGTATATGGCCTAAAGGTGTGGGGGCTAAGCCCAGTCATGTCTAGTGTGGTTGAGATAAAACCTGCAAGCAGACTTAAAAAGTGTAAAAGAGAGTTTTGGTATTTACTGTTTATAGGCAATGATAGGGTGGGCAGTATCAAGTATTGCACTTCTAATAAAGGCCCTCCCTCTGTTCTTGTTATTAAATCTATTCCAGCCTTTGGCATTACTAAACAAGATGCCTTTTTTACTGAAGGTAATATTATACATTTGACTGGCTTATGCATATGGAAAAGGATGTTAGACAGAAGTTCTGTATACCCGAAAAATACACATCCTTTGTCTGTTTTCAGTAAAAACATTTTGTTTTGGCTATCCTGAAGACTTTACTTATATCAGCACAGTCCTCTTGACCATTGGCTTGTTGCCAAAGTGGAGGCACTTCTCTATGTCCTGTTACATGGTACTAACAGAACTCTAAATTAAAGACTTTTAAAAGGTCAGTCATTGTTATTCCTCACTGTCTCTGGTCTGCCAAATGTAGCAAATGTTTTGTTAAGTGCTGGTATTACAACATGTGCAGAAGAGAAAAACACTGATTCAACAAAGTGGAATCTGTAGTAGTCATCACTCACAACTAACAAGAATTCTCTGTTATACAGTGACTCACAAAAATCAATGATCAACTCATTCAATAGCTCCTGGGGAGTTCATAGGAGAGGTTTAGTTGTGTTGTATATTTCATTGTGACAGTAATATGCCTTTCAGCATTTCTTCTGTTGTCTCTCCCATACCTGTAAAGTAGGTTTTCCCTCTGTGACTGATTTTTGTTTTTCAGAATTCGTAAGTAAGCCTCACTCTTTCCCTGGAGATCCTTTAGTATTATGGTTTGAAAACTTTTAAGCAAGCACTACCACTCTCTAAAACACTTCTGCTTTTTTATTTTGCAGGCCTAGTCAATGTCTCCATATATCAAGCCTCTGCATTTAATTTATATTATGAGTCTTTGCTATAACTGTTTGTTTCTTTTTGTTAAATGTCTTTTACTTGTATTCTCAATGTTTTTACTGTTAATGTTGCAGGTGCAATGTGTTCTCTCCAAACATGCTGACTTAAGTATCAGTAATTCTAGCATCTTTGTCAGCCTTATATTTATAGGTTATTTTCACAAGTAATCAGTAATATTGGCATGTCTCTTTCACTTCTAAGCTCTATGTTGTTATGGCTATAATCCTAAAGATCACCTCTTACGTCTCAAATTAAGTTTTGACTTAGGGTTGTTGAATATGTTTTAATGGTCTATGTTCTGTTATTAAAGTGGCATAGACCAGTATTCACAAATTTGCAAATGTTTAGGGAAGGTATGCAGTAAAATCCACATGAAACAATCATGTGTAATTAAAATTGGTTAGACAGTAAGAGGAAATCTCCCTAAGCCAATGGGTATCTAGAAGAAAATAAGTACAGTGCTTGCAGGCAAATGAGTTGGAGTACCATACACAGGATTCAGAAATGTATGCGTTATAGAGCAGAGCAGGCCCTAAAAAATGGGTAATCCAAGTGTGGACTAGCTACAGGAAAAACACACACACACACACACACACACACACACACACACACACACACACACACACACACACACACACACATGCACACATGCACACGCATGCACACACACACATGCACACACACACACACACACACACACACACACACACACACACACACACACACACACACACACACACACACAAAACAGATGCACTCTATGATGTTAGAAATGCTGTCTCTCCTGCAGCAATAACAGCCTGAGTAATGTTATGTCTTGCCAAGCCTTGCAATGAGCAAAGGAAAGTGTTATGAGACTGCAGCAATGAACTATAATATGTCACTCATGTCACAGAAACCAAGTTAAAAAAAATTGCTGCACTCCTAACAGTGTGAGGGAACAGTCACTACCAGTCTGAACCAACACCTAAAAAAGATGCCTTCATTAACTCAATGTGCTAATGATTTATGAACCACAGCCACAGCCACATCCACACAGGCATAAAAGTTTAAAACTCCTGCACAGATTAGAATACAGTGCAAGGAGATGCAACAGTGTATGGCCAACTCACTTTAACATTGTGCACTGTGTAGCAGACATCAGAAGAAATAGTGCTAGATACATGTGGAGAATACATAACTGCTAAATGCTTCATTCTGTATTTCCCCAACCCCTTCTCAATGTGCCTATGGCCAAGGTGGTCCAGGACCTAGAGAAGAGGACCAGGAGCATTTAAGTTAGAAGCAGGATAAGTGGGTAGCAGCAATACAGTAAGCTGGAAGTGCACTTTTTAAACAAAATATTAGCATACTTATACAGTATGTCCCATACACTACCGGTGTATATTTAATATAAGCATTGTTGTCGAGCATATCCTTTTATTCATTCTTTACTGACCAGGTTAGTGGCCTTGTTTGCAGGGAAGACCCACAATGGTATTTATCCTACTAGGGAAATTTGATCAGGGCACTTTTCCTACTTTTTTCACTAGGATCTTTTATATCCTATGGCGCTACCAGCAATTCAAGCAGATGGGACCGCAATTTAACATTTTATCTGAAAGACAACAAAACTGAGAGTGCAGCACATTCCTACTGGTACACTGTAGTGTCTCCAGTTCACTCACATAGAGTAGTAAGAGGACCCACAGCCTACTACTTTTTCAGCACTAAGGGTGAGTGTGCTACCTGTTGTGCCACTGACACTAACAGAATGATATAACACAGTCTCCACCAGTCTAAGCAAACATTTAAATATCCAAATGTTTGACTTGCAGTAGAGCCGTTAGAATCACAGCATGCTGTATACCACAAGAGAGAATTGTAGATATCCATTCATTCACATAGGAAAATATTATTTAGGAATGTTTATTTCCTTGTTCATATATAGACAACACAGTCAGTCTGTACCTTAATGTGTATATATAACAGCAATTAGAACACTGTGTCTGTCTGTGAATGCATGTGTGAGAGTGTGTGTGTCTGTTTGTGCATACATAGTGTGTGTGTGTGTGTGTGTGTGTGTGTGTGTGTGTGTGTGTGTGTGTGTGTGTGTGTGTGTGTGTGTGTGTGTGTGTGTGCTTTATTCATGGTCCCTGTTCACTGATATTTTTTGTATGGCACATATTTATGAGTTCAGTCTCTGACTTGATTTGGGATTTATGTCTCATACCAGGGGCAGATTCATGTACATTGTAGTTATACCGATTCTTTCTATAGGATTGCTCAGGACGCTTGAATCACATTTCGCATTTTCAGTGCTACAATTGTGAGTGTTCTTCTATCCAGATAATAACTAATGCTTTTTTCTCTGTGTATATGCTCTTTTTAAACATCATATAAGGTATATCTGACTATTTAGATGGTGATTCCATGTCTTGCTTAATATTGCACTGAGCTTACTTTCACTGTTAAATAAGTATTTACTGTTTATATCAAAATAATGGTCTGCTTTAGCTGACCTGAACCATTCTTTAGCTTTGTAGTTATTATTTTTCGCCCTGTATAAATAAAACATTTATCTTAATCAGCTTCCTAAGTTGTTTGTATCTCTTCTAAATAATATTATAAGCCTATAAATGTATCTGGCTATACTTAGAAAACTTTCAACCACTTTTGCATTGCATGGAGTTGTCATCTCATGTATTGTCTTTATCTTCTTGGAATCCGGTCACATCCCTTTCTTGAAAAAGTGTAACTCCATGCTTACGCATTATCAAACTTCTGTTTGACAAGTTCATAATGTATTTATGTCCAAGCATGCTTTAACATCTTTCTCAAAGATTCAGCATGCACTTTTTGTTTCAGCCGCACTTGAATGTCATCAGCAAGTTTCTTGCTATTTTGAATTTCTTGTTTAACATGGTCTGTCACATGCTTTAAGATTTCAACAGTAGATTTAACCTGCAATGTAATTCTGTTTTATGAAATTAGCACTAGGTTTGTAGAAGAAGTCAAGATGAGTCACCTAGAGAAAGTGAAGATCATTCCAGTGATAACCTGCTTTGAGGTTTTACTTATTGAGTACTTTTGTGGTATAAGTTACTGAACACCCATGGTACATTCATCTCATGTTACCATTCATCATATATATCAGCTGTATATCTCTAATCATATATCAGTGGTATGTCTCTATGAGTAGCTTTACTGCTAGCCCTCATGTGTATACAAATACTGTTATCACTATGGACAAAACCTGTAGTTTGTGCTTTGATGTGATTTGCATTACGTTCAATTTCAGAAGCTTCTGTAGCCTATTTCCAGCTTTCTTCCTTGAGTGAAAAGGAATACCCCTTTGAGATTGTGCTACAGAAACCATCTTAAGGTTTGTATGCACTGTGGAATGGTGATCCTTTAATTTTCCAATGCCACTGAACAGACTTTTTTGCTCTACATCTGTCTGTCTCTTTATCTTGTTCATTTTTATTAACATTGAAAAGTTTTTAGATAGATTTTCTCCACCTGTGCTTAAGGCCTCATCCAGCACAAGGTGACCTTAGCAGCTGTCTAGGGCCTAGTGTTGGCATAGAGGCCTGGTTATGGAACATTTGTCTTTTAAAAACAAAGTTTGTTTTTGTTCTTTTCCTCCTCTGTGTGCACATGCACAATCAGTCCTGGAAAACATGCATACAGAGGAGACTACTGAAATGAGATTTGAAAGTTTTTTCCTGCTCTCAGCATGTGTGCACTTTGTATTCTGGCTGGGCATGCTAACTGCATGAGATTTGAAAGCTCAGTTCACCCTAGACATACTTACAGCATTGCACACTTGCACGTGATTTTTTTTGGGGGTGCTGATTGTGAAATTTGAATTTGGAAAGGAAAGAAGACTGGAGTCCCAGGTTAGTATGTTATTGCAGCACTCACTAGTTTGTATTGTGAGAGAGAATGGACATGCATTATTACAGTAAATGAAGTGTGTGTGTGTGTGTGTGTGTGTGTGTGTGTGTGTGTGTGTGTGTGTGTGTGTGTGTGTGTGTGTGTGTGTGTGTGTGTGAAAATTCCCCAGTTAGAGGCACTGTCCCATTAAATGACTTGCTCACAGTCACACAGAATCAATCCCTCAACCTTTGCTATGGGAGGCAAAAGTCTTAAAGTGATTTTTTTTTATGCTAGGATATACATTGTGACATTTGATAAGTCAAGGCGATAATGCATTTTTATATTTGTCTATAGTTATATATTTGGGTCATTTTTTTTCAGCAAAAAGCTTCATAAACTTTTTACGAAACTATGGTTTATTAAATTTAATATCTACTACTGTGATATTACCATGGAGTAATGTGCATTGTATCCATAGACCTTAATAAGACACTTTTGTGCTTGTGTGGTGGTGGACACTTTGAAATGTATGGATGCAGCATTTTTTTTCCTACATTGATACCACTAAGATTAAAGCTCTCTGTTTTCTTCAGTAATGTCAGTTTATGAAAATCTAATTTTTAAAGTGTTTTTTTTCTTGTTCAAATACAATAACAATGCTTCCTAATGAGTAAAGGTACTGTTCAGCAGTTTTTGCACATGCTTTTCACCAAAGGTAAGATTCGAATACAGTGGAAAATCACTGTAATCCTTTATACCAACTGCCATGCCTTGTTTAGCTTCTTCTTGAGGATTAGAATCTGTCGTCATTGGCAGAGTTTATTAATTATGTGGTTCATAACATACATGCTGAAGCAACACCCGTTGTTCTGTTAAATTTTTAAGTGATTTAGTCTACTCTTATATGTCTTTGATTTTGCCCTCATATTTATGGCACTGTCCTTGAGCAGGACAGTGCTTTGGAGCAAGTGGAAATTTTTGATAGGTTCCTCAGTCGTCACCTGCACTGCAAGTTATATAATGACCTATTACCAGAGAATTTATGGTGTGAAGAAAGTAAATTGATTGTTATAACAGGAGCATCATCATATGAGCCATATTGCTCGGAAGTGATCCTTGGTTTCCTTGTTCTGTTAAATGGTTACAGTGTTTATTATTTAGCTCTAAATAAATTTGGCAATCTATGAGTTTAATATTAATATTTAACTATGAATACCTTTTATTTAGCTTGTTTTTTGCAGGCACACAGGCATGAAGTGCAGTGTGTTGGGCAACAACAGTTTGTCCAGCATTTATTGCAGATGAGTAAGGTTATAAGCTGTTAAAGAGCTGCTTCATGTACTACATGGTTTGAGTCACTCATCTTTCATTTGCCTTCTGTGGAACTTACTTCATCAGACAGTTACTCCTGGTCTGCTCCTGAAAAGGGATACATGTGTCCTGTGGTCCATTCCAGGCTATTAACAAATGCAGTATACATTTATCTTTTGAATTCCTCCATCCTTCAGACAGGTATTAATTAGTACTTCATTATATGCTATCTAAATATGAATCACATCACGTATCTTGTAGATTAATGGGTTGCCAGATGTGTTTTCACTAAATGTGAGTGTCAGAGAAAGATAAATTTACTGTTTCTCATGCTCAGTCTGTTTTCAGTGTGAGAGTGTATTGTTTTGCTTGGAAAATAGTTGTCATCATTTTTTACTATAAAATTTAAAATAGAAGTTTTAAATGAAATGCAAATCTCTGATGTCATCTGGTCCATTACCCTGCCTAGGGCCCATTTGACTATGTTCTGGCTCTGTCTGTGCTAATCAGCCAAAGTGGGTTGGTCACTTAGACTGGCAGATAAAATTTCAGATTCAGACCCATGGTAAAGTCAAACAGAAAAATTCCTTATTAGTGTCTCATTAACATGTCTCTGAATTTAACACTGTGCTGTCAAACTGGACTGTGCAAGTGCTCCCCAACCAGCCTGCACAGAGAGGTAGCACAGGTCCCCCCCTATATGCACTCTCATACACACACACACACACACACACACACACACACACACACACACACACACACACACACACACACACACACACACACACACACACACACACACACACAAATGTTCAGCTCTGCTGTAATGAGACTACTCCCATAGGAGTGAATGGATGAACAGCATCAACAGACACTGAAAACTTTTATCTCCTATGGCAAAAATAAATCAGAATTGCACTGCTAAGTTAGTCCATAGCCTTGACCATTTCCCAGAAAAGCACTTGGCTAATTAACATAAATACCTCCCCTGGTCTACCCATTAGCATGTGACTTCCTCAGGAAGAATGCTTTACATTTTGAGTCCCCTGTCAGAGGAATCTACATGTGTTTCACGTCCATCATTCTACGTAGGAAAAACCGTCAGAAGGTTGCATGACAGGATTTTAGAACATAATGGAGATATTAAAAAAGGTAAATTAAGCAGTGCTCCATACATACATAGTAGAGAATGTACAATTTTTAATAAGTTTATATTTTTCATTATTCACAAAGTCATAAGAGACAATAGAGGGGTGACTATGATTTATAACTTTTCACCAAGTAGACAGAATGGCAACTGAGGCTTAACACCAAGGAAAAGCCAGAAATCAATGATAACATTTCCATCATTAGTATTTTAAAACAAAAGGCAAACCAGATTTAGCCTATGGTAATGCTTAGAAATTGCGTATGAAACTAGATAGCATTTTTTTCTATATTATGTTCCTATGTGGTTGTGTACAAAAAGAGCATTTCAGGTTGGCTGACAGTTTCAATAATAACACAATGGTTTTAGGCTGATCTACAATGACCTATACAAACATGTTTTTAAACACAGTATTTTAAATAATATATAAGAATAATGTGAACTATTTTTAAAAGGTTGATGTACATACTTATTTATAGCATTTAGTAGCAGATACTTTTGTAACAGGAAATTACATATTATGAATTTTCCCTATTTAAGATGTACATATGCATTTGTACATTACCCTACACAGTCTGACATTCTCAGGGACAGGTATGTCAGAGAACTCTGGATATCTTTCCTGAGGCAGCCAACAAATGCATTAATGAGGAAAGATGGTGCACTCCGACCACCTTGACCTGGCCAAATCCTTACACACTATTACCCACTTGGCCATAGTACATGAACTCTGTCAACTAGGCAGCAATCCATATGTTACCAGATGGGTAGCAAACTGGTGCATTGATAGAACCTGCATAATCATAATAAGGGTAACCAACTGAAACAGTACAGCCTTACTAAGTGGCATACCCCAGGGATCATTCTGGGGGCCCCTGGTATATGGGATATATGTCTCTGAGGTGCAGGCCAAAACCACTGTCCTATGGCTGACCAAATAGGCAGATGACTGCAACCTGGGAACAGACATCAATACCCAAAGTGATGTGGACGTCCTACAACAGGGTCTCAGCAAAACAAATGACTGATGCTAGAAACATTGCCTCAAGCTGAATGTTTGCAGATGCATCAGCATTCCCGTTGGTGAGACTGATGGCCCCACATAATATCACATTAACAACAATGTCCTACATACACAATCAGTAGTGAGGAATTTGGACATCCAGGTGGAGAGCAACCTGAAGTCTGAGCACCATGTTGCCTGCATTGTACAGAAAGATTCATAGATGGGACAACTCAGATGTAAGGGTTGTCCATCCAGGGACAATGAGGTCATAAAATCCATGTATGCTAACCTTATAAGGCCAATTATATTGTTCAATGCCCCTTCGGCATGTACCTCACAAAGTATATTCAGCAGCCAGAGAGACCACAGAGGTTCCTCAGTGGGAGAATGCAGGACCACAAACACCTACCCTGCACAGATGGGCTTTAACATCACTGCCCCTCTACTCAGTTCCATACAGACTCCACAGAGGTGACCCCTGTCTGGCATACAAAGCAGTCCAGACCCAGCCTTGATGGAACTGTTGCACATCTGGAAGTCAAGGCCCACTAGATCTACCTGCAGGCGCAGCATCAACCTGGTCTGTGATATCAATAAGGATTTTTGGTGTGACATATATGTATCCCACACACTCCCCCATCTGTAGAATGCACTCCCTGTCCACACTAAACCAAGTGCCTCAATACCCCTAGTGAAGTGCTCA
>NC_056744.1:756782062-756947062 GCF_019279795.1 Protopterus annectens
AAGTAAAGGTCATGTTTATTCAGGCATGTCCAAGGGTCAGCTCCCAGTGTTCTCCCCTGTCTATCTGATGAATCTGGGCATCTTGAGGCAATGTAGAAATTGCCTCATGTACACAGACAACCCTCTCCTCCTACCACCCAACAATACAACCTGTGAGAGATGCACTTATCTAGCCAAACTGGAGGTAAAGCTCTCACCAACCAAGACTGAACCTGACAGTCATGAGGAGAAGGTAAACATTTGCACCACACCACACTCATCACATAGTCTCACTACGTCTACACCACCAAAATCCACACATAGAAACTCAAAAACATTCACGGAGGCTCTCAATAATAATCTGCCTAAGCAACAGAGACCTGCAAAGCAGAAACACAAGCAACCTCCATCCCCCAACACAACCCAAATGACACATAGCCCACAGATTCAGTGTGCCACTCAAATACAGCCAATAAGGCAAAACAACATACCCAACACACTAGTCATAGGTGACTCTATAGTCAGGCAAACTGATGTCCCACTCACCAGGCTAAACAACGAGAAGGTTACTGTCAGCTGCCTGTCGGGTGCCAGGATCCGCCACATAACCCAAGCACTCAGGTCACTCCACAACAAGTACAAATATGACTCTGTCATTGTCCATGTTGGTGTGAATGATCTGGGATGTACCTCCCTGGACTACATGAAAAGAGACATGGAAGAGCTTTGCAATCTTGTAGCCCAGGCAGGTATGACCCTAGCCATGAGTAGCATTCTGCCATCGCCCAGAATGATACTGCAGTACAAGGACAAAATCATTGATTTCAACAATTGGCTAAGCTTCTGGTGTCATTCAAAGGGGATCCAGTATCTGTCTGCTTGGGATGACATGGTCGACAGACTATGATGCTTTGCCACAGATGGCCTGCACCTGTCGCCCCTAGGATTCCGGATACTGGCTAAGGCTCTTGCTGCCCCTGTAGTGCCTTTTTTAGGCAGGGTTCAAGTAACAAATTCACCACCATAACAGGAACAGGCAACCAAAAACTGAGGGTAATGCTACTCAATGCTAGAAGTCTAAATTTCAAAATGCACTCACTCGAGGCACTCCTTAAAATGGAGAACATCGATATCTGTGCAGTGACTGAGACCTGGTTCAAGGCTCCAGAGAGCACCCCTGCACTACCAGGCTATAACTCATACCACACTTTTCGGCCATCTAACCTGGACCGAAACACCAAAGGTGGTGGTGTGTCTATATTCATTAAGGATATCCACACCTCCAGGCTAGTTGCTCAGCATAATACATCCGAGGTTATCCAAGTGCAACTAACTCTTGGCAAAACTGCAATCCAAATTGTAGCTTGCTACAGATCCCCCACCATGCCCCAGGATTCCCACTCCTCTTTTCTTGATAGACTGGAAAATATTAGGGTTCAACCAAACACCCTAATAATGGGTGAGTTTAACTACCCCACCATTAACTGGGAAAACTACTCATGTACTAACTCCTTAGCGCAACGCTCTCTGGAATTCATAAACTCCAATGCCCTAGATCAACATATCCACACCCCCACCAGGGGCAACAATATCCTAGACCTAGTCATTACCAACATGAGTGACTGGTGTTCCACACCTGAAGTCAACTCCTCATTGGTCGGATCCAACCACAAGCTAATCCCCCTTGATATCCACATCCCACCCCCCCATTAAGGAAACCACAGTAAGAAATTTCTCCAAAGCCAACGTCATGCTTCTTAAGACAGAAGTAGTGAACTTCATGACACCCATGCAGATGGACAATGCAGTTACAACTGCTGAATCCTACACAAATATGCTCTATAAGCACCTACATGGATCGTGCTATCCCAAACAGAACCAAGATGCTATCTTCCAAAAAAAGCAAGCCAATCTGGTGGTCACCTGCCATAAACAAACTGTACAACAGAAGGAAGAAACTGTTGCAAAAGAGAGTAAAATCCCATGGGTGGATGAGCTCCCTAGTCAGCCTCAGTAAGAAGCTGAGATCCCTTATAAGATCCTCCAAAGCTAGCTACGAAAATAAAATTGCCACTAATTCCAAGGACAACCACAAAGCATTCTATAGCTATGTCAAGAATCTCAATGGCAACACCCAGATCTGATCTGAGTTACAGCACACAGGCAGGAAAATTACAGAACCAACTGATATTGCTAACATCCTGGCAGATAGGTTCAGTGCTAACTTTACCCCTCCTCACCCCTAAAGGGCCCATATCTATACAGGAAGAATGCAGAGTCCCTGTAATCACAACTACGCAGGTGAAAGCTGCACTCTCTAAAGCCAAAAACACAGCATCCATGGGATGGGACAACATCCCAGGCTGCATTTTTCATGAACTTCAGAATGAACTGGCTCCCCACTTAAGCACCATGTTCAATAATAGCCTTGCATCAGGCTTTGTGCCCACTGAATGGTGCACAACAACAGTTATCCCACTCCACAAAGGGGAGGCCACCACTGATCCCGGGAACTACAGACCTATTAGCCTGACGAGCCTGGTCTGCAAAGCCATTGAATGTATCATCATGGAACTCATAAACAAAGACATTGGTAACCTCCAAACTCTGGATCCCACCCAGTTCGGGTTTGTGAAAGGCAGATCATGCCTCCTGAACCTGATCAACTTCTTTGAGGCAGTCACTAAAGCCGTAGATGAGGGTAAAGTGGTTCAGTTCACACAGCCTATCTTGACCTCACCAAAGCTTTCGACACTATCCCCCATTCTGGAATTATAGCTAAACTCAATAAACTAGGCATAAATCCCGACGTCACAAGATGGTTTGCCAACTGGCTCACTGACAGAACACACACTGTAAAAGTTGCAGATTCCAAATCTGACCTCAAACCAGTGACAAGTGGAGTACCACAGGGTTCCGTCCTGGGACCGGTCCTGTTTGGTATCTACTTCTCTGAAGTACAGGCTAACACAGAAGGCCTCTGGCTAATGAAGTTCACAGATGACTGCAAACTAGGAGCCATAGTCAAGTCCCCAAATGATGTGAACATCCTACAGAAGGGCCTCTCTGAGACAGATGCCTGGTGTCAGAGCCATGGCCTCAAGCTCAATGCCAAAAAGTGCAGTGTCATCCCCTTTGGTAAAAACTCTGTACCCATGAATTACCACATAGGCAGCAATCTACTTAACACCAAATGCATGATAAGAGACCTTGGGACCCAGGTGGACAGTAGTCTCTCCTTTGATAGTCACATCACCACAGTAGTCAGGAAGTCATTCTACATGGCACACCTCATCATAAAAGTGTTCTCATCCAGGAAAAAAGAGGTCATCGTTACCCTCTACTCATCACTCATTAGACCCATTATAGAGTACAACGCCCCTTTTGGAATGTACCTCACAAGACATCTGCAGCAGCTGGAAAGGCCACAGAAGTACCTCACAAAGAGGATTACTGGACTCAAACAAATGCCCTACACTGACCGCCTCAAAAAACTCCAGCTTTACTCCATAGCATATTGCCTACTCAGAGGTGATCTCTGCCTAACATATAAAGCTATGTCAAACCCAGAGCTGTTGGACATGCTACACCTAAAGAAATCCCAATCCCTCAGAGCTACACACTTTAGGGACCTAAACCTTGTCACCACAATAAACAGGACATGGTGGAGGGATAGATTCCTATCCCAGAGACTTCCCATACTCTTGAACAGGCTACCCATCTATGTCAAGCAAAGTTCTTCATTAGCACTCTTCAAGAAAAATCTTGATGAGTGGATGGGAAATAGGAAATACATCCCGGGGATCACTTCTGTGTGTCTGCTCGTCAGTGGCACAGGAAAATAACTTGCTTGGGTGGCATAAGCCAGGGAACCTTGTTGGCTAGGCTTGCATAGGCCCTTGGGCCTATAGCCTAGTACCTACCTATGAACCTATGAACCTATTATGTCACACAAAGGAGGTGTCATACTAGCATACCAGAGGACGTCCTGTGTGTTGCTCTTGCCGTGGGTATGCTATGTGCTTCCAACTGTCACATTGCTACAACTTGTGTCTCAAACTCCACAATTGATAATGTCACACGCACATTTATGTGTTGCTTATGTGTGTGCAATATGTAGACATGAGAAGGCCCTGTGACTACTGTGTGCCCGCAAGATAGGTGAATCTGTTGGGGTTAAGGTCATGGCTAGGCTTGTGAGATCTAGTGCCATTACTCCTGTAACCTCCTCTGTATGTATGAGCCTGTTGTACTACAGAACACTGATGTGACATGTATGAAGGATAGCTATCTGTGACAAGGGGTATGTATGCAAGGTCACACTGTCTGCCAACAGTGTCCCTCACACACTGTTGCATGCATACACACCTGGTAAACATGCACATATACAGCTGTACCTTGGCTATGAAACAGTTGATGTGTTTTACACTCTACCATACTCCACATTGGTAATGGGCCACAGCCTGCAGATACACAGACACCTGGAACACAAACAGAATATGGCATGTCAGACTACATTCAGTCAGTGGTAGTAACACCAATAAAGCATCATGGCTAATAAGGTACATACACTTTGATGTGTACCTATGACAAATGCAAGCAGACTGCACCTTACACAGTATTGCATAGCTACACTGTACTATATTCACCCTGTGCATCAGACCCATATTAGCATGTCCCTGCATTGATGGTATGGGTGACAGGGATGTGGCACATGTATCATCATATGCACAGAGTGTGGTATGGGTTTTCCAGAGGACTAGGCTAGGCCATATGGTTGATATCATGTGTGTATGTTTGGAGGGGTGTTCTAGAAATAGGCTGTCTAGAGGTACTGTGTGTGTCTGGAGGTGACCTGCATGTGATAAAGATGTGTGTATGTTTGTATGCACACAGTCACTCCATGTGGCTTCCCTACATTGTACAGCTGTGGACTGTACATGGCTGGGTGTACAGTTTGCCATCTCCATCCATGGACATGGGAACTGGTCCTGGGGGTATCATTGGCACCACCAGGCCCAAGGCTAGATGCAGTACTACTCCCCAATGGTAACTGCTGTCTGCAGGATTCATCTCCCTGATGGGACCAGCCAGAACCACATGCCCGTGGCCTGCTCTGATGTGGTTTGGACAGCACCCCCCTTCATTAGTGCTGGTGGTACTGCCACTATGGGAGTGTGAAGGTGCATGGTCCCATAGATTCTCAGCTGATCTTCTTGCTGACCTACGTCCACATGACTGATGTCCATCCCTCACCACACACTCCAGCACAGATATTCCATGGTCAAGGATTGCCAAGGTCTCACCCCGTCTATTCTTAACATCAGTATTGTGACATGTGGCCTCCACAAGGTCATGTAGGTCATCACGGCTGCCAGGAAGAGTTGTATCCAAGACCCTGAGTATTTGTCTGGTGTTGCATTCAGTATGCGCCTGTGCCTCCATGATGGACCAAAACATGCATCTGGTGACACCTGCTCTGGCACTTGCGACAAGGGCTTGATGGGCAGCAGTCTTCCTTTGAGCACCCCTGACTGTTCGCCTGTGTGGGACCTCGCCTGGACTCTGGCTATGGCTAGTGTCTATACTCACACTTGCCATAGTCACCACACTAGCCTGTTCCATGCTACCACCCACCAATTGTCTGTGGCCACTGGGGATGGGGTATGTATGGACATTGTGACTGTGTGCAGGGACATTATGGATGACAGTGGGATGACAACCAATGGCACAGATTCAGTCACTGACAACCCCATCTGTGACTCACTTGGCCCCTGTGATGACCACTGTGATGCAATGCATTTAACCCCACCACATGTGAACATGAACATATTGCAATATGGCTAAGAGTGATAGTTGTGTGCATGGTAAAATACATGCCCTTAGCATGCCTGGGGTATTTGTGAGCCACAACAGGACAATTCCATACTGACCAGCTTCAGGCTGCTGTCCCACAGCCACACCAGAGGGACCTATGTAGTTGTGAGAGAGAGGTATTGTCAGCAGACTCACATGTGGCATTGGTATAAGATGAATGCTACTTTTCTGCACATGTACAGTACTAGCTCCGATACTATACAATTTGCAATCCTTCACCATAGATGTGCACTTCTGTGCATTATAAAACCCCACTCACAACTGCATTTTGATCTAACATATGCATCTAGATACTCTACGGATGCCAATATGGCTGCTACAGTAGTAGATCGATGTCCACTGGGACCTTACCTGCAAGTTCCCTACCTGTTGTCTGGGTGCCACCCACCTCCACAATGTGGGTGCTTTGACTCTGCTGTTGTTGTCTGGTGGGTTCCCCAAGGTTGGCAAGGAGCTCCTTCATAGGTGTAAGTGGGGTCTGCATAGCAGGACCTCCACCTGTGGCTGTGAGGTCCCTGGCCATGGCAGCAGCTCTTCTGTGGGTATGGCAGATGAGATCAGTCAAACAATGCTTGACCTGTTTGTAAGTTTGTGCGTGCTGACTCATGTCATTTACCTGTGGATGAGGTCATCCCACAGAGTAGTCCACTCTGCAGATGCATTTGGCTACGGCCAAACATCACCCCATGGTGCTGAACTATAGTGTTGATGATTGCTGATGTCTCTGCGTCTGGGTATGGCAGATGTCTGGCACACTGCATATCACCTGAAAGACAAAAACAGGGAAACGCATCACAGGACCTCATACAGTGGTCAATGTTATTTACAGATCCTGCACATCAACATTGACTAGCACTTGCCACCACTTATGACACATCATACCCCTGTCGTCTATCAGCACAGTATGACCTTGCATTGCACTTCTGGTCCTGATGTGTTATGGTCCCCCCAGTGAGGGCCAGTAAACTGCATACTCCTCCATTCATCATTCACTTCTGTGTGGAGGGATGGCAGTGACCATCTTCCATGCATTTGGGATGTCCATGGTGCTCAGGCTTTGTTTGACTACAGTGTGTAATGGAGCTGGGAGCACATGCCTGAGTTCATGTAGGATGCAGACAGAGATGTTATCAGGTCCCATGGAGACTTAATTTTGTTGCCTTTGAGTAGGCAGTATGGACCTGCTCCCTGATGATGAGGGGAGGGGTGCAGGGGCTGTGCAGATCCACCTATACTGATTGGGGGGACAGGGGGTGATGTTTACACTTAACCTGTTTGCAGCAGGTTGGCTATAGCTATGGCGAATGCGAATGTGGTGTGATTGCCCAGCAGTACAGGTTAGGTTGGGTTGTTGCCTCTGAGAGTGAAGACATATGTCATGATGGCCTTGTGATTGGCCTTGGTGGATGTGTCCAATTTGTACTCATAGTTAGCCTTACAGTGATTCACCTGTGACCTTATATGCTTGTTCAAACAAAGGTGGACTTGCCTCCAAGTTGGTGCCTGCTCCTACTTGGCCCTGTACAGACAATATAGTGGCCTATCCTGTAGTTTGTGTATTGCTGCTGTCCACCAAAGGGGTTTATGCTACCTTGGTGGAGGGGGGTTTTATGAGTCAGGTATTGCTGAGCCCATAGATCTATGTAGGTGCTCATATAGCTGTTTGTGTTAGGCATGGACATGAGGTCATAACACAGTTGGACACTTTTCCAGTTTCAACCTGATAATCATGCTTTATTTAGTACCCATTTCTGTGTCAGGGCAATGCAACAACCCAGTAGCTGTAGACATTTATGTCTGTTGGATGCACTGAAACTATGATTAAACATGTGTACAATATGTACAGCTTATTTACCTGATGTTTTGCATCTCATGTCTGTTGTTTTGAGGCTTACAGCTACACCTACACATGCATACATGTGCATAGGTAATACCTGATATACATTTCTGTTCTATGTCAGTATGGCAGACTGTATTTACACAATTGCTGCTCAGTCATACCTCTCAACCTGTTAGAGCAGGACATCTGGATGACGGCACACATAAATGGGGGGCAATGACCCAAATTTAGTGACACCTTATTAATATTGCTGTAATACACTTAAGTCAGTTAATAGCACAGTGGGATTTGCATTCACATAAATACCCTGAATTATGTCAGACAGTCTTATGTATGCTGTTATGTTCTGATGTCAGTCTTCACAGATTTGCCAATGATTTGCCAGACATAACACAACTCTATGAGGAAATGACTACAAATATGAGGCACACGTGGTCAGTGTGCAGAACACTGGACAGTTGAATGGTATGCACTCAGTATATTACATTCAGTTCAACACATACTTCTGCAACAGTAGTTTACTATGTACATGCCCTTTATAGGTCTCTTAGATATGTAAGACAAACATGTATCATAGTTGTATTCACAAGTACCATATTGATATTTACGGCATCCCAGTAGCTGGCCTAGCAGTGTCACAGTCAGTATTGTTCAACAGATACCCCAGTAGTAGTCATATGTGAGCCGTCCTTTCCTGGGGTGACTCAGGGGCCAGATCTGTGATGTATGTCACTGCAGACAGAGCCAGTTGCTATGGCCATAAGTGCTGTTCAGCAATATATCATTACAGCAAGTCTTGTTGAGACATATTTGTTTAACTTCTATTTCCCATTATTGCATAAACCCTATTGCATTCCATTGCATGCTTACTTGTTTGACATACCTTTTTTTCCCAAGTATTCCTGTATATCGTTTCTCTCTCTCTCTTTGTCTATGCAAGTAGAGTGACAGACCTGTTTTGCATAGGCATCAGCTTACCTTTTGTAGGTAAAGCTCATGAGCAGGTGATGGCCTGTGCATCAACTGGTGTCCCCACTTGCTAATTGCATGCAGAACAGCTGTGTTGTTATTCCAATAGCCAATGGCATGGCAACATACTCCTATAATTCAGTACTTCATGTGGGCATTGCCCCTTTTCCTTGCCTGTGAGGAGAACATCATGGAGGTGTGTGAACTACAGCATCACAGAGGGTATGTAGAAATACCTCTTACAAGACATGTGGAGACAGCCCAACAAAATGGGAGAGAAGGTCCCAGACTTAGGGACAGAATATAAGTTTTGCTGTTATACAGTTGAATAATGCTAGATTAATAGGGTTTGTCTGCAGATGCATTTTCTGCATGATTTCAAGTCTCACAGTGTTATGTGGATGACATGACTCTCAACTGTAGGGCTATCCACAGAATGGCCAGAGGTTTGACTCTTATGTTTGTTCTGTTCCTTAGACAGTTTTTGTCTTTGGAAAATCAGTAGGAGACTGTGAGGATCGCAGTCAGTAAATGCTACCATCCTTTCATATTTCTGACTTCATATCCCTCAGATAAGATATGTTACAACAAACCCTGTTACACCAGCAACTTTCTCTGTTTATAATAGCAATATTTCAAATATGCCCCTGTTTTTGGGCCTCTGTCCCCCAATTATGCCAAGCTTTGTCCAGATGTCATGCATTAGAAAATAAAGGGAGCATTTAATTCAGATAGAAGAGCTGTCTTTTATAACTTGAGTAAAGAAGAATCTGAGCCTCTGTATGACCTAAAGGAAATGCATTCAGTGGAAGTTAGACCCGCAGATAAAGGAGAGGGAATTATGATTATGGATAGGGAATTTTACATCCAGCAAATGATGGAACTACTGAATGACCATGAGACCTATACCTGCATCTCAGGAAATATAGTAAAATGTGTTATAGACAGGGATGCTGTTTTGTTGTTTGACTTGCTGACTACAAATCTGATAACAGAGGATTTATTTAAATATTTTAATATTGAAATTCCCACCATTCCAGTTATATATGGCCTTCCCAAGGTACATAAAGATATCATATGTCCACCTATGAGACCCATAGTGTCCAGTAGAGGTTGGGCAACAGAAGACATGTCAATATATGTAGAGAATAACCTTCATCTGGTGCTTGAAAAGTGTGAAACAGTATTAAAAGACACAAAATCATTTCTCCAAAAATTGTATAGTAAGACAAGTTCGATAAATAAAGAGTATCTGGTTGTAACATTAGATATTACATCACATTTCACAGTGATTCCAAATCAGTGGGGAATATAGAACATTAGGAGCTTGCTATGTTCTAAATGTGCTTTCTCTGATGATAAAGCAAATCTGTTATGCAGTCTGCTTGAAATAATATTGGACAATGTTTTTGTCTTTAAAGAAGATTTTTACCTACAAAAGGTTGGTGTAGCTATGGGGACAGCTTGTGGAAACAGCTACACCAACCTAATTTTAGTCCAATGGGAAGAAACATTTCTACTACAGGGAAATTAATTTAACAAATATGTTCTGTGGTATGCACATTTTGTGGATGACATGTTTTTTCTATGGGAAAACTCAGTAGAGATGCTGGATAGATTCTTAGAGTATCTACACACAACACCATTTTTTAAATTTACCTGTAAGTACTCAAATGAACAGATAGAATTCCTTGATGTTCTAGTGAAAAAATCAAAAATGGGGAAGATGGCTACTAGCCTGTATAGAAAACCTAGTAGAAAGAATTCCATGTTACATAAAAACAGCATGCATCCAAGACATGTTAGCAAACATGGTATGAAAGGGCAGTTCCTGAGAGCCTCAATATTACATATTAAAATGATGAGTTGGAGAGGTCTATGGAAATGCTAAGAGGAGAACTACTTGATAGAGGATATAACCAGACAGAAATAGATACCACCATAGAAGAAGTATATCAAGAATGTCAAGGGAAGGCTAGACCCTACTTTTCAGAATAAACTATAAGAAATAACCCTGAAACTGACTCCAGGGATGAGAAACTTAGGTCCCCTTTACTTATGCAAGTGATGTTAGTAAATTTGGTGTTATACTTAGGAAGAACTGGAACATATTGTTAGCCACTAAAGAACTTGAAGGCATCATAGACTCTGGACCTCACTTCTTATTTACAAACAAAAAAAATCACTTAAAAGGCAGCTATGTTATAAAACCCAAACACATAAGTTCCTGAACACATCAGATAGGATAGGGACATATATGTGCAGGAACTGCAGAGCTTGTAAGTACATTTTCTCATGTAGCATTTTTGTACATCCACAGCAAAAGTTTAGAATAGAAATTAATTTCTATTCAGAATGTAGGACTAGAAATATAGACTATCTTAGTTTCTGCCAATATTGCAAAGTTTTTTATGTGGGCAAGACTAATAGAATGCTCAAAGAATGCATTTTAGAACATATGAGGGACATAGTAAATAAAAAGGAGAGTAGTGCTCTAGCTAAACATGTAAAAGCTGAAGGGATGGGGTCTACTTTAAGCCCTCAAAAGCAGTAAAACCAGAATCCGAATCATGTGACACGTAAAGAGCAAACCATGAATACACTGAATCAAAGAAACCGCGAAAGAGGAAATATCAAAATCGCATAGTTGGCCCATCTGCAGTATAGCTCCGTAAGGTAAGTGTGCGATAGTTATGGACCTTAGGTTAGGGAGGAGTTAAGGGTAGTGCATAGGTAGGTAGTGTATGTAAGGTTTTGTGTAGGTAATGTATTTAAGGTTTAGTGTAGGATTTTAAGTGTATGTGTGGGGAATATTTAGTTTGGGTATAGCTCCGTAGGGGAAGTGTGCAGTAGTTACGGACCTTGGAGTTAGGGAGGGGTTAAGGGTAGTGCATAGACAGTTGTGTATGTGGGGTTAGTGTAGGGTTAGCAGTAGGATTTTGGTGCTTTAATTTAGGGTTAGAAGTAGGGATTTGGTTAGTATATGTATGTGTTTTTTTATTCTGTTTGGGTAGGTAGTGTGTAGTGGGTGGTGGGTTGGCTGACTATGACGGTTTGAGGTTTACATTTTTGCCCTTTAATACGTTCGATGTATCTGAGGTTCGCTCTTTATGTGTTGCCAATTTGTATTTGGGTTTTTCATGTTTCAAGGGTATAAAGTAGACACAAAATGATGCACCATGTTTTAAAATTTTTAGTTTTAGAAGTTCTGGTAGAAAATATCAGAGGGGGTGACATTAGAAATAGAACAGAAGAAGCTGAGCAAAAATAGATTCTGCAACTAAATGCAGACAAACTCCCAGCCATTAATCAAACTATTTCTTTGAAACCATTTTTAAAGGCAAGAGCCTTAAAGCACTAATTCCCTTCTACATGGTTCTATAGACATTCATATTTGAACTTGCATACTGTTTTTAACAGTTTTATGTCTATTTATGTTTTTTCTACTATTTGTTAAATTAATAGAGTCTGATATAAATATTTAATTGTTTGTCTTAACTGATTGGTTACTTTGCAAGTATATATATCAAGGAAGGTATGGGATGTTGTATTAAGTCTGATGAAGCAACCTGGAAGGTCGTGAAAGCTCTCACTTTGTCCTTGCAATAAAGAATTTTCCATCTATTGTGGCAGTTTGACTTTTTATACATACTAACAAACCCTGTTACTCTAGCAACATTCTAACATTATAAGAGTGATATTTAAAACAGGTCCCTATTTTTGGCTCATTGTCCACCTATTTTGACAACCTTTGTCCAGATTTCTTGCACTAAGAGGTTGAGAGGTATGGTTCTGAGGTATGACACACACACACGCACACACACACACACACACACACACACACACACACACACACACACACACACACACACACACACACACACACATGCACTCACACACTCACACACAAACACACACATACACACACACACACATATATATATATATGTTTTTTTAAATATATATATATATATATATATATATATATATATATATATATATAGTTTCATATATATGTATCTATTTATCTATCTATCTATTTTATATATGTATATGTATATGTACAAGACCTGAGTGATTCCACACAGGTTTTCACTACTGGTGAATGACTGTACTGCATGATATATTTGAAAAAGCATCAGAAACTCCTACAGCTCAAATGGTGCACTAGTATAGTGCTCTGACTATAGTGGAGAGGGTTCTGGGTTCAAGACTTGGCAGCACTGCTTATTTTGTTGCTGGGCAGAATAAAGGCTGATGGAGACAGCATGATTAAAGTACTTTTAAGCAGTTGTAAGGGGGTTTGTGTGGTTCTGTGTGAAGCTAAGCGTTGCTAACAGATGGTTAAGTCCTCTTAGCTTCACTTAGCGGCGCTTACTCCCGTGCTAATTTTAATTAAAGAAAAGAAAAAAGGTTGATAGAAAATGGGCTTAACAGGGGGTAAAACATTAGATAAATCAGCTAGGGATGTGCAGGATGGCTGTAGGAAAGGACCATAGCTCTACATTTCTTCTGCAGCAATAACTGTGATTGATGTGGCAAACTTGGAATTTACAGCCTCACACTCCACAGGGAGGGGTGCCAGCAACATACATTTGTAAAGTAATTTAGTTGTAGATTGATTTAAGTTACTGGACATGGTGTCAAAATGTAGATATATGTATGGGACAATGTTTTTTGTGGGAGAGATGCCCTTTTTTAATGTGAGAGTGGAATGTTGGGTAAGGGCTGTAGGTATGTTTGGGAAGGTAGGATGTGTAGGATAGATTGCATTTGAGACAGACAAGACACACAAGACAGCAGACAGGGGCAGTATATCACACATGAGGGGGTAAACACCTTGGATGGGGAGGGTGGCTGGGAATCAGAGGCCCATGAGCCTCCCAGTGGATACACCAGGACTGAGGTCCTCACCCATGAGTAGTCGCCACTGCACCTTCATGGTCCCAAAGGTGGCTTTGCTGGGGGCTGTATAACAGGGGCAGCCTGCCCCTCCAGGTGCATCAGGTGGCCCTCCATCTGGTGCAGATGTCCTTCCAACTTGGAGTGGATGACATTACGCACTATACCCCAGACCTTTTGGCCAGTGACAGGCTCCTCTCCACGCCTGCATCTGGGGGTGATGGGCCCCGTCCCCTGAGGTAGTTCCACCCGAAGGTGGTGCAGGACCAGCAGATGAGGAAGTTCCAGGTTGGGTCCCAGATGTGCTGGGGCCCAGTGCCATGGCCAGATGGGGCTGGACTGGCGGATCCTCCAGGATCTGCCTTCCATAAACATGCTAAGGTGTTGAGGTTATCCAAGAAATATTGGTTAGTCTTGAACAAAACATTTCAAAATTAGTTATAAAAGCATGCATAGGTGTTCCAATTAACCCAAACCAACAGATTTGAAACAGTTGCATACAAACAGAACACATGCATGGATGGAACAACAGTAAGCATTTTAACAGCATGCATGTTACATTGATGGCAACAGGCCATGTATAATAGTATTTGAACCAGATATATTAATATGCAACCAATTAAATATATGAACAATAATACAACACAGTTCCCAACAACAAGTTTTAAGTACAACATGCTTGTAGTATATGAATAATAATTATTGATACAGATGAGGGGTGGGTGGAGAGAAAAATGTCCATTAACAACTGCATAGGCTTCCATTTTTCACAGCAGTACTACTCAATACTTTACAGATATGCCATCACTTTACATCTGCCAATTGCCCATAGCATCTATAGAACATATATACCTATTAGACTGTCAAACTGTAATGGTGTGGGACAGACTGGGAAGACAATGGCTACATTACTGGAGGGGGCTTCTACATGTCAGGGTTAAATAGTTGACAGAGAAGGGATACCCTGCACTGATATTGTGTGAGTCTGCTACTGGCATAGTTCCCTGGATTCCTATCTGTGTCCAAGGTTATTGGCAGCAGTGACCACTAGACATGACAGTGTGATACTTGAGGGACATGTATCAGGGAGCGTGCATGGTATAGATACATATCCTGCTGTCATTTGCAGGCATATGGGTTTCGACAGTGGAACAGTTGTACATGTATATTACAGCTACTACACACATTTCTTTACCATAGGAACTGTGGAGAAAATATCTGTTAACGCTTTCTGACTTTTTCTACAGATTCAAACCATGTCCGGGTGTGCTAAAATGAACAACAGGGCTATTGTTCATCACACTGAGCGACTGGGAAACTGCTGTCTCTTACTTGACTGATTTCTGTGTAATACTTTCTGGGTTGGACAGTCTGACCTTGTAATCCTGACATTTATGCATGGCAGATAGTTATTGTACTATGTATTAATCCTTTGAAATGATACTATCTGGAAAAGATTAACACAAGAATGCAATGCTGCAGGGGACACACTATAATACTGTAGATATTACTATTCAGGGTTCAGAACGTAGTGCATACAATATTTTATTTTTCTTTATATCTTGGTTTACAGTTCCACATTCTACTGATTTGCATAGTAGGTGGTTCCCAGAACAGCCTCAGTTACTCCATGCTGTCAATGCCATATTTGCTGTGATGAACCTGTGCACATTCTATTTCTACAACAACATACCAGAGTAAACACAACAGTTTCTGTTATACATCTTTATTACAGTGGAATGACACTTTTATTAATGGATATCCTGCAGATCAATAGTAGTGTGACAAACATCATTTTTTCATTAGATCCAGTACACACTATTCCTACTGGCAGTAAACAATCTACTCCTTCTAATTTATGCCACTATATCCTGCAAGTTAGATCTGTACTCACCAATCTGTCGATGCATCCATGTCAGTCTGTCTGCATGGGTCTCAATGTTACTATCCCTCTCTGCTTGTAACTGTAGGGGTGAGAAACAAACATTATACATACCTGTCTATCACATACTCAGGCTAGAATCTGGTACACCTATATCTGTGATACTTACAAACTGCTGGAGCATGGTTGTCCTGAGCATCTTGGATTCATTGGGCCAAGAGCACCCCCTTCCTCTTCTTTAGGTCAGCATAGTGATGCCATACCTGCTCACCAGTTCAGGGGATACCAGTGGCACTGGTGAGGTCACGTGCCCAATGGTCCCAGGCCTCTGCTTTATACTGTGAGCCATGGTACAGGCCCTGCAGCAGTCTGTCATCATGGTTTGATACAAGGAGCCCAGCCATGACCCTGGACTTCAAAATTCCCCAGCTCTTTGCCCGAAAACACAAGCCCTCTCCAACACCTGACATGGTTCCTGCAGAGCTCAGACTACAACAGGTTCTGGTTGTATTCCCACTTGTGTGGTTTAAATAAGGCCATATTTCCACCCTTTGCTGTCATTGGAACATTTTGAAAATGCTAAGCTCAGCTAAGCAGTGTGCAAATCTGCTAAGCTGAGCTGAACAGTTCTTAAAGGGGTAATTGCTGAGCATTGCTTAACAGTGCGCAAATTCACTAAGCTAAGCTGACTGCTGCTTAGCTTTTATGTCTAAGCAATGTTTAAACCAGCTAGGCATAGCTGAGCACTGCTAACCATTACTCACTTTTCATTTTTAGGAAATATCAGAATAATGACTTAATTAATCATTACCGACATATTAGTAAATGTATATGATTTACATTACGTGACGTCCCTCTATGTGCTTTTATTACATTACCATGGGGTGTGACTATACTGTATGGGAAACTTGTGTATACATGGATGATTTCACATGTTGTATGCACCCACACTCCTATTGTAGACCAACTACACTACCCTGGTTAACAAATATCAATTACTACATAATTTAAAATAAAAATAATTTTAACACTGTTTTCCTATGTAAAAATAAAGTGCCTGTCTAGGTACTTGAACCATGAACGCCTGCATGTAAAGCTGGGACTCTAACCACTACAGTATCTCAGCATGAGGGTTTTAGCCGTATATTTTTATTTATCTCCTATAGGATGTTTAAGCAATGTTGGGCAGAGGTCCATAATGAGTGCATCCACTCAGCTATGCTTAAACATACCTGAGAATACCTGAGAATGGAAAAAAAAACTTAATCAACCCACTTTATTTACATGTATCTGTACTCCCTGTCAGTCATAGTAAGAAAAATTGTAAGGAGACACATAGGGACAGATATTAAACTTAGAAATTGTGACTGTGGTTTTCTAGCAAATCATTGGCAAATCACTCGAGTTTTAAGTTAGAACATAATGACAGATATTTGGGTTTCAGACTTCATACCCTTTGGGAAATCCGTGCTAATGCAAACCTTTTATTCTATCAACTTTCCAAGTTTGTATGTGCAATATTTAAAAAGTGTCCCTATTTTTGGGCATTTATCCCCCCATTATTTATAGCTTTGTACAGCTTTCTTGCTCTAGAAGGTTGAGAGGTATGTGAGGCAGGCATCTGGGTATTCTGCAGAAACCTGTATAGTTGAGGGGTATGGCCATACAGTACTTTGACAATGCAGAGGGTGTGTGACATTACCTGTCACACACCCCCTGCATTGTTTCCTATTAGAATTGTTGTTTTCAGTGTCCACGGACACTGAAAGCACTTGCAAAGGGCTTTGACAATCCAGGGGTGTGTGACAGTACCTGCATTGTTTCCTATTAGAATTGTTGTTTTCAGTGTCCACAGACACTGAAAGCACTTGCAAAGGGCTTTGACAATCCAGGGGTGTGTGACAGTACCTGTCACAGACCCTCTGCATTGCTTCCTATCCGGACTTCCTGCTTTCAGTGTCCATGGACACTGAAAGTCTTTTGAAAGTGCCGTATAGCACTTTGACAATGCAAGGAGTGTGTGACAGAACCTGTCACACACCCCCTGCATTGATTTCTTGCTCCCCTATCTATTTCTATTTATCTATTTCAGTGTCTGCAGACACTGTTTTACTAATTTTATTTGATTTCAGTGTCTGTGGACACTGAAATGCATTTACAAATTCCCATACAGCACTTTCTGAGTGCAGGGGGTGTGTTAGATGTGCATGCACTACTTAATCATGCCCCCTGCACTCAGTAGTGTTTATATCCATTTAGCCTAAGCAGCAATGTGCCTTCATGAATATGCAAGGCATGCTGCTGTTAAAGCTAAGGGTAAATGGACACGGTTCACTCCATGCAGGAATAGCACTATTCTTGCATGGAGTTTATTGAATCCCAGGATGAGTTTGCTTTTTTGGAGGGGGGGTTCAGAATTAGTTGGGAGTTTGTTAGCCAGGCCTCTACTGCTAGAAAATATTGTTGTGTTAGTGTTTTTAGTTCCTGTATGGCAGTAGCAACACATATCACTATTGAATCATTTGCATATTCAATGAGCGAGGCTTGAGATATTGAGAAGAGTAGGTGTCCTAATATTTAGCCCTGTGGGATTCCTAGGGCCACTGGAAGAAGGGGGTGATGTGTTTGTTGCCAATGTACTGCTTGCTGGCACCCAGTTATTTCACTATATTGACATCACATCTAGGTCAGCTGACTGGCATAACCTACATTCAGAATTCTTTTTTTTTTAAAAGCTGTACATTTGGTCAGCCAGAAGAACACTGTTTGATTCAAACAGCTTACATAAATCAAAGTAATAATCAAAAAACATAAATGTATTTACAAAATTATAACTAGTCGTACTGGCATATATAACACAGGGTAATTTACAATTATTTACAGGTATTTACAAAACTTCAGCCAGTCATGCTAGCACAGATAACAATATTTAATATCCTCACATTCTAATATGCACAAACCTTAATAAGTAAATTAGTAATCACATTTACTTCCTCTGCCTTTGCACTTAACTTGTGTACCCTACCTGCCCTTTTGTTAAACATCTCTTTTAATTCCTCCTTATTTTTTCTATCTACTTCACTGTTCAGTATTCCTTAACTCCCAATTATTTCCCTTACCTTTGATATTAAATTGTTTATATAAATGTTGATCTTCCAGTTATGAAGGGCATATTGGAATGGTGCACAACACCTGATTCATCAACAAACATATCAATGTTACTAGTTTTCATTTTAATAACTCTGCTTTTTATTAGCTATTTATCACCTGTGCTAATTCATTCATCACTGAAATTAATAATAAAAAAGCAGAAATAAATATCAGCCCAGTCCTATTCTTCTCCCTTAGTTCAGCCTATCTGATGCACTCATGCTTACTCCACTTTGACCATTTTATTCCTTATATAAAGCTCTCTTGCACTGCATATCCTGTCCCTAAAACATGCCACCACGCAAAGTATGACATTAGATTTGTGCAACTCTGATCCAAAATGTGATTTACAAAAATGTGTTAAACAACTTTTGCAAGTGAAATTGTATAACAGCACATAAATGTCCCAAAAATCATATTTTGAAGATTTCCCACCAAGATTGCAATTAAAAGTTATAACTATACAATATTCAGTTAGTTAAATTTAGCAACACACTTTTTAGCAACATTTTCAACTAATGTACTTAAGTCAACCAAAACACAGCAAGATGAGTTAAAGATTGTCAGCATATCATCCATGTATACAGCCACCTTTACTATCACCCTGAATTTGTACAGTTCAGATTGAAGTTTAGGGTTTCTTTATGATGGCATATAGTAGCTTAATAGAAGGGTCACTTGATTGGCTACCCTAAACATTTCATACCAAAATTTCATCTTGCTGGTTTTGTGTGGATCATTGTTACTTGTATCTACCTGCTTAGTTGTTTTATAGTTGTGTAGTGTAGGTTCTTCCCCACCTGTTAAATGATAATAACTGAGCCCAGCTTTTATGAGATTCTGCATATGTCTGATGCACAGAGTTGACAGTCTATCCATGGATTAGCACAGTCAGGCACTTTATTATGCATCACTGTTACTTGTCTATGTCTGCTTAGATATTGTACAGCTATGTAGTAAAGCTTTTCCCTACCTGTGTAAATGACAGTGATTGTGCCCTGGCTGGCATTTGCACATTCTGATTTTGTCTTCCAATGTCTGATGAACTCAGTGGCTAGCTTAAGCATGGCTAAAGACAGTCTAGTGCTTTTGTATGCATCATTGTTACCAGAGTGTATCTACTTAGTTATAGTATAGTTATGTAGTAGAGGTTCTTACTCCACCTGAACAAATTATAACTGTGCTGTGCCCTTATGGCATTCAGACTTGGGCCGCCTATGTCTGATACACAGTGTGGTCAGACTATGCAAGGGTAAGCAGTTTGGTGTTTTTGTATGCATCATTTTTGCTGCCTGCATTTGCTTAGCCTTTATATATTTATGTAGTTAATCTATGTGCAATGTGCTGCCTCTCAGCTAGTATTATGATGTGTTGTGCACACCAGCATCTGGCAAGGTTTTCCCCTGCTGCTGGCTCCACCTCTCACTCCTTGTATGTCTCAGCTACCATTGTCTCTGGTGCCAGAAACTGTGGTGTCTGACTACCACCATACTCTTGTATCTGCTTCCTCAGTATTATTATGAAGAACTGCACAAACATTTAGAATTTTTACACATATGGTGGAACTGTATCTTCAGCATCCCAAGCAAATGCTCTATGATGTGTTTGGCTTGCGAATGAGCATTGTTGCAACCATGCTCTATTGGGTTATGTGGATTTCTCACTGGGATCCTGAGCCAAGGTATTCAAGAGCATGTCTAGCATCTCCCACTAGATGCTCCTATTGGATGTCACCCCTCGCAAACTGTTGGCAAAGATCATATCTGTGCCATATGTGCGAGTTGGGGAGACTGCCCGTGTGGTCTACACGCATTGTAGATGATACCCCACCTGGCAGTAGCAGGAGAGATACCTTTTGTGGTTCACAAATCTCCCTCTTTGTTCACCATGCAGGGCCTTATGTGGGTGCAGTCTATAATCCCTAGTACCTTAGGGAAGTGGGCTACTCATTTAACAATGGTTGTTGCTATTTCTCATTTTATCATTAACATGCATGTAATATTTAACTGATTGTTCACAATCATGAACATTTAATTTAATGTTTAAAGACTTTAAACTTACAACAGTAAAACTATTTATTTGTAAAATGCAATTGTAATTTTTAATTAACAACATACCCTCATTTTTCCGCACCTTGCTCCCCTGGGATCATCTATCCCATCTGAGGGCTACTTCCCTCTAAGGACCATGCTTTCCTTTTAGCAAACACCTAGAAAAACATCCACCTCCCAGGACTGACATACCCATCCCTCTCTGCTAATGCCTCACATGCCTGAGATGCTAATCAAACCCAGGTTGCTGGACAGCAGTTACTGCTTCATCCCTCTATGATGCTATCTGCCCTATATAGCTATATATGTTAGCCTGGCAGGTGGGTTGGAGAAGAACCCTTACATAACAATAAAATTGTTTAGTAACATACATGTATAGCAACAAGAAACTATAAGTATATAAGGAAGACTGAAACTGAACATTTAGAATGCTTAATGTACCAACATAACATTTAATAAATGCAACCAGCAATGAAGCAGTATTGGCAAGACTTTCATGATAGAGGAGAGACAATTGTGTCAATGTATAGAAAATATGAATATGTGATAATGCAAGAAAAGGTAAAATGTCACTACAGCTTGCAGAGCAAGTCAGGACTTATCTCATTCACTCCAATGGAGCTCAGAAGGTTTACACTGTAACTTCCAATGAGCGGAGCCTAAGCTTTTTGACAGAATCAAATGATGTCCTCAAATTTTCAAGCAAATGTTCATATCTCAGTATGGTTATGAAAGAAGTATAAACAGCAAACTCTTCAGCACAAACTATTTTTATAGTGGTAGCATTCCTTAGATTCCTGGTCTTGAACCACATTTTATAAGTCACCACTGGTGGGAGTAATATATTACAATATGTAACATATTATTGTAATATATTACAATTTCTAGTAACTATTAATATAACTAGTTACTTTTTCAAAATAGTAACAAAGTAATTGCAACATATTACTTTTTTTAGTAACTAGTAACTTAGATGTGAGTTGCTTTTGTGTCACTTTTGTTTAAACCAGTGGTTCTCAACATGGGCGATAGGAGGTAATTGAAGGGAAAATTTGGATAAAAAATTACAACATACTGTTGGCACAACCAGTGGCAGCTGGTGACTTCAAATCAAAGGGCGGCTGCAGGAGATAGCTGAATGGGTGGGGTCAATGGGAAGGGCTGCGGCCAACTAGAAAGGGGCAGGAGCTATGCTCAAAACCACAAAAAACTAACTAAATACACTGACGTGGGTGCCAAACCGTCATTATGAGAGTCCAATCAAGACAAAATGAAGTATAGAAGAATAAAAATATTTCATTGCATTGGCTGCATGACAGCTTACTTAATATCTAGATGGAAACAAAAAAGTTGTGAGGCATTAAAAAATAAATTACTTTTTTAAATACATTAATGGAATGCCAGTCAAAATCAAGTATAAGAAAAATAAGCAGCACTCAACTCAAACCACTTCTTTCACTGCAGTTCTAATTATAATTTATATTTCAGCTTTAGTAAAGTACCAAGTAACATGTTGAAAGTAGAAATCTCTGATGCCCCCACTTGTAAAAATGTTCCTTATCCAAAAAAAGACCTGCTGCCTGACAACTATCTACTTGTTTCATGGGGAAAACATGATCAAAGTAAAAAATGAAAAGCAAACAAGAAATAAGCTCAAGATACATTGCTTAAAAGGATTTCTGTACAGGTTATGGACCACACGATTGGCATTCTGTTTAGTTTACAAGTAAAGCCTGCAGAGATGACTGGAAGTCTCCAAGTGTAATGAGCTTCTTAAAATAATGTAATCCTGTCCTTTATTACAAATACTGTCATATGCATTTCAATACCCAAGGCTTATACATTATCTAGTTAAGTATTCTCTACATGGCAACAACAGAAAGGCTTTCAATGTTGGCAATTCTTTAACAGTATGCTTGTTAAAGCTTACTTGCATCTTACAATCTCAGCCAAGCTTACCTGATGGTCATTAAAGTATTGCTACTTAAACACAGAGCAACAGGCACTTTGAGTAATAAGCATAAATCAACAGTACAAAAAATATGACAGAAACCAGACCATTCTGCAAAAATCAAGGGCAGATGAAAAAGCCACTCTAGTACTTGTGTCTACCTTGGATGGGGGGATACCCTGCACATTTACACTGCATAACTACTCCTTGCCTTGCTTCGACACATCCAGAGTCACTACATGGGGGAGTGGGGTGCAACAAGTATGTCACAATTTGAAATGTCTCTGGCTGACTATGATGACCCTGACACATTTGTCATACCTCTCAACTTCAGAGCAAGAAATCTGGACAAAGCCATACAAAGAAGTGGGACAAAGGCCCAAAAACAAGGACAATTTTAAAAAATATTGCTCTTATAAACTTAGAAAAATAATAAGAATAGGTCTTGCATTAGTATGAATTTTCTGAATGGTATAAAATCTGAAACTCAAATGTCTGTCATTATTTTCTAACTTCAGTCTTTAATGATCTGTCACTAATTTGCCAAAAAAACACAATTTTATGGAAAATGGACCAAAAATGTGATGTAAAAATATAAAATAGCCACACAATACAGCTGGGAACCTGTCAAAGAGGGACACTTTAATATTAGTACTGCTAACTTGAGCAGCTGACAAAATAAAATAATCTACATGCATTTCTGAAATAAAAGTAATAACTATGATTACAGTTATTTCTTAATTGTAAACCCTCCATGTTTTCTTCCAAAATTGCTATTTTGTGGAGGGATTATTAGAGGAAGAGCAACATTTTGAGCCAAAATCAGGGACAGTTGAGAGGTTTGGCTATGCTTAATTCTATAAAGCAATTTATTTGCATGTACCTCTCAACCTGTTAATGCAATAAATCTGGACAAGGCCAAATATATTGGGGGAACATATAAACAATACTAGTTGATAGAACAAGTCTTACTTTAGCATGCATTGGTTATGAAGTCTGAAACTCAGTGTGTCATTATTTAGTGACTTAATTCCTAAATGATTTGCCACAAATTTTATGAGGAACAAACCAAAAAAGAAGCAAAAATCTATTCATTCTTTGAAAATCTGGACAGTTGGGAGGTATAGTTCAGCTGGGGCTATCTAAGTTTGCCACCCTTCCCCCCTCACAAAATCATGGTCGAATGGAGCCTCCTCCTGCAGCCATTCCAATGATCCATTACTTGGCTATTTCACTCCATTTACCATAAACACTAATGTGCATACTGATTTACTTCTATGATGATTTGGACTTCATTTGAAAGTTTTATTTTGCATTTTACAGCACAAACACTAAGACATCTGCTAAACAAACTTAGCATTAAAACTTCTCTGCCCTTGAAACTCACATTCATTGAAACAGCATTGAAACCCACATTCAAAGAAAATACATTTTACCAGTGGCAGATAAAGATTAATTTTGGGCTGTTTTCAAATCATAGGCCACTTGCATATGAAACATACATGTGGTCTTTGATACACCTTCCTATTGTTTTGAACATTTTTCCAGTAAACAATGAAACAAAATGCATGCACCAATAATGACAAAACTGCCCAATTCAGAACATTTCCATCATAAAAAGTCTACTCAAACTTCTACAGTCCACCATTATCAGTAAATATGCACAATTCTACAGTCCACCATTATCAGTAAATATGCACAATTTCTGAGGTAAAAAGTCTTCTAAATAATTTCACATTAAATAAATCTGTAACTAATGAAGATATTGCTGCTAGCAAAAACCTTTATATTTCATGGTTTCATCGAAAAATAAAGTGTCTGATGCCCCTGAGGAATAAATTGTCTATATTACATTAAAAATGATAAGCTAGTAATATTGCAATAGGAAATGGATGGCAAACAGATAACAGACTCATAGTTAGTATCTTAACTTTTTCAGTACAGCAGCATTCACCCCTTGTGGGAGTAGAACCAACAACTTTCTGCATCAAAAGCAAATACACAACCTGTTGTGCTATTAATATCACAAGTTGATCTTCCATAAGCAGCACTAAACTTCTCTTCCCCTTCAGCTCTCAGCTCCTTGTAAAATCTACTCAATACTGAACTGCATCTCAACTTCGCATCACAAGAAATCTGGAAAAAGCCAAATTTATTGGGGGGGGGGGGGTGGCTCAAAAGGCCAAAAACCAGGGACACATTAAACATTGCTTGTATAATCTTGGAAAGTTGTAGAAAATGCTGTGTTACCACCATACACTTTACTGCCAAGGTCCCTGTGCAAAAGAGTCAGAGCAACATACCACTGTGCCAAATCACCTGCTTTGTGAAAGAAAAATGTTGTGTTACCACCATACATTTTACTGCCAAGGTCCCTGTGCAAAGCAACATACCACTATGCCATATAAGCTGCTTTGTGAAAGACAGGGAAACTGAAACTTAAATGGCTATCATTTAATGAATTCAGTTCTCACCATAGCTGTCAACTTCTTAGCACAAAACACATGGACAAACCCAGTAATGAGGGAATACAGCCCTCAGACATTCAGTGAATTCATTTCTTGCCATAGTTGTCAACCTTAGCACAAAAAACCTGGACAAATCCAATAATGGGGTAATACAGTCCCAAAAATAAGGACAAATTTCAAATATTCGTCTTATAAACTTAGAAAATTGCTAGAATAAAAGGTAGTGTTACTATGTATTTTCTGAAGAATATGAAGTCTGAAATTCAAATGCCTGTCAATTTTATTTAACATTTGTTAATCAGGACAATCTGACTTGAAACAAAAAAACAATTTTCAGCAGAGGCCCAGGAAGAAATAATGCAGACATGTTTTTATAACAGGGAAGACACAAAAGCAAACCCACACAAACACAGGGAGAAGATGCAGACTCCACACAGAAGGCACCCCAGCCAAGAATCAAACCCAAAAACCTGCAGCCATAAAGCAACAATACTACCATTGCACCATCAAATATCAAGCACCGCCGCATTTAGAAACCACAGATATTATGAGGAACAGATCAAATCAAATATGAGGCAAAAATCTGCAGTTTTTTTTTACAAATGGTGGTGGGTAGGGAATTCAGGTCCTTAGCACCTGCATACAAGGTACAGGGTTCAAGCCTGAGTATCTCTACCCAATGCCATTTGTTCTCTAGCTACCAGTATATAGTAACTGGGGCATTACACACACACACACACACACAGTTCACTTCCTTAATTAATACAGCCAAATATGCTCTGACTGAACCTCAGTGGTGCATTTTAGCCATATTGCCCCCCTCCGCTTCATTGTAAAAGGCCTAGATTATGTCAGAGTACAGAATTATACTGCTATAACATTACTGCCCCCCCCCCATATAGGCCGTAAGCTGGCACTGCAGTATATTATCGCTTTGGCCACATGACAAAACTGCCTTTTGGCTACAGTGCTGTTCTACAACAGCTTAGTGCAGAACAACTGAACAACTTCACTTTCAAGGCGTTACTGTGGCAAGCCTCCCAAACTGGTGTTCAGCACCAAACCTGTGTGCATCGTGGCAACTAGACCAGCAGGCCATTTCACACAAATAATAGTATGTAATGCTAGCAAGCTTCTGTGTCACAACCTGGAAAGTGGTCCACAAAGCAACACTCATCCTCTGCACTCAAGCAAGCAAGGCCAGCACATAGAGCACTTAAACAATCTACCCATGGACAGACTAACAACATTAATGCATTTAAACCCACAACAATAAGCACCTATGAATTTAGAAACTTTAAAAAAAGACAAGCCTATTAAAACTGTATGATGAGCTCTTAAGCTGGCAGTTGTAGAAACAGACTGGTATGAGGTATCCTACACAAATATTGGTAATATGTATATTTTTTGGTCATAAAACTTTAAGAAATTGATCTCAATGAGTTACAGACTTTGTGTTTATTTTTTTAAATCAGTTTAATTTGCGATAATTTTTTTCTATATATTTTCCCTTCCTCTTCCAACAACTGATAACTTTTTAATTCCCCATGCTACCGATGATAAAGTTGCAGAAAAAGATCTTACTTCTGGACAGAAGTTATCCTCGTTGGTTGCAAAGGTTATGAACTCTGGCAGTCAAAAATCTGTACTGTTCTCTTCTATTCCAGCTGCTACATCAGGCAGCTTCGGTGAGGTAACAGATATATAAGCAATCACCCTCCCCTGGGATGGCTGAGTGGACATTGGTCACTCACTCTCATCTTTCTAGTCAGTTCCTTAAGCTCTTGGATAAATTATCATCCATCATTTACCAGGGCTGGAATAAGGGCTGTCTTGTACTGTGCTACCGAGTCAAAGATTATGTTCAGTAAAAATAACAAAGGGAAACTTCAGCTTAAAAGGTCCTTGTACGTACTGCATTAAAATAGCTTACTCGGATTTGTTATTCCCTGCCCTGTGTCCAGTTATCTGTTTCTCTTTTCTTAGCAAACTGTAATCAGATTGTAGATTTCCATAACTCAGCAAGCATATCGCTAGCAATACCCAGTTAACAAATCTTGTATATTATGAAGTTACAAGATAACTAACAATCATAAAGTAAGCCTGCTTAGAAAAGGTAAATAAAAAAATAACTGCTGATCTAATGATTCTTTTATAAAAAGCTGTTTTGCATGTCTATAAATTAGGCTAAAATGTTAAAGGTCTTAATTATGGATATACACTTAATATTCTGCTCATTTAATACATTATCCTTTCTGTCTAGCAGCATCTTAAAAATGAGAGCTGCAAATCTACAATATATTTTTGTTACTGACTGAAATTTTTAAGCTCAGCTTTATGACAATGAGAAATTTAACATTTCACTGTGTAGTATCTTAAATTATTTTTAATCTGGTGCTTTTAAATTTCAATTACCATGAATGCAACATGAATAATTATAGTATTAATATGTGTGTGTTTAGAAGTTGTACTCTGATATGAAGAAGTCCCTCACCTAGAAGAAAGTGCTAAACTGAATTAAATTGAACACTGCTGAATCCAGCTCGTGGTGCCAGTGTAACTTTCTCTCTTTGTTTTTTTCTTCTACCAGTTATGCTTTCTTCTACTTCTTTTATTTTATTGGTTCATCTGGGTAGTCTAGCTAATTCCCTAAATCCTTGATACTTGTGATAGTACTGCAGCACTCATAATTTAAACAAGCACTCAAGATGAAGAAGTGAAGGGAAGCAGTTGATGCAATACCGTTTAGTCAAACAACTGTTATCTGTCATGTCTGAGAATCTGTAGATTGTGAGTTGTAGCTGCACATTTCCTTGCTACCTGTATTCCTTTTTAAGGCAGGCTATAGACTTGCTCTTGTCCCATTGTGAGTGGCTAGGTGATTCATGGCTTGCTTTGTATGTATACAATCATGCCTGTAATGATGCAACCAAACCACTTAGCTGGTGATGCTGCTGGCTGAAGGCAAAACTAATGAGTGAAGCAACGTGAGCTAATTGTAATTTCATGGAGCCACTAGGAATTTTATGGTGCCCTCCTATTATTTTAAGTAAACTTCCAGCATTTTTGCAGCACATTTGATATGTATGGGACGAACATACATGCGCACACACACACACCCTACCCGGTACTCCAGCGACCGAACAAACACCACACACACCCCCTACCCGGTACTCCAGCAACTGAACAAACACACACCAGCCCAAAACACCCTACCCGGTACTCCAGCGACTGAACAAACACCTATCCAGCAAGCCCACAATCCAAACACCTACCTGCTGCCTTTGTCCCGAAGCCCGTGCAGTCGACCGAACACCTACCTGGTAATCCAGCAAGCCCACAAACTCCAGTGACCGAACAAACACCTATGCAGCAAGCCCACAATCCAAACACCTACCTGCCGCCTTTGTCCTGAAGCCTGCGCAGTCACACACTGACAGTCCCGTCCCGCGAGAGCAGCTCCGTCCTCCTCATTGACTCTGACTGTGGCTGAAGCAGTCCGGAGCACCTCTATTCTGTGCAGTTGTCACCACACAGATTTCTGGTATCTCACAGCAATGATTGCTGGGTACCTCTTAATCCATATCCAGACTGCAGATAAAGGCAGTCTGAGTTCAAATTAATTTTTTGTTTTGCAGATATTTTTTCTGTTTTTCTAGGTGGGAGGGCTACAGTCCGGCAGTCTAATAGGACGAGCCGCCCCTGGACACAACTCATAGCATGTAGCATTCATAGCATGCCTCTTGACTGTACCAAATTCCTTGGCATTTCCCAGTTTTGGGCTCATAATAATAGGGAGCCACAAATTCCTGATTGGCCCCATTAAATCCCAATTTCAGCATGCAGACAAGGGCACTGGAGCCATTGCACTTTTAAGAGACTTCAATTTAAAAAAAATCCATGATGGCAGCATCTTTTCCTTTAAGGAGGACCATTTGCTACTCTTTCCTGACTATAAGAATAATTGCAGATGTCATTGATTTCATGACCCACGTGTAGATAATGCTAGAGGAGGGGTATAAGGATTCAGATTCAGGCATCTATTATTCTAATTCACTTACAGATTTTGTGTCAGCGTGGTACTGCATTAAAGTAACATAACTGCAGCTTGTACAGGTTTTCAAACTAACAGAGTCACACATTCTCTCCCGGTCACAATAGAGCAGCTGCAAGTTAATAAGTCCATGAGTTGAATGGGAAAAATATTTTAACGGTTCTCTACTAGAGTACATGCCACAATTAAAGTTTGTAAATACTATGTATCTTAAGTCACAACATTAATAAAAAGTAAAAGCGTCTGCCATGGAATCCAGCATGTAACTTCTACTTTAGGACTGAAAGGCAGCAACTTTAACTCCTTTATGATTACTAATGCATGCTATGGATGTAAACTCAGTCTGCAGAATTTAAACTAGCCGTACCAAGGTAAGTGTGAGTGAATATATACGTTTACGAGTATGTGTGTTAGTTAAACTGGCGGTTCATTTTTCTGTATGAGAGAGACAGTGCATATGTGTGTGTGTGTGTGTGTGTGTGTGTGTGTGTGTGTGTGTGTGTGTGTGTGTGTGTGTGTGTGTGTGTAATTTAAACTAGCCATTTGTATGAGAGATAAGGTGTGTGTTACTGTGTCAGAAAGTAGGTGTGTGTATGAGTGTGTGAGAGCAGAGAAAAGAAGGTGTGTGTGTGTGTGTGTGTGTGTGTGTGTGTGTGTGTTTGTGTAACATACCTCTCAACTGTCCAGATTCAGCCTCATAGTTTTGGTTTTCTTCTCATAAAATTTGTGTTTTTTCAGGTTCATTGGTTCATAGGTAGGTACTAGACTATTGGCCCTAGGGCCTATATAAGCCTAGCCAAAAAGGAATCCTGGCTTTTGCCACCCAAGAAAATTATTTTCCTGTGCCCCTGTCAAGCAGAGCCATAGAAATGATCCCTGGGGTGAATTTCCTATTTCCCATCCAGTCATCAAGATTTTTCTTGAAGAGTGCTAATGAGGAGCTTTGTTTGATATAGATAGGTAGTTTCTCCCAGATTATGGGAAGTCTGTGGGATAGGAATCTATCCCTCCAGCATGTTCTGTTTATTGTGGTGACAAGGTTTAGGTCCCTAGAGCATGTAGCTCAGAGGGATTGGGATTTCTTGAAGTGGAGCACGTCCGACAGCTCTGAGTTTGACATAGCTTTGTATGTTAGGCTGAGATCGCCTCTGAGTAGGCGATATGCAAAAGAGTAAAGCTGGAGTTTTTTGAGACGGTCTGCACAGGGCATCTGTTTGAAGCCAGTAATCCTCTTTGTGAGGTATTTCTGTGGCCTTTCCAGTTGTTGTAGATGTCTTGTGACGTACATACCAAAAGGGGCATTGTACTCTATAATGTGTCTAATGAGTGACGAATAGAGGGGAACAATGACCTCTTTTTTCCTGGATGAGAAACCTTTTGTGATGAGGTGTACCATGTAGAAGGATTTCCTGACTACTGTGGTGATGTGATTATCAAAGCAGAGACTACTGTCCACCTGTGTCCCAAGGTTTCTTATCACACTTTTGGTGTTAAGTAGACTACCGCCTATGTGGTAGTTCATGGGTACAGAGTTTTTACCAAAGGGGATGACAATGCACTTTTTGGCATTGAGCTTGAGGCTATGGCTTTGACACCAGACATCTGGTAAATCACGGAGGACTGAAGTCACTAAATAACATATATGAGTTTCAGGCTTCATATGCTTCATACAATACATACTAACACAAATCCTGTTATTCCATCAGCTTTCTAAGTTTATAAGAGCAATATTTTAAATGCTGTACCTATTTTTGTCCCTTTGTTCTCCCACTATGCTAGTCTTTGAGCAGATTCCTTGCATTAAGAGGTTGAGAGATATGCAGAATTTAGAAAGTACCAATTTATTATGTTTTAAATTTAAAAACTTATTTTGTATTGTTTTGCAGCTACATTAAATACTAAGTGATGCAGTTATCAAAGAGGAATGCTGCAAACAGCAAGGGCCTCCTCCACACCCATGATTAATTATATAAAGTCTGAGATAACCATACCACAGAATAAATTTTATTCCCCAAGATACCACACACTTGATGCTGGTATACATATATTATCAATCAAATGTTTGCCATCACATGTTTCAGTCTTGATCACAGCTGTTTCACTATATATATATGTGGTATTATTTGTGCTGCTTAATAAAACAAGACATTTAACAGTGCATCACATTCCACTGTGAAACTTTTTGCAATATTTTTAACGTGGTATTTTAAGCACATATTGCCGTACTCTTAAAGAACAGTACTGCTACAGCTTTTACATATATAGTGAGTACAACACTACTGTTTTACAATTTAGTTATTTTATAAATTCCAGAAACATTACATTACTGCTTTATTCAGTCATTCTCTGATATTTAATTTAACCAATTCAGTGCTGTGAAGTAGCAGGAGCCCCTCATAGCGAGCAGTGGGTGCAAGGTATACAAACAAATCATGGGTACAGTGCCAGTCTATAAGAGGACACACGCACACACACACACACACACACACACACACACACACACACACACACACACACACACACACACACACACACACATATGTCATATTATATATACTCACAGACAATCTGGAGGATTGTCAATTCACCAGTGCCCTGCCTTTTGGTGACTGTTAGAGGTATGAGTCAGTGTGCAGCATCAGCAGCTACCAGATTTGTTTACAAAACCTACTAATGTACATTGGTATTTAAATAACTAAAAGAGGAGAAGGCTTCCGAATCAGATTTATTTTATCCATTGATCAAATTGACCTGATGCTCACATATTGACAACAACAGTGGCTTGTTATACCAATGACTGTTATGACAGACTTTAGTTTCCTATTAAGATTAACAGAGTGCACAGTTCTTTTATATATGTTACACTTACTGATGTATGTTATTTTAATGAATTTCTGTAAGAGTGCTGCTAATGTGACATCAGTGCATATATGCTATAAGTGTGGTAGGGCAGAGTGTAGAATGCAAAGTGTAGTACACGCCTATTGCCTACTACTTCCCTTAAGATATTTGTTAATGCTGTAAAGAGACTTTAACTGGTGTTTTTGCGTGAATGTATATTTTCAGAGTTAATGCTATATTGGGGAACATTTTCACAATTATTTGAATGTTGGTATCCCACAATTCCATTGGAGTTGGTGGAGTTATGTTATTATACATGCACATTTTATGTTGATTAGTGTCCAGATTTTTGGCCAGTTGTATCTACTTTTCATGGACCTTTGTCTAGATTTTTGATGTCTCCAGGTTGAGAGGTATGATTCATAATAGATCATTAGAATTAGTCTGGAGCATAATTTAGTTCATTTTTTAGCACTGCGAGGAGGTGAAAGCTAATGATGATCAGACTCTGGCCATGCTCTGGTACTGTGGGACTCTCATCCACTAAAAAACTCCCAACACTGGGACAATTCTAGCCTGCTAGAGATCATATCCTTACCTTCCTGTATAATAAATGGTATTGGTTCTCCATCCCACCGTCAGTCAGAATTGAACACACCACTCATTGGTTTAACACCCAATGCTCCAACCCACTGCACCAAAAAGGACTTTTTGGGTGGATCTATGATCAACCAACTTTTGTCTCTTCACAAGTTTTTGTTATGTTCTATTTAAAATTCTTTTTGGGTTTTGATTTTTAGTTGTTGAAAATAGAAACAATGTGATAGGTTTTTATAGGTCTTGTGCTGCCAGCTGTGTATGGTTTGGTTTAATTATTCTTTGTGACTTTTTAGCTATAAAGACTAGTCATCTTATTCTCCATTTGGCTGCTCCCATTAGGGGTCATCACAGCAGATGGTCCACAGAACAAGTGGCAGTAAAGTTTTACTGTGTCAATTTGCCAGCCCGGCACCTAACCTTCCTCAGAAGGCACATGCATGTACACACTTTCACCTCGCGCCAATTTGGAATGTTCAGTCCACCTGCAGCGTGTTTTGGGAATGTGGGAGTAAACAGGAGCACCCAGAGGAAACCCACACAAACACAGAGAGGACATGTAGACTCAGCACAGAAGGCACCCCAGCTGAGAATCGAAACAGAGAACTTCTTACTGTGAGGTCACATTGCTAACCCCTGCACCACTGTGCTGCACAGCTATAAAGACTAGTCTGCTGGAATTTTTCAACTGTTAAATGCTATTCATTATCATTGTAACATTGCGTATACAAGTTTAATAATACACTTATATGCATGTGCTTACTTGTATGAGTAAATCCCACTATTATAATTGATAAACTATATGTATGTAAATGTAAAGCATTACTTTAGTTAGTAACTAGTAATAGTAATATATTACCTTTTTTTTTTTAGAAAGGTAATAAGTAATAGTAATATACTTTCACTGAAAAGTAAAGTAACTAGTAATAGTAACTTATTACTTTTATAAGTAGCTAAAACAACACTGTGAGTCACAGTAAATGCAGTGGGGGTAATTTAATAAAGCCTACATGGACTTATTTGCCATGTAGGCATAGTGGCACAGTGCTTACATAGAAGTAAGTAGATGCGAGATCCAGTAAATGGAGCTGCGGGGTGTGCACGAGTGTGCAAACACAGAAGTGTCCATGGCATGCAAAACACCTCATAAGCAGATGAAATGCATGCAAATGAGGCAGGTATAGCAATCCAGCAGGCAGATAGGCAGTCATGCAGACCCTGTGTTCATGTCCATAATGTACACGGACACATTCCATGTACAGGATGTCAAAATGACACTAGGGGCTGTAAAAGTGTAGTTACAGTGGAAGATATAGTATAGAGGACACAGATATGTGCAAAAGTAACCACTGTGTGTCCAAAACCATATGGAAAATAATGGATAATAATTTTTTTTTAATACCCTGGGTATGTTTATGCAGCAAGTTGCAGTGGGCAAACATGCCATTATGGAAAAAATATATAAAAAGATTGTAAAAAACAGAATTTGTGAGTATGTAACAGTAATGCATTATAGGACCCTGTGTGGAGTATGTATAATACAGGACTGCTGTGGTTGCTAATGAGGCAGGGGCTAAAACCGTGTAGTTTCCAGGTAATGTGCACAGATCTGTATGCAAATGAGCTGGGGTTACTGAATAGCATAAATGGGTATCTGTATCTACAGATCCCATCCGTGTTGGTACAAAACCATGTTGGTGTCCACAGAAGAGGTAGCTGATATCAGAAGGGGGGTTCTGCAAACTGTTAAGCTCACTGGAGCTCGGTGGGGCCTGTTTGCGCACCACACCACTCTGCTCAGCAGGGGAGTATGCCCAGTGACTGCTAAGCTTTACCTTAGGGGTGCATGTTTCAGTGGGTTTGAGCATGTTTGTGCAGCATACAGCCATACTAATAATGGCCTTCCATGGTGGTGATTCTACTGACCGCTAAGCTTTGTTTACCTTTCCAGTGTGGATTTGCACAGTGTGCCACAGTGCTCAGCAAGGAAGGCTGCCAAAAAAAAAAAAAATTGGCTGAGAAAGCTATTGATATATTAATTACTGATGAGCCCTGTTTCACTTAAACTAGGGCCATTAAAACCCTTAATCATGTACTTGGCAGTTGGAATGCCAATCACAGAGCCTACACCTACGGCAGAGCACTATAAAGTATGCATACACCCTACAATCTGATTTTCCCTCATACTCTGCACCACTGGAGTACAGACTTCGGAATTTTAACCTACAGAATGCTAGTGGCTGCTAAAGGTCTGCTACATATGTATGTGCTAGATGCTGAGGTCAATGCAGCTGCTGCTGATACAGACCATAGGCCTAGACTGAGAAGGACAAGAGTGTTCAGGCCCAGGGTAGCCTGCCAGGAGCTACATGAGCTGGAGATTGCAGAGCGCTACAGGGTGGACAGGGACATACTACAATAACTCACTAAGCTCTGCCGACTTCAACTCAGACCCAGAGCCAACAGAAGGGAACACATCCCAGTGGAAAGAAAGGTATGTGTAGCCCTTAGGATACTAGCTACAGGTACTTTTCAAAGACTGACTGGTAACATGATGGGGGTCTCACAGGCATTTGCTTCCAGGGTACTCCATCAATTCCTGGATGCCACGCTACCACATGCCAGTGAGAACATTTATTTTTCCCACATGCCTGAGGAGAGGGCCAGCAGTATTAACTTTTTTACCATGTAGCACACTACCCTGTGTTACTGGGTGCCATAGATTGCACTCATGTACACATCAAGACACCACCCAGTGAAGAGGGTAGGATCTATGTCAACGTCAAGTGGTACCACTCCATCAACTGCGAGGTTGTGTGCAATGTCCAGGACATTATCATGAATATGTGTGCTGGCAGTTATCATGACTCCCATATCTGGCATGCATCACAGCTGTACCAGATGTTTGCTAAGGGGTCATCCACACAGCAATTTATTTGGAGATGCTGGCTATGCACTGGAACCCATCAGAAATGCGCGCACACACACACACACACACACACACACACACACACACACACACACACACACACACACACCGAAAAAGGCCATAATGCCTGTCAAACTGTCAAGCAGCCATATATGGCCAGACTGGTAAGTATACACACATAGCAAGGATATAACCAGGTATCCCACCCCTAGGACACTAGATACAATAACAGTATCAAGCAATATCTCTCTGCAGGCCACACATGCTGTCTAGCACAAGGCCACTTTGTGTACTCCACAAGTACTGTGCTTGCATCAACATATACAACAAACATAACTTGCGATACATGCGATAGGTACTGTGAGCTGTAGTGTGCAATACTAGATAAGCTGGAGTTTTAATATCACATCCACCAACTGTGTGTGTGTGTGTGTGTGTGTGTGTGTGTGTGTGTGTGTGTGTGTGTGTGTGTGTGTGTGTGTGTGTGCATGTGTGTGTCCTCACAGCACAATGGACATGCCCATAGGGGCTGTCTTCGTGCAATGGTATGCATTTTATGGCCCTGTGACTGACTGCTGGCCTCTAAATTCCCTCCTGTACAAGGCCTGCTGATGTCATCCACATTAAGAGCACTGGCTGACAATCTAACAACAGATAAACTCTGGGAGTTGACCAGCCTATGCTGTGCAATAAGTACTATGAGCTATAGTGTGTAATAGTAGATAGGTATGGGGTTCTAAACTAACAGTATCCAACTTGTTTGCTTGTGTAAATATATCCCCATGCAGCACTTCAGACAGACCCACATGGGCTATCTCTGTGCAAAGGTTATGCATTTTATGCCCACTGACGTTGCTGGCCCCAGCTCTGCCCTCCATTACAAGGTGTGCTGATGTCATCCACCTTAGGACTGTCTGACAGCATACTACCAGATAAACAGCATGGTGCATGCAACAAGTACTGCAAGCTATAGTGTATAATGCTAGCTAGGTAGAGGCTCTAATCTCACAGCATCCAAATTGTGTGTGCAAATATGTCCCCTTATAACACGAAAGACATGCCAATGTGGCCTACCCTGGGCGTTGGTTATGTATTTTATGGCCCTGTGACTAGTCATTGGCCCTAAATTGGTTTTCTCTATATAAATATAGTTGATGTCTGCCAATATCTAGTGCTGTACATGGAAAATACCCATGTGACATGTATCAAGGGTAGTAGAGTGTGTCAAAGGGTATGAATGCATGATGACGCTGACTGTCCCCATTGTCCCTGGCACACTGTTCTACACATATGCACTTAGGGTCCCATGCACATATACTGGCATATCTTGCTGACATCGTATCTCTGCTGTGCTGCCTTGCCATCCTGTGCTGCTAAATTGCCACCGTGTGCCAATAGTTAAACTGCTCAGACTCCTGGGGCACAAACATACACAGGTTCATGGCACACTTGTCATTCTGTAATACTACCACCAGTGTACCATCAGACAACAAAGATACACAACGTTAGATGTGTTGTCCTGACACATGCCAGCATACACTACCTATCATGGCCCACAACAACTGCCATGGCATAACACTACTGCACTACACAAACACATGTAAAGTTATATAGTCACCCTGTGCATCAGACACATATATGCAGGTCCCCACATTGATGGCATGGATAACAGAGATGTGGTACAGGTATCATCACTTGCACAGGGTGTGCTGTGGGGGTGCCAGAGGCTTAGGCCTTTACCAGACAGTTGACAGCATGTGTGTGAGTCAGGAAGGGGTGCTGATTACATGGGCCATGGAGAGGTGCTGTGTGTCTGTAGGTGACCTGCATATGACAGTGGTGTTGAGTGTTTGCATGTACACAGTCAAGGCCAATGCTAGCTCTACACATGTGTATGGTGGACAGCTGTGGACCATACATGGTAGAATGGACAATTCACTCTCTCTGACCACAAACATGGGAACTGGGTTCACCAGGAGTAGCATGGGCAGCACCATGCCCAAGGTCAGATGCGGTGCTAATACCTGATGTTAACTGCTGTCTGCTGGGCCTGTGTCCCCCAATGACTGCCTAAGACCACATGCCCATGGCCTGCCACCGCATGGAGTGGACAGCACACTTTCCTCCTTAGCACTGGAGGTACTGCCACTATGGGAGCATGAGTGTGGAAAACCATGTGGACTCCCAGCAGATTGTGTTTCTGGCCTACCTCCACATGTCAAACACATGAAATATGAACCACTGTGTATAGCAAAAAAAGCAACACAAGCACTGAAACACGAAGAATTTATTCCAACACAACAGCTCAGACTTAGCGCTTTCACCATTTAAACTGGCTTCTTCAGAGTCATGCAATACAATACACAACTTTGAACCAAGTTTATATACACTCTCCACTTGTCCACAATTAATTAAATTTGCCACTCATAGAAAGTAATTAATCAATTAATTAAATAAAATAACTAACTAACTAAACGTGGCTCTACACAAAACCAATAAACAATGTATTTTTCAATCTTTCTAAATATATAAAAAAACACTATATGCATAAAATACTTGATAAAATACATAAACATATATTTACACATAAAATAAATTAAATTAAATAGATAGGCAATGTATAAATAATTGAATGAATAAATAAATAAATGAATGAAATACAACCCTCTAAATCATGTTAGCTATATATTTCAATTGGAGCTTTAAAGAAATGGATTCATTAAGTCCTGGGCACCTCGTAGCATTCAACCTTATCTGCCATTCCATCTCCAATTTTGCCACCCTATTCTGAATGTCACATTTAATATTGGGTTTAACCCTATCAATCATAAAGAATAGAAATTTGTTAAAATTAACACAGACCTTAGCATGTAAATAAAGCGCATTATGTTCATCTTTCCTCCTGATGGAACTGATATGTTCACCTATTCTTTCTTTCAAACTTCGTGTAGTCATTCCGACATAAAAAGCCTCACATGACATACACGAAGCAATATATACACAGTTTCTGGTAATGCAATTGCAGGAACCTGGACATGCAATTGCACGTTTGTAGCCTGTAATGCAAATGTATGCCCCTTCAGCTATAAATCTACATCCTTTACAAAAACCACATTTACTCATCCAAGATCTAATGTTGCTGTTACTTTCCTTTTCAAGAATATTTTTCAGATTTTTCCCTCTTCCATAGACAATAACTGGAACATCCCCTAAAATCTGCTTAGTTTCCCTATACAAAAAGTATTTCCACAATTCCCTTAAACTAGAGCAAAGCTCAGTTGCCTTATCATTATATGTGAGTATGAATTTTGATCCATCCATTTTTGGATCATTTTTGTTACCCTTACTAATGATATTACCTTCATACCCACCACCATTTAAAATCGGGCTATAGTTATTTTTTCTTTTCCTATATATTTCTTTTTTAATATTACGCAGCAATGAAAGCGGATATCCTCTTTCCAGAAACATCCCTATCAATGTGTACATTTCCTTCTTAAACAGCTCATCATTGCTGATGAGCCTAGACAACCGGACCATCTGGCCCTTAACTATTCCTTTCCTCTGATGTAGAGGGTGACAACTTGTATAATGTAACATCGAGTTGGAATAACTGGGCTTCCTATATATACTACTAACTAAACCCTCATTTGATTTAAATACAGTGATGTCCAGATAGTTGAGTACATCCATACTCCATGTGTAGGTAAACCTAAGAAAATGTGTGGTACTGTTAATATAGGAAATAAATTCCACCACACTCTCCTCATCTCCCTTCCAAAATATTAGCAGGCCATCCAAAAACCTGTTATAAAGGAGAATGTTGTTTTTGAATCTTGATTCGAGGACATATAACCTTTCCCATGCCAATAAAACTAAATTGGCATATACAGGGGCACAACGAGCCCCCATCGCTACCCCTGTCAATTGTTGATATAGCTCTCCATCAAACTGTATAAAGTTGTTGTGTAAAATAAGTTCCATCAGGTCATGACATAATGCAATTCTATCCTTATCAAAACTAGGGCTGGCCAATAGACTACTATAAAACAATTCTAGCCCTACCTGGTGTGGAATCACAGAAAATAAATTAACCACATCTATGGTTAAAAAACCAAAGGTGTTAAGATCCATTCCTTGAAGCTCCCTAAGCCTCTCCAAACAATGCCATGAATCTTTAAGAATATGTACAGAGTCACTAAGTGCCCCTTTACAGAAATGGTCAACAAACGCTGCCATTGATTCTGTCTTTGACTCTTTAGCTGATACTATTGGTCTAAACTGCAAATTTTCTGTTCCTTTATGGACTTTCGGGATCCCAAATAATTTAGGCATTGTTGGAAACTTCACTGTGAGGTAGTCATGTTCCATCTCATTAATCACACCCTGATATAATGCATCAAGCAAAAACATATCAATCCTCATGTAAGCCCTGTTAACCTCGTTGATGGAAACTCTGGTATATGTACCCTCATCACTCAATAACTCAAACATATAGCCACTATAGTCTATTTTACTCATGATAACCATACCCCCTCCCTTATCGGGCCTCATGCATCTATATTGTTTAGTTGTTACTAATTCATGCAGGACCCTTCTCTCTCCTTCAGATAAATTGTCCTCCATTATAGACTTTTGTGAACAGATTTTTCTAAATTCATATTCCACCATTTGTTCAAATACACTAATTTCAGGATTTGGGGGGGGGGGGCATGAAAGTACTCTTTCTTTTAATCACTGCTGAATTCATCCCACTCCATGTGGACAACGTACCAGGTCCACCAATAGAAAAATACATTTGTAAATTAAGTTTCCTTATAAAAAGCTTTAAACCAATTAATACTTGTGCAATATCAAGCCGAAAAGTTGGTACAAAATTTGTACCTTTACTAAATAGTTCAAAATATACATCGCTAATAACAAGTTCAGTGTAATTATATATTGTAAAACCTCTATTTGTAACAATTTGATATTTCGACGAGTTATCAAAAAAGCTGTTATTATTGGTCAAATCCATACTAATTTCCATTGAGGCATCTACATTGTTACTCATTGTAGGACTACTATTGTTTGTATCACATTTCTTATTATACGCAGCATCCATATTATCCACACCAAATCCATACACATATGCATGCTGTTCAGATTCTAAAATAACATTGCCAACACCTTCACACTCAGACATTGAAATATCACTGTGTAAAACAATTTGCTCATCTACAAACAACATATTAGAATTCTCATCATTAGGCAGATTAATAGTATTTTCACACATATTATCCACCAAGAAAACACCAGTGGAATTTGATTCCAAACCAATATCAAAGCAAATGTTAAAGTCCACATTACAATCATTCCTTAATATCGATTTTGGCGATTCATTCCCCTTCTCTTTGAATACTGATGTCGAGTGTTCATCATTTGTGGCTGTTTGTTCATCAGCCTTTCCGACCTGCGCGGATACACCTGCGTGTCTAAAAAATTATCACTTTCATCATAACTAAGCTCTTGAATTTCATCTACAGCATTACCAGGTGCACTCTCGTCAGTATTAAAGTCAATAGAGTGGTTAACTTTATGCCCTGGAGGAAACGCTACCCAGTTTTTATAATCGGCTGTGTCTCTAGCCAATTTCTTGTGCTTAATTAACCTATTTTTGGATACAAAAACCTCAATATTTTTAACCACTCTTTCAAAATTGACTTTATGCTGAAAAAATAACAGGTCCGATGTAATGTTTAAATTAAGCCTGTTAATCTCTTCCTGTAACTTAATGAGTCTATTATTGTTGTTACAAATAGTCAAATCAAGGAGCTCCATACCTGTTTTTTGAAATAACTCGACCAATTCGTTGAAAATGTCCGAGTCCATTTCCACACCCATCGGCATCTTCCAAACTCGCAACCCCTTTGGAATCTGTTTCAGTTCCCTCGATTTGGTTAAAAACAAATTATCAAGCTGCATTGCCCTATATTTTTTACAAAGTTTTTCATACTGAAAAATTTGCTCCTTGAGTGCAGGGCAATAATTATCTTTGCTCATGTTACGGCTACTACCATTTCCTGGTGCCTCCGGTTCAATGTCAAACCTCGGCGCCTCAAACCAGGACGATAGATCTTGCTTCTGAACAATACTCACAGATGAAGAGGGTGGCGCCGACCCAGCTGCCCCCACCAGCTCCTGGTTTTGTTGTACACCAGCCACAGCACCACTATAATTTAGGGAATTGTTGACCCTTTGTCCTGGAGTAATGGAACCAGGAGAGTGTAGTGTATATAGTTCCATTTGCGAATCCGTAGGGCTGTTGCCCTGCTCTCCTCTCACCTCACGCTTCCCTTCACCATATGCCTTGACCAGTTTATTGATCACTGCTGTAAGTTCCTGCAATATTTTCTCCATGTCCTCAGAGCAAGGTGCTTCTCTCACCAACACTGGGTTGATACACCATGACAAAACACCAAAAAACCAATGCAGGTTCAAACTAAGAACACATGAAATATGAACCACTGTGTATAGCGAAAAAGTTATATAGTCACCCTGTGCATCAGACACATATATGCAGGTCCCCACATTAATGGCATGGATAACAGATGACAGAGATGTGGTACAGGTATCATCACTTGCACAGGGTGTGCTGTGGGGGTGCCAGAGGCTTAGGCCTTTACCAGACAGTTGACAGCATGTGTGTGAGTCAGGAAGGGGTGCTGATTACATGGGCCATGGAGAGGTGCTGTGTGTCTGTAGGTGACCTGCATATGACAGTGGTGTTGAGTGTTTGCATGTACACAGTCAAGGCCAATGCTAGCTCTACACGTGTGTATGGTGGACAGCTGTGGACCATACATGGTAGAATGGACAATTCACGCTCTCTGACCACAAACCTGGGAACTGGGTTCAGCAGGAGTAGCATGGGCAGCACCATGCCCAAGGTCAGATGCGATGCTAATACCTGATGTTAACTGCTGTCTGCTGGGCCTGTGTCCCCCAGTGACTGCCTAAGACCACATGCCCATGGCCTGCCACCTCATGGTGTGGACAGCACACTTTCCTCCTTAGCACTGGAGGTACTGCCACTATGGGAGCATGAGTGTGCAAAACCATGTGGACTCCCAGCAGATTGTGTTTCTGGCCTACCTCCACATTTCCGATGCCCAACTCCAACCACATGTTCCAGCACAGACAGCATGCACTCCAAGACAGGCACTGTCACAGCCCACTGTCTGCCCACTACATCAGAGAAATGTTCCAGGGCATCACCAATGCAATGGAGGCAGTCACGGATATCAGACTGTGCTTCATCCGTAACCCTACGCATCCATATGGTATTGCATTCAGATCATGCCTGTGCCTCCATGACAACCTAAGACATGTGGCGAGTGACCCATGATGTGACACCTGCAACAGGAGGTGGATGGGCAGCAGTCCTCCAAGCACCCCTGTCAATCTGCCTGTGTGGGACTTCACCAGATCTCTGGCTATGGCCAATGTCTATACTCACTGATGCCATAGTTCTCACACTGTCCTGTACTATTTCACCACCCTCTGACTGTCCAATATCTGTGGCCACTGGTGACTGGGTATGTGTGGGCATACTGACTGTGTGCAGGGACAATGGAGGTAGAAGAGGGATTTCAACCTCTGGGACTGATTCAGACACTGACAAACCCACCTTTTCCTCACTATCGCCGTCATCATCATCATCATCATCCGAGTCTGATGAGACAATGACATCAGGTTGTGAGGGGGACAGACTCCAACCCCTGTGTTCACTTGTGCGAAGCAAGACAAAAGCTGTACATTACCACCTGCACTATTATGTATGGTAATCCACACAGACTCATACAGATGAGAATCCACAACCACATTACATGTCCCACATTTTCTCATCTCTGATCCCATGCACAACACACAACCTCAATACAACATACACAGACAACCAAGGCCCTGTATAACATGCACGTCATCTACATCTGGGTAATGTTGCCAGTACAATACACCTGTGAGGTATAAAATATGACAGTGTATGTGATAGAACTACACATAAAACCCAGTACACCTATCTTGAGAATGATATGCCAGTTGTAGTAGCACTGTCTCAGGTATGTACCTTCTCCCTATTGTGTTTGAATGGGCAGGTTGGAGTAATTGTGTCATGTATAGCAAGCCGTGTAGTTGCTCATAATTATAAGTGCAAACATGCTAACGTTAGTACAAATATGCACCTGTCATTCTCTAGGCTATGCACTGTAGTTAACTACTCCGAAATGGAACATACAACTATTCTACTCTGGCTAAGCAGAACAGTTATGCATAAGGCAAAATGGCAGCCCTGAACTTTCAAAGGATATATATGATCTGTAAAACAACAGTATCACACTGACCAGGTACAGGACCACTGACTCCAGTCACACCTGAGAGACCTATAAAAAGGTGAGGGAGAGGTGTTGTCAGCAACACTAAATGTTGAGTGTTACAAGGTAATATCTGCATATAGCCACATGTCAAGTAGCTAATGTGATACTGGCTATATTGTTGACATTCTGAGTATGTGTGCACAACTGTGGGTAAAAGCCAAACCCCCCCCCAATGCAGATAGACCTGACACCCATGTACTGGTCTGCAAAGCCTGCCACAATGATTGCTAATGTATTATACTGGTGAACACAGTAAGCTTACCTGGACACTCCTCAGATGTGGATGCTATGGCACCCACCTCCAGGCTGTATGACGTGATGAATGGCTTGGAGCTGTTGGTTGATCTTAGGTTCACCAGGAATTCCTCTGTGACCAAGAATGGTTGTTCTGTTGCAGGTCCTCCACCAGTGGCAACACAATCCCTGGCAACAGCAGCTGCCCTTTGACATGCAGCATTGACCATATCTGTGGCCCAGTTTTGGACCTGCTCATAGGTCCTGTCCTATCGGCCAATATGATTAACAGCCCTCAGAGGATTGGCCCTCAATGCTGCCAACTTTTCATGATTGTGGTGACCCCTTGAAAGTAGGATGTGGTGGTTGAGTCTGAGGGCATCCAGTATAGCGTCATTCTCTGCAGATGAAAATGGAGGATGTCTTCGGATTCAAAGATGGCTGCCATGCTGTAAACACTGCTAAACTGCAGCTCTTCAATTAACCCGAGGAAAATCTCTGATCTGAGTGGATATCAGGAGGTTTAAACATCAAATTGATGATAAAAAGTTGCATTTATACTGACCTAATCTAAAATCAGTTAAAAAAGTGAGAAAAAAAAGTATTTATCCATCAGGATTACAAGTGATTACTTTGCTCTGAAGAGAGAAACAAACAAAGGACCGTGTGCTTTCTTTATTCTGCCTTTCTGCTTGGGGAAAGAAAAATCTTGCAACAAGGAAGAACCATGGAAACAACTACTACTAAGACAAAGTTGTCAGAACTACAGTCGCCAGTAAAGGATGGAACTGCGAAAAACAAAGGATTACTAGACAGCAGGAACAACAGAAACCAGAAACTAGATCCAGGACTGATCAGCCACTAAACATGGAGGATATCAAGCACGCTTTACTACCTATACAGGAAGCTCTAAAGGACTTGACCTCACAAATACAAACATTTGGAGTTTTATGCAATCAATTGCTTCAGAGAATGGACAAAACTGAGACCAGAATTTCTGAAATAGAGGACAAAATTGACATGCTGGAGAAAAATCAAAGGTATGTGATGTGGATGTACAAGCCATGCAAAATAAACTTATTGATTTAGAAGCAAGGTCTAGAAGAAATAATATTATTATAAGAGGAATCCTGAAAACATCCAGTATGCAGAGCTAATACCAGCCATAACACAAATATTTGAAATACTGTTAAATGATGCTGATGGGGTGAAACAGATTGTAATAGAAAGGGCACACAGAGCACTGAGAGAGGTACAAGCTTCTACTATGCCTAGACCTGTATATGTTAAGATATTGAACTTTCAAGATGTTAGCAAAATACTGTTTACTGCAAAAAAAATGGTGGCTATGTTATGTGGAAAAATGTTAAAATATTTCTGGCTCAAGATTTACCATTACAAGTAAGGCAGGCTAGACAGTCTTTATCTGCTTACTGTAAATTTCTGATTGATAAACAAATTAAATTCCAGATGAAATACCCCAATATGCTTACATTTATGGTGGATGGCGCTAAATATTCTGTTTCCAATAAAAATCAGGCAAAAGAAGTGTTTCTGAAAGTTTTAAAGTTCTACCTGCATCAGAGGGCTGAAAAGAACTTCAATTGAGACTGGCATGTTCCTGTAGTCAGATCCAGCATGTATTTTACCTCAAGGCTTTTCTAATCCTTTGTTTCTTCACTAAACTGTTCAGGCCTCTGAAAAAGCAATAAAACTGTTTGTTTATGCTAATCTGAGGGTCTGCTGTCTGGTTTCAGACTTTTATGACCTCAAGGTCTATTTCCATTGTGTGGTAAACAGGAAATGCCTGGATTTCAACTGAGAGTGTAGATTTGGATGTAATACTTCTTGTGGTCCTGCTGTGAAAGAGGTCCCTTGTCGTGAGTATTTCTGATGGTTTCCTGGCTTGAAAAGACAAAGAGAACTGAAAATAATATGATAATGTTCTTTTTATAACTAAATAACATTACAGTATGTACTTAAAGCACATAATAACATGTACTTTTACTGTTTTTTCTTCTTTTATAGGTGTGAACCCAAATTGTTTTTACTATATGCAGTGAGTGGCAAGCACTGTGTAGGGTACAGATCTAAAATGTAGGATGTATTTTTTTTTTCTTCTCCTCTCTTCTGTAAAAGTTTATGTACATAATGATTGCAACAAAACAGATACTTAAGGTAGGATAAAATAAGTACCCAATCTACTAAAACTTTCCTTTACACAGTAATAACCTTAGAAATGAGATTTGTTTAACTAATAGTTAAACCAAAGCTGTAGTTAAATAGTGTTTGGTAGGGAATGTGTAGTTTAGACTTTGATGTAGATATGCTAGAATATATAGGTTGTATGTTTAGGAAATGTTTTAAATGTTATTACCTGAAGTTTTTCAATGTGTTGGTGTGTTTAACCTTGTTTATATTTTCTCTTATACAAGACCTATATAAATCCTGGTCCAGGGGTAAAGTGGGTAAGCACTGGTTAGGGACGGGATGTAGGAAATGCTTCCAGATTAGATATAGTGTACAGTCAATACATGTCAATTTCATAATTCCCTCTTATATTGTTATTTGATACCAAGACCTGTGAATGTGGAGTTGAACTCATGGAATGTTAAAGGGCTCCAGAACTTGAAGAAGAGAAAGCTGTTGCTACACATATTATTACAGGACAAAGCACTGTTTGTATTTCTACAGGAAACACATTTGATGAATGAACAATGGAATGATATTAGAAAAAGAACTGGATTAGAGAGCTAGTGACATCAGAAGGTAAGACAAACAGTGCGGGAGTGGCTATAATTATCAAAACCCAATACAAAGATAGGATTTTAGACTCCAAAGTGGATCCAAATGGGCGATGGTGTTATGTGATTTTATCGGATAATGCATTTGATAAACCTATCCTACTTTTGAATATATATGCCCCATGCAATGATCAACACAGTTTCATAGCATCATTATATCCAATATTAACACAATATGATGGTTATTTATTTTGTTGTGGGTGGGGACTGGAATACCTATCAAAATCCAAAGTTGGATAGGTCTTGTCCACAGAGAGCATTTAATAAGCAGGCCGGGATAGCATTAAATTATTTTAAGGAAGATTTTCAATTATATGACCCCTTTTCTTATTCACAAGATATTAATAATGCAAATAAATATACCTTCTATTCACCATGCCACAAAATGTGGGCTAGAATAGATTACTTTTGATATCTAAAGCACTAATGAATTTAGAACCAGTGGTGGTTATACATACTGTCATCTATCAGATCACTCAAAAATTTCGTTAAAATTTTCTAAAGATTTAAAAGACACAAGAAGGCATAGGGGTTATAATTGATCACTCAACCCAAATCTTTTAAGTAAAAAAGAGATAGCAGATGGAATTATAAAATATTTGAAAGAATTTACAGATAGCTTGAAGCTCCAAAAACATACCCCTGACATTGAATGGGCAACAGCTAAAGCTCAAATTAGAGGATTTCTTATACAAAAGCCTCATATTATAAGAAAATTCATAATAGTGATATTCAAAACTAGAAATAAGAATAAAACAACTTGATAATGAGCTGATTCAGAATTTTAACGCTCAAACTGAGGAGGAAATGTTGAAGCTTCAAAGGGATCTCTTTTGCTTCATAATAATAAATTAACACTTCAAGAACATAGGTGTTTAGTGAAATATGCTAATAATGTTCAAATACCATCAAAAGCACTGGCAAGGATTATAAATCAATCAAAAACAACTGGATATATTTCGGAAATTCAGTATAACGACACAATATATTCTAAAACTGAGGATATTGTTGATGTTTTTGGGAAAATCTATACTAAGGTGTATGAGGGGCAAACTGATAGGTCTCTACATAACCAGAATAAATGTTTTCTGCAAAAAATTAACTTCCCAGAATTAGAAGAGAGCCTGCAAAGTGACCTGATTAAACCTATTTCTAAAGAAGAAATAGTATATACAATTCAACATATGAAAGTACATAAGTCGCCAGGGCCTGATGGTATTACAGCTGAATTTTACAAAGAGTTTGCTGATAGTTTGGGAAAAGAATTGTCTCATGTATTTAATTATATAACTAAAAATAAAATTAGTGACCCCACCTCAATGTCAAAAACAATTTTCATACATAAAACCAATTCGGATCCCCTTAACCCAGATAATTACAGACCAATAGCACTAATGAATGTGGATATGAAAATTTTAACATCAATTATAGCATCGAGACTAAAGAAGGTTTTGATATATCTAATTTCTAAGGAACAAGCTGGATTTATGGCAACTAGACAAACCAGCGATAACACACTTACACTGCATAATATGATGGCGTATGCTAAAAAAACAACTTTAATATCTATGCTCTTATAATAGATGCCCAGAAAGCATTTGATAGAGTAGACATAAATTTTTTGTTTGATGTGTTACCCTATTTTAACTTGCCCCAAGAATTCATTCAGATGCTACAAATATTATATAGTAATCCATACACTACGCTATACATCAATAGGACTTATTCTAACAGAATACAGATTAAAAATGGTACTCGTCAGGGTTGTCCCATGTCCCCTTATTGTTTAACCTATATCTAGAACCCTATTTTTATATATCAAGCAAAATTTGTATCATAATGCACCAATAATTTATAGGAATAAAATATTAATGTCAGCATTCCGATGATCTTATTATTTATTGTACAACCCCAATTTCAGACAGTGAAAAGATATTAAAGCTCATAAACGAATTTTCAGTAGTTTCTAATTATAAAATTAACTTACAGAAAACGAATATCTTTCCATTAAGAACCCCAAAGCCTTTTTCACTAATGGCCCTGATGGGGAAGTTAACATGTAAAGAAAATATTAAATATTTGGGTATCAACTTCTCTACGGATAATAAGGACTTTTATAACAATAATGTTAAGCAGTATGGGAACACATAATAGCTGATTGTGACAGATGGAAGAATTTAAAACTACGGTATTAGCAAAAGTATCAATAGTGAAAATGAATATACTACCACGAATGTTATACATATTTAGGTCTGCCCAATTATCAATTTCAAAAACAGTTTTAAACAAATGCATAAAGATCTAGCTAAATTTATCTGGAACCCAAAAGAACTAGAATATCTTATGAGAAATTAATGACCCCTAAAACAAGAGGGGACTTGAGCTACCAAATTTTGAAGCATATTATTTGATTGTAAACGCTAATAAAATTTTAAGAATTGCTAATTATGATGTAACGAATACAACATGGATACCAACTTGGGTGGTCTTGAATCATAAGCATATTTTGGATAGGAAAATAAATCCTAAAGCATTGCCCTTTATGGACAAAATTAGTCTGATAAAATATGGGGTCATGGACCACATAATAACCTGTGTCTCATCTTTGCAAACTTTATTTCAGTCCGTAGATTTATTGCAATATATGATGGTTCTTCAACCTTTCCACAGGAATCCTAATTTTAAACTAAATAATCAGCTGATCGATCTCAGCAAATTTCCATTAATACTTAATCTGACTCTATTTGATGTTTTTAATAAACTTGACTTATCGGCTTTACAAATTAGACAGGAAATGAATCTACCTATAAGTTACATTGTTATAATGAGACAAGTTAAAGAACTTGCCTTGAGCTACTTTAGGAACTTTAAACCTGCAGCCGGATTTGTGGATAAGTGCTCTGAATTGTGGCAAGCTATCCAACAAGACACTAAATTTATAGCAACTGCATATAAATTAATTAAGGATTTGAAATTTCAGGACAAAATTTTGCTTTCAGAGTATTGGGTAAAAAAAGTAACAGTAACAGACAATCAGATATTAAAAGCAATTGATTTAACTAGGAAATCAGTTTCTTTTCAAAAACTGATGTACACGCAATTGATGATTTGGAACAATGCATATTACACACATCTTAGATTACATAAATTTAACCCTAGGAATTCTCCAATTTGTCCATACTGTGCAGATCAAACAGCGGACCTTCTTCATATGTTCTGGAGTTGTAAATGCATTATATAAACTTTGGAACTCTCTTAAAGTACAACTGCAAAAGATGGGTTATCAAAGTTCTACACTGTCATGGGAATTTATGATTCTACACATTCCTCCAAGAGAGCTTTCCAGATCGCAAACTATTATTTGTATGAATATTTTTTTGCTGATGAAACTCTATATAGCCACAAATTGGCTAGAACCACATAAGACATCATGGAATAATTTTAAGCTTGTGGCTATAAAGCATATACTAGCACATAAATTACTTCTGAAACAAACTAACAAAAATATTAATAACCCGAAAATATGGGAAAAGGTCTTCAATATTATATTAGCATGATACTGATTTTAGGAATATATTAAATATAGGAAGCATTTCATGTAGATATTGTATAAATGGTTTGTAGTAGTTATAGTGTATTATGTGTGTGATGTTTATTGTATTTTTGTAATGTTTTTGGAAAATATATTTCAATAAAAATTTATTATGGAAAAAAAGAAAATGGAGGATGTCTTCATCGGTACATTGTTTCTGCAAGACAACAAGAGGGGAACACATTACAGAACCAGATATGTGGAGTACACTATGTAAAGACCCTACACAGCCATAATGGCCTGCACTATCCACTGGTCCCTCACACGTCACACCCTACAGTTTGGCAACACACTACATGTGTGGTTATCAACAAGATAGTAGCAATACTGGGTAATGTCCCTGTGTTCCATGACAGATTCTGCTGTATGTCTCTATTCTCATCACTGCAGTGTACTGTGGTGTGTCCTGTATGGGCAAATCCCCACTAATATATCAGTGTGCTATTACAACTATATGGGGGCAGACCAGCAACACCAGTGTTCCACAATGACAGACAGTAATGCAAAGCTGTTGTAGTATATGTTCCCTGTAGGCATCATACCTGTCAACTATGCAGATATTTGCAGAATGTCACCATGTTTGTCTCATAGATGTAATCCTTTTTGCACAAACTTGTGGATGCCTGACAAATGTTTGTCCAATCATTGATGGTTGCTGTCTGAAAATTGTAACAGAATCTGATCTGTCACCCATCAGACCCCTCAGAAAGCACTTATACTACAGTGATATCTGTTAGTCTAGTCACATTTTTACTTTGTATGGCCAATGTGTATACTCTGTCACTGAGTTTGAGCCTCTGTTCCCCCATTAAATATAGCTTTGTCCTGCTTTCTTAGTGTAGGAGGTTGAGAGATGTGTTAGGCATAGCTCTTAAGTACAAATACTGTCCACTGTAGAGTTGTTTGAAGTATGTCCACAGTTTTGCCTCATATGTTTGGTTAGTGTCCCATGACAGTGTGGTAATCTGGCATTTCACTGGCAAACATTTTGGCTTGAGGTCAGAAAGGGGAGAGAGACACATCAGTATCACACTTCATACCCATCAGAATATCCATCCTAATGCAGTAGCTGCTATTCTATCAACTTGCTATCTTTGTAGGGGCAAACTGTGAAATGTACTTATCTCTGCCCCCCTTTATGTATGGTTGTGTCTAGATCCCTTTTAATGGCTGTGTCCGGATCCCTTGTTATAGGGGGTTGGGAGGTATGGTCAGTCTGTAGCAGCTACCTTAAGATCCCTTGTTATAGTGGGTTGAGAGGTATGGTCAGTCTGTAGCAGCTACCTTAACATACAGCCATGTATGCTCCAGGATGCAGCTGCTGATGCAGCCTAGGACACATGGGGGAGGTTGAACACTTTGGAGGTCAGCAAGCTGTACATGTAACTGTGGCAGCTGTGGCTTCCCTTTTGTTACAGCAGAGCCAGTGTAAGGGTACCTGTTGCAGTCCAATCAAAGCATGTGCTTAAGGTACATCTGTTATGCAACAGTGCCAATAGCAGAGTAGTAGGCAACATATAGTTAGGCTATATGAATATGTGCAGTGTGTCCCTACCTTTAGGCCTGTGATTTGCAAAGTTAGGTAGGAAATAATTCAGTAGCAGTATTCTATGGGGATTAAAATTGCATGGTTCGTTAACGATTGAAGATAGTAAAATAGTGAGAGCAATTAACTTAACTTTAAAATCAGTGTCCCTTCAGAAGTTATTATTTACTCAGTTGATGATATTTAATAATACGTATTATAAGCGTCTCACTTTACATAAATTTAACTAAAAAAACTCACCAAAATGTCCATAATGTATAGATCAAACGGCTGACCTTTTACACATGTTCTGGAGTTGTAAATGTATTTTTAAACTCTGGAATTCTTTGAAATTCCAACTACAAAAAATGGGATATCAACAGTCTACACTCTCTTGGGAGTTTATGATTTTGCATATTCCGCCAACTAATTTGGATAGATCCCAAAGGATCATACTCGTAAATATTATTTTGTTAATGAAGCTGTATATTGCTACAAATTGGTTGAATCCATCCCAGACTCCATGGGAAAATTTCAAGAGTATAGCGATAAAACATATCCTAGCACATAAATTATTAATTAGTGATCGTAAGAAAAGTGTAAATAATACAAAAATATGGGAGCAAATCTTAAACATTGTCTTAGCTTAAGGTTCCATTCCACTTTTCTCCGGGAAGTACAGACAAACTATGGAGTTGTCTATAGATAAGCCTTATATTGATACTAGATTTTTACTCTTTTTTTTTTTCCTGTAATATCTATTTAGAAGTGTATAGTTATGTATAATGACTCTATGTAACTGTTGGAAGCATTCATGTATATATTGTAAATAGGTTGTTGTATTGTATTAACATTTAGAAGAAAAAGAAAGGAAAAATAAAGAATTATTATTGAAAAAAAAAAATTGCATGATTCAGTCATTTCTTGCTGTGTTCACAACAATGTAACTGAAGTGCAACACACTGGATTCGAACCCAGGACTGTGTGTGGCAAAACACTCTGCATGCAAGGCATTTAACAGACTGAGCTAGCACTACAGCAGCTGTATTTGATAGATATATGTGCAGACATACAGGCTATGACACATGTTGTCTGCATCCATCAGTATGTGTGTGGCTTTGAAATGCATTTGTTCTGCAGCAGGGTCCCATTTGAACATATGTACTGTGCCATTGATGCCTTAGCAGGTGTATTTAAAAATGTTGCAGGTAAAATGGAACATTTTAAAATAAGAACACTTCACCACGAGGGTCTAGTGAAACAACTTAAAACAAATAAATAAATCAAATTTCACTTGAAAGCACTGACGAACAATAACATTAGTGTAAAAATAGTTTAATATCCGCTTTCGTTACAACTTCTTCAAAAAAATGAGAACACACTCACAATAACGTTTAAATACCATTGAATCAACAGACATGTGACTAATTAGCTAGATAGTGACAGATATTAAATATTATTCTTATAAACTTAATAGTAGTTAACTGCAGATGCACCTGGAGGTGTCACTAGGATGTAACAAGTTAAGAAATCATGTGTAGAGATTTATATTCCTATGTACATTATTTAGATAGTTTTTTTATCAGTAAGTCTACAATATGTAGATCTCCAGAGATTTGATGAGTTTGTTTCTATAGGTCTGCAAGAAATATTCCTTTAAGTCGCATTAAAACTAAAAAGAAATGATTGTTGAGGTTTACCCATACCTCTCGACCTCTTAGAGCAAGAAATCTAGACAAAGCCTAAAATAATGGGGGACAAAGGCCCCAAAATAGTGACAGATATTAAATATTATTCTTATAAACTTAGAAAGTTGCTAGAATAACATGGTTTGTGTTAGCATGCATTTTCCGAAGCATATAATGTTATAAACTGAAATATGTGTCATTACTTAGTGATTTTAATCCTTGGTGATTTGCTAGAAAACCAGAAATGTTACGAGGAAAAGACCAAAAATCTGAGGCAAAAATCTGGACATTCTGTGAAAATCTGGACAGTTGAGATGTATTGTTTTATTTTTGTAGATTTGTAATAGTGTGTGTTATTTGTGTTTTATTTTGTTTTACTAAATCTAATACATATCTTTTTATTTTGTATTATAATAAAGTTTAGTGAAACATTGTATAAGATTTCTCTGTGTGTGAAGTGTATGACTTCATCTGTTTCGTGCATAGCTGCCTTTTGAATCTAAGCTACCATTTAAATCAAATATAATGTCTTATTTTATAAGGCAAGATTATGAGAGGATACAGCATCCCAACCAAGACATACTTAAGAGTAGTTGCAAAAATAGATCTTATTATTGTTGTAGTGGTAACAGATGATTGTATTATCCTTCTGTTCCTTGGAGGTACTATTGAATTCAATGTCTGACAGAATCTTCAGGTAAGATTTATGCTATGAATCTAAAATCCATGTCAAGAGCTAAAGTTCAAAGCTCTTCCTCCACTAGCAAATAAAGTATAATGCAAATGATGTTCAGTGGCAAAATCCTAACAGTTTTTTTTTTAAAAAACAATCTGTCTTATGCATCAAGTCTTGTAACATGGGAGACTATTAATTTTGCAAATCTGTATGTTCTTGTTGGTATTAGACATATAGCTTGATGGCAGTTGATGGTAATTATGGATCACTCCCTATCAGTGTAGCAGTTCTGTTTTTGTTGCTGCTCATAACTTGACTGGCAGCCAGTAAGTTATTTAACATTGTGTTTCATGATACATTACAATATAATATACTTCTAATGAAGGCATCTGCTCCCAGGATAAACAAAGATGCAGGTTTATATTAACTTTGCCTGACTTTTTTTAATTCCTTCAGGCATCCTTCAGTTTGACCATCAGCTGCTTTTCTTTCTTACATGGTTAAAACCACCTCCAGATACCACCAGGCAGGAGGGAACAGGATTGAGGGACGCTCAATACTATCAGTATTTTTATAACCCCCCACTTTATCTTATTTTGATTTTTATTTTTACTATTTTAAATTTGTATTCATTTTATCTATCTTCCTTCTTTCTGTAAACTGTCATTCTTATGGTACGAGCCTGAGTATTGAAATTTCATGCACTGATATGCGCTTTTTCTTCTATGTTGATCTGCATGACAATAAAGTTCACTTTGACTATGACTTTGACTTTGTCCTGAGGTCATCATTGGTGGTCTGAGAGGGATGCATGGAGCACAGCCAGACTGAACAGCATCATCCATGCTGACCAGTGTACAAACCTTTTTTCCTAGTACCCCTCCCCCCCCCCACACACACACACACAACAAACTCCTCACTAGGTTGATGTATTTGCTCTTTCTGCTGGGTAAACAATGAGTATGGCCTGTGAGGATGTACCTGCCTGAGACATAGAACAGTCATGCCTCTCTGACTAACGTCTTCATAAATTGTTTATTATATGAAATGCAAGAGAGAAAGATGAAAGTGTTTTCTGGTTTCTTCTATTTGTAGACAAGTGTTTTTTTTTTTTATTAACATTGGCTAAATTATTACCAGTGAATAAAACTAAAATTAAAATGCAAGCAAGTAGAGTCAATAAATATTATTTTAAGAGATAACAGATTTCACTTACTGAACTTGGTCAACCTTCAGTGGTATTTAAAGATAATAACTTATACCTTTATAAGTTTCATATTGACAACGTAATTATGCATGTGAAGGTCTTTGCTCACCCTGATTTTTATATTCCTAGATGACAGACTGTGAATCTTTGCTGTTATAGCTGTAATGTTTTTATCATTTAATGTCCGATAAGAAAAACAGATGAATTGATAGATGGCATTTGTCTTGCTCCTCTTTAATAAAACACATCTCACCAAATGACATTTGATGACCTTTATTAACATCCAACATAACTTTATTGCATCATTTCAAATGTTAAACATAACAAGAATAACCCTGTAACCACAACATGTAAAATCCTTGTACCATACTTACATCAGATCAGTGTACTGCCGCTCACCCTGCCTGAAAAAGCAGCATCCATACCACTGCTCATTTATTCTTATTAACCAAAGCAGAGTCCTATTGCTCACTTTCATCCCCCAGTATCCTTGCATCAACACCCAACACTAAGAAGGGGAACAGAAGAGGGATAAGCCTGCCTCTCCTCTCTGCCCAGCACACACTTCAATAGCCATACCATTCAAAATAATCTAAAAACAGGGAGGGGGTAGCAAGATTACACCTAAATATGGTCCCCTTCCCAGTTACACTTACATAAGACAGCTAAGGCCTGTCTTACAACTCCCGCAGTTCCTGTACCTCACCCTAATAAATTAACTCTGTTCTTCCAGAGACTACTCAAACCTCCATTTATTTCTTTATCAGCCTCCTCCCCAACAACCAACCACCCCCATTTAACTCTCTCTAACCTCTAACTAAAGATGTCCCTGGACAAAATGGTTTGTTTCCAAACCTCATTTGTCCCAGCTCCATTTAATAAAACACATCACACCAGATGACATTTGATGACCTTTATTAACTTCCAACATAACTTTAGTGCATCATTTCAAATGTTAAACATAACAAGAATAACCCTGTAACCACAACATGTAAAATCCTTGTACCATACATCAGGGCAGCATTCCCACACTCACCCTGCCCAAATAAGTAGCTTCCATACCACCACTCACTTATTCTTAATAATCATAGCGGTATGCTATCACCTGTCAATAACCTTGTAACCACAACATGTACAATCCTTGTACCATACATGCCCAAATAAGTAGCTTCCATACCACCACTCACTTATTCTTAATAATCATAGCGGTATGCTATCACCTGTCAATAACCTTGTAACCACAACATGTACAACACTTATTCTTAATAATCATAGCGGTATGCTATCACCTGTCAATAACCTTGTAACCACAACATGTACAATCCTTCAGCATATCCCACTCACCCTGCCCAAATAAGCAGCGTCCATACCACCACTCACTTATTCTTAATAATCATAGCAGTATGCTATCACCTGTCAATAACCTATGTACAATCCTTGTACCATATATCAGGGCAGCATATCCCACTCACCCTGCCCAAATAAGCAGCGTCCATACCACCGCTCACTTATTCTTAATAATCATAGCAGTATGCTATCACCTGTCAATAACCTTGTAACCACAACATGTACAATCCTTGTACCATATATCAGGGCAGCATATCCCACTCACCCTGCCCAAATAAGCAGCGTCCATACCACCACTCACTTATTCTTAATAATCATAGCAGTATGCTATCACCTGTCAATAACCTTGTAACCACAACATGTACAATCCTTGTACCATATATCAGGGCAGCATATCCCACTCACCCTGCCCAAATACCATACCACCACTCACTTATTCTTAATAATCATAGCAGTATGCTATCACCTGTCAATAACCTTGTAACCACAACATGTACAATCCTTGTACCATACATCAGGGCAGCATTCCCACACTCACCCTGCCCAAATAAGTAGCTTCCATACCACCACTCACTTATTATTAATAATCATAACAGTATGCTATCACCTGTCAATTTACCTTGTAATCACAACATGTAAAATCCTTGTACCATATATCAGGGCAGCATATCCCACTCACCCTGCCCAAATAAGCAGCGTCCATACCACTGCTCACTTATTCTTATTAATCAAAGCAGCATCCTATTGCTTGCTTTCATCCCCCCATATCCTTTCAGTAACACCCAGTACCAAGAGGGGGAAGAGAAGACGGACAAGCCTGCCCCTCTTCTCCACCCACCAGCCTGTCCACAGGCTGTTCCCCTCTCCTAAGAAAGAACTTTCACTAAACCCTCCAAGATAACCTTAAATGAGCATTAAACAAAACAAAACAAAACAAAACCAACCTCATTCAGGTGCAGTCCGTCCGATCTAAACCAAACCGGATCCCTATCAAAATCTCTATGCCTGACTATAACTATATGCATCACCAAAGGAAGCAACTGCCACACCAGCCTACAATTAATAAACCTATGAGCCCACTCTAATGCCATAAAACTAATGGCCTTCTTCCAACACAAATGCAAGACTATCTCAGACCAAACTATGCACATGCCTGGATATAGCCTTTTCAAAATAACCAAATCCTCCCTTATCATGTACACCAGCTGCTTCTTAAGAAGTATTCCCAAGTCATTACTAGGCAAATGTACCACTAATACTTGAGTAAACACCTTGTGTGACTGTACAAATGCAACCTTGTCCATAAGCTGATTCCACTTATGACCTCTAACACCATGCCACTTGACTATCCAGCCAAATTGATGCAAACCCGATTCATTGCCATCCTTCATAACAGCAGCCCTCTTTGTTTCCCAATGAATATATGAATTGCCCAAGATGCAAATCTCCTTTCCTAAAAAAACAAAAACAAAAAACATAGTTAATATTAAATCAGTTGAATCCATTACCTCATATAAGCTAAAAGGGCATTTGAAGACCACCCACTCATGTCCTAATATCTTCAGCTGATCTACATTCCCTTGCTAAAACCAAAGCCCTATGAATACAAAAAGAATGAGTGGAAAAGCTCTCACCCAGAAAGCCCACAGAACACAAAGCCCTTCTTATTACATATTCAGACTGATTGCTCATTACCACCTTACCCAGTCTCAAATGAAAACCAAATCCTGATGGCTCTCCACAGGAGTCTGCATCAGTATCACTGGCCAACCCACCGGACAAAGCCCATCACTCCTATTTTCCCAAGAACAATTTGCGCACCCTTTCTTAACTGATCCGTTTTACACCTACATAACCAAATATGCACTAACACTGAAAAACTATGACATTGCTCCAAATTAATGACCCTAAAAGTTCTGACACCAGAAATGCCCCAAAATACATTAATAAACATCCTCTCAACATACACCCCACTATATATGACTTTGTGAAATCCTGCAGGCCAGCCACATGCACAAATATACATATCACAGCCAAGTCCACCTTAACCAATTGCGCAACCTTACCTTGCTCCAAAGCCCAAAGCAAGTATTGCAATAATAATTCTTACAAACAAACCCTTTCATCCTCAGGCAAGTGTAAAATATATTTTTCAAAGTCATATAGTGCCTTACCATACACTCTCTTAACTGCATTCCTAAATGCTGACCCAACAACCCCACCCTTTCTCTGCTACAAACCATATACCACCCCTTGCTCACCCCTTGTATTTGTAGATTAATTCCTTCTGCAACTTATCAACTGACCTGTACATGCTGTGCATATGTAATATCTCTTCAACCAATCTTACATGCTGTGCACATGTAATACCTCTTCACCCAACCTTCTGTGCTCTAAGGCCCTCATACACCAAATGACCACCCAGCTAACTCCTTGATGCAAAATGATATGATCCATTCCCAAAATCTTGACTGACCTGCATCCCTTTGACCAGATATATCTTAGTGCAACTTTCCCTATAAACATGCTTAACAAGATCACTGTCTCAACATATCACACCCCTTTCTCTAATTTCCCATTAACCTCATAGGCTAAAAGAACTTCCACATTATGTCCATTAGTGAGGACTAAAGTTATCCAGTCACCACTACTCTGGGTTACTCACCAACATTTCCACTGCTTACAGTCGATGTTCCCAACCTACCTTGGCAGCACCAACCCCAACACTGCCACTAAAGCATGGCTCCACATCATAAAGAAAGCCCATGCACTAGAACTTACATCCTCTGACACTCAAAATCCATGCTGTCTTGCAAACACATGACTCCCAAATTGTTATAGCCAAATGTGTCCACCAGCTCTACCCTAACTTTAACTTACCAACTACTCAACCTGCCCAACCAGCTGAACTGAACCCTAACAACTGTATCATACCTTAACTCAACTTTATCAGCCAATGCAACAGCCCAGCAGACATTAGTACTATCAAGATACTGTCCTTACTATGCACAATAGACTGCCCCATGGGCACTATAGCACAATCCACCTACCATAAGATTGCTGGTGGAGTAACTGCTTAACACCTTTACTAACCATGTTGCCTTCACTCCCTCACTCTAGTATCAGTGTAGTGTCATTATTCCGAACACTCGCCATTCAATCTGTACCACCTGGAACCACTGGCTCTACCATCCTCCGAGCAAAATTCCTGCCTAAATTCCCCAACTAATCTCTTCCTTCAAAGATAGGCAATTACATTGTGCATTCACTATACCCCACTCTTGCCTAATTGGCTTGTTCTCATGGCTAATACTCGCTCATGTGAAGACCCATATAGGCTGCAAACAAGCCTAGGATTAAAGTCTGCAGTTCCCATCATGAAAAAACAAACATTATCTTACATCCAATTGGGTCCTTTCACTTGTCTGTAATTTTAGCCCATGCCAAAACCTCTCCATAGTTGTGTGTTCTTCCACATTCTACCTTCTTGTCCAATTCTGCTCTTGCTATACCTGCTGCTGGAAGATATATTTGCTTAAGCTTCAATTTTCTGCCTTTAATGTTCCATTCTGTAGTTGGTAATCATCCTGAGCAAACAAAAATACCATTATTAAGAGGTCCACCAATTCTTTTTAAACTATATCTGCCACAATTCCTTCTTCACTGCCTACTTTGTGCTCCCCCTCCCCAATGCAGGAAGAGTGAAGCAGTCAGGCATCCTCCAATGCACCTTTGAATGTCGACTACCTTTCCATAAAAATACACACATATATATATATATCTATATATATATATATATATATATATATATATATATATATATATATATATATCAAACTGCTTGCATAAAGATGACTATACTTGCATATACTTATATATCCACATGCTCCCAATCCATACACCCATCACTACCTATACCTATGTATTTCCATATATGAGCCAAACAATTTATATGAAGGAATCTTAGAAACCTGTGGCAAAATTATAATCATATCTTCCATGCTGAGGGAAGAAACAAAAAGGTTGATATGCAGTTAGAAATGTCTCACTATACTTGAGAGTGCCCAACAGATCCATCCTGCACCTAAGCCCTGCTATGCTAACAGAAGTGTGAAGCTAAATAACTTACAGCATTCTGTGAAAAGTAAGTCCCCACAAGGACTGTGGACAGCCCATAACGTAACAAAAAAAAAAATGCACCATAACTCCCAAAAATTGCTTTCATAATCACCCCATGCCAACATGAGCCTACTGAGAAAGACAAAGTTAACAACTCCTTGACAAATAAACAGGAAACAATGAAAAGCAGCATGCTCAAAAATGTAAAAAGAATAAAAACATTGCTCAGGTTGCAACAACCCAATTAACTCCTTGACAAACACCATCCAGGGACTTCTCAATGACCCACCAAAACAGCAGTAACTAACACATGAAACAAATTAATGCATGATGCAACCCTCTTGACATTCCATGAAATTCTATTGGTTGAAGGACAGATTTCAGTCTTAAATACAGAATGAAGGAGTAGGTTGTCCTAACTCTAACCTACTAAGCAATCACTAGATATTGCTTTCCTCACAAAATGTTATCCCTTTATAAACTATGTCTGCTGCCTGTTCCAGGCCATCCATGAACATGTCTGCCTGTATAATTGCTACACCTGGTGAGAATTATTAGGGACAGTAGCATCCCTCTCATGCCTTAGAACAAGGAATCCAGATAAGACCATGCCAATGGGGAGATAAAGGCCCAAAACAATGACCCTTCCCATACATTGTGTTTACAAACCCAAAACGTTGATAGAACAACAAGCCTTGCATTCACCTGAATGTCCTGAAGGGTAACGGAGTCTAAACTCAAATGTCTGTCATTATTTCTCTAACTCTGACCCTCAATGATTAGCCAATAATTTGCCAAAAATCCACAGCCTTATGAAAAACAAACACGTGGCAAAATCTGGGCATTCAGTGAAATTCTATATAGTTGTGAGGTATGGGCAGCAGGCTGTGTTAGCCTAAATGACCCACTGGGCTGATGGCCACAACTGCTGCAAAGTACAGACTATATGATCCTACCATTCGTTACAATGACCCAAGATCTCAACATGCATATATGCAGGTTAATTTGCAACATGATATGAGATTAGTGCAAATGTGAAGAGTACCTAAACAGTACTGGAGTGGGTGAAGGTAGTATGGAAAGAAATCTGTGACTCTATAGCATAGCAGGTAATTTCTTACTGTAGCCTATAAACCAACGTTAATGGGTAGAAAACAGATTCCTCAGAGTAAACCTACAAACACACAGAGAACATACCTCCACATAGACAGACACCAACCAGAAAATCAGGACTAAACAACCAGAGCCTGACACTGAGATGCAGAGATCTTACCAATAAGACACCTATATATATTTTATATAAGCAAATAAAAAAGATATTTAAAGACTGTCCCAGAACTTGCACAGTTGCCTCTCATTGTTTTTGACTTTATTCCCGATTTTTGAACAATGGAGATCATAGGTACATCTACCACAGCATAAAAAAACAGGCAAATATTTGAATGGCAGAGATTTAAATGGATTTTAAATATCTGTAAAACTAACTTGTTTACATTAGAAAGTGTTAAGGAAATAATTAGATATATTTATTTAATATGGACACAGCATAGCAAACTATGAATATGACAGAAACAGGCCTACATCCACCGACGTCAACCCAGATGATCTGGAAAATTTGAGGTGCATTCTTTTGCCAGTCGAAACATTTAAGGTGATAAACTCCTGCTGCACAGTGCTTTGAACTCCTTATACTGAACAAATACTTGAAAGACATTTGGATGGAATCATATGCATTCATATAGATATATATATATATATATATATATATATATATACATATATATATATATATATATATATATATATATATATATATATAAATGGATCTAGGACGTTTGATCAAATGATCAAACATCCGAATCCATAACCACTGAACACACTTTAACGAAAGTGCTTTAACTGAAAAAGCGCTTTCGTTAAAACCCCCCTACTTTAATATTTTCCCTCTGAGACCGCACGGTGGGGAAAAGGGAAGTTTTCCTTATCTGCACAGTAGTACAGGCTCTGCAAGAGGCATACTTATGCGAAACTGCTTCCTCGGTGAAAAGCATTTTTGCGTAAGTATACTCGCGCTTAATGGATTCGGATGTTTGATCATTCGATCAAACGTCCTGGATCCATATATATATATATATATATATATATATATATATATATATATATATATATATATATATATATATATATATATATATATATATATATATATATATATATATATCCATATACCCATCTGAATGCACACATACAGCGAGACTATTAGTGCATGACATTACCTTTAGTAACTTCAACCTTATCCTAGACTTTGACTGTTTTCATTGCCTCTTTGCTTCTTTCATTTGTCTTTACTGCTTCATTTATCTTGGGCGCACATCACTCGAGGAACACACCACTACCTTTGCCATACTCCCTGTGCCTGCGAAGGCTGCCACATTGTCATTACCCCTGAGTTATTTGCTGGGTTGCCGCTCGTGTTAGCACTGAGCTCAAAGGTCCCCCACAGCCATGTCCACTTAGGGTTACCACCTGTCCCACTTTGTGAGGGACAGTCCCTTTTTGGGCAGTTGTGTCCTGCAAAAAAATTGAAAAAATGGCAAATGTCCTGAGATTTTAGGACAACAATGTCTCCTATATTTTCTTTAATAGTTGCATAAAACATTTATTTTCTATCTGAAACACCTAAATGTTATAAGAAACAGAATAAGCAACTAGAACGCTACAATAATATGCTTTTATTCTGGCAAAAAAGTGAAGTTCTGTCCTTTGTACTGGCCGTGGGTATGTTTTGCCCTACAATATCTCCCACTTTGAGCTTTTGAAAAGGTGGCAACCCTACGTCCACTGTCTTTTTTTAAACTGTTCAGTAGGTAATAGGCTGCCTGCAAAACAATCCCCCCTCTTACACTAATAAAAGAAAAGACCCAGAGGCGCAGTCCGAACTATTATACCGTTGATTCCATTTCAAGAATATGGCTGCCAAAGAACCATACATGCCACAATTGTGAGCTATGTCAGAATATTTAAATGCTACTTAAATCCTGTACATTAAAGATCTATTCTCTAATCCTCACAGAAATTATTTTTGTTTTAACTTTATGTCAATCTGTCCTAAAGCACACCTAAACCCTTCTACACATGGCATTCACTGCAACCATACTATACCTAGCCCATCACTAAGCTGCCTGACATTTACAGTTATAATGGCTATATAAGCACGTGACCAATCCCCCTTCTGGTCATTATAGGTGCTGATCATGGGCAATGAAAAAGGGCTCAATTAAAAAAAAATACAATACAAAAATACAAAATGGAAACCACCTATAACCTGCAACCAGCCACCCACCACTAACCCCAGGCCTGCCTGTTCTCCAGGAATACCCACAGGTTGTCTCAGATGTAAAACTTGCCTCAGCAAGACCACATCTAAATATGGTTCCCCTTTCCAGTTATTCTCACACAAGACACCTAAGTTCCACCTTACAACTACTTCACTTCATCTACCGCATCCTAATAAATTAATCCTTTTCTTCCAGAGACTACTCAAACCTCCATTTATTTCTTTATCAACCTCCTCCCCAACAACCTCCCATCCCCATTTAACTCCACCTAACCTCTAACTAAAGATGTCCCTGGACCAATTGCTTTGTTTCAAAACTTCATTTCCCTTAAGGTTATAGAGAATCATTAAAAAAGATATTTTTTCTAGCTAAGCAACAGTCTACAGTGAAATCTTTAACAAGCATGGCCAGGAGAGGATAAAAACTATAACAATAAGCCATAATCTGATTATGCGGGATGGGTAAAATTTTCAGAATGTACAGTCAGTGGGTAATAATCTTTTTCAGGTGGCAAGAATGATATGTTACTGTAAAATTTTCAAAGGGATAGCATTTGAATTTAGGGAGAACCTTTGTTACATTGCATTCTGTTGGTATCAACTGCTTATTTTAAACGTCATGGTTCAGAGGAAACTGAGAAGCTATCATTACACTTGTGACATCATTTCAGATTACATCATCCTATTGTAGGAGAATATCATGCTAAGTGGACAAGAAAAACAGAAAAAATAATTTTGTAATTAAGAGTTACAACTTATCTAGAGGGTAAGGAGATGGCAGATTATGCATTTCTCAGAACCCAGAAACTACGATGCTCAAGATTATCAACTAATTTCCAGGTCATGCATCTTATTAATAATTAAGAAAATTACATTCCAGTAAGCATTGTGATTGTAATTTCCTGGTTATCTATATAACTTCAGACATTTTTTTATGAAGACTTTGCTCTTCATTGAAGGCATTCTCTTCTAAAATTATTTCTTGACATGACATAAGTCATCAGTCTTACATGCACAGTTTAACAATTGTTTTTATAGACTGTTTCATTCTGTTATAATGAATCCATGGCTACAGTAAATTTGGCAGTAATTGATAGTGCTGCCAGGATACAATGATCCAAAGAAAATGCCTAGAGTCAGATGTTACTGCTACATGGTGTGCTGAAACATGATTGGCTAACAAGTACATTTATTTAATGGCCCAAGACTGTGAGGTCTGCCAAACGATAGGTAGGCGTGTATAGTAGTTGTTTTACACAGGCACAGGAAAAGACAGATTTCAAGACAGATGAAAGAGGAGTATAAACATATATTATTGTTTGCAGCAACATCCATTAAGTTCATTCCCAAAGGTATACAAAGATGAAGCCAAGGTGCTGATCCAGATGACCTGAGTATCTGTAGTAGTTCAGGTGAGTGTCAGAGGTGGGAGTGAGCATCAGGGTCATCTTGCCAATTTTGTATGGAAAGTGAAATGGTTCTCACTCTAACAGTGTACCGATGAAATTGGAGGCTTGCAGAAAAGCCATTAACTGGGAGACATAGTTGTAGAATTCAAAGGCAGTGATGATAGCTCTCAAAGGGAATATGTTTGAGACCAAGTAGATGTCAACCAGAGAGCAATGGATTTTCCTGTAGTGATGCAATGCCTACAGCACCAGTGGGAGGTAGGGCAGGGAAAAAATGTTTCCATAGCCTGCACCTCAAATGATGCTGGATGCTGACTTGATGGACTGTCTCCCAGTTGAGGGGGGTAGATAGATAGATAGATAGATAGATAGATAGATAGATAGATAGATAGATAGATAGATAGATAGATAGATAGATAGATAGATAGATAGATAAATAGATAGATAGATAATGATGCCTTTAGATTCTGATCTGGGGGATATGCCAAGCTCATCCAACTGGTGGGATGAGCATACTTGGTCATGTCAAAGTCAGATTGACAAGGAAACTTATAAGGTCTAGTTTGGGGTGAAGCCAAACATATCTGGCCTTGGTGAGGAATATTTACCTCTGCAGTATTACAAGTGCATGTAGAAGAAAAGAAAATGTCACAAAATGCCCATATGGCAGTCTGAATGATGCTCCTCTCTGGACAGCTTGGCATTGATCCTAGGTAAAAATTCATGGGAAGTCGAATAAATGGACATGTCTGATTGGAGGAAGTTTTATAGACTGGCAGGCTGAAGGTCAAAAAAGCACAAGAAAAAAAAGCATCCATTAAATTTAAGTTAAAACTTAAAAAAAAAAAGCCTCTGGATGTAAAATCAACTTGTAAATCATTTCTATTTTGAACCCCCTACTGCTAGTAGTTGCAAAAGACAAAAAACACAGTCTTGACTAGAGTACTAACTATCTCAAGTCTAATTAGATACAGCTATCACGCATCTAAATGTAGGCAGTATTCTGAACTTGTACACAGAACTGAAAGCCTATATCCATGAAGTCAGCCCAAACATAGCAGCTGTATCAAATCATTAAAGACCAGAGAACAGAATGCCACATACCAGTCATTCTTGGTGCCAAGATGTCTTACAACTCTAGTCTCAGAACAAAGGCTACTCTGTTACTGCTTTCTTCATGGCATATCACAACAAACAGTTGCACTGCTGTGGCATAACATACTTTACCTAGAGGTACTATAAAACAGACATTGCTATTCTTTAACACGGTTAAACAGGTGCAGCACATACTTTTTTTATAAGTACTGGGTACCTTTGTGCAATATAACATACTTTAGCTGCAACTACTGTACAATAGTCACTGCTGTCCTTTAACAGAAGTGCATTTGTGAAGCATAAAATACTATTGCCACAACTGCTATACATCAGACATTCCTGTCCTTTAACACAGGTGCATTGGTGTATAGCACACTTTACCTACAAATACTAGTCAAAGACATTGCTGTCTTTTAACACACACACACATAGGTGAGGAGTTATATACTTTACCCATAACTGATATGCAGCACTTGTCTCCTTTAACACAGTTATGTAGGCAATAACATATCACTTTCTTCCACTGACTAAATAGAATTACCTGTTATCTCATTAAATGTATATGGCCTTTTCCCTGCCAACTTTTTCTATAACTACTGGCAAATATTGCATAAAAGTGGCAGGTATGTACTGTACCATTTCTTTCACCACCCTTCACCAGTCAGGTAATAGGTGCTGCACATATGTGGCAAGTGTGCTCTGTCATTACTATCACCTTTCTCCAGCTTTACTGTTTCCTAACAAGGTACAATGGTGGCAGTTATGTACTGTGGCTTCAGGTAAATGGCATTCCATTTAAAGGTTACAATTAATGCCATTTTCTCCCTTGCAAATTGCTAATATACTGCATGGGTGGCAGCTGTGTACTGAACAGGTACACTTCTTACATTCACCCCAGTACTTGGCTATACTAAAAATCAGCATACTCTCTGTCAATTACTTAACTGCAAAAATTATTATTGACTACCACCATATCCTTATATTTCCCCCTTAAACACTTACCCTACTGCATAGCTGTCACTGTTGGATTAACTGTAAAAGTGCAATATACTCTTAATGTCTCTAACTAACTTAACTATAACAATTCCTAGGGCATATGGTACTTAGCATTGGCTGTCATATGTGAACTATAGTACTATGAACAAAGTGCATGCCTTTACTAACCAAAGTATGTATTATATTGCTACTCACTCTGTTATACTACTAATTATTCTGTGCAATATATTACCACCCACTATGTACATTATATATTACTACACCCTCTGGGCATTGCTTTAATAATCATCCTCTGCATTATATTACCACCCACTATGTACATTATATTAATACCCCCTTTGAGCATTATATTACTAATCACTCTGTGCATTATATTACTAATCACTCAGTGTATTTTATTACCACCCACTACATACATTATACTACTAGCCCTCTCTCTTCCCTGTTTTATTATGCCCTCTATGCATTATATTACTTATCACTCAGTGCATTATATAAACACTCACTATGTACATCACACTGCTACCCCCTTCTGTGCACTGTATTAATACCCCTGTGTGTATTATATTACTAATTACAATGTACCTTTTATTACCACACAGTATGTACATTATTCTACTACCCCCTCTGTGCACTGTGTTACTACCCCCTATGCATTATATTACCAATCACTTTGCATTTTATTACCACCCACTATGTACATTATACTAGTAGCCCCTCTGTGAACTATATTAACACTCCCACTGTGCACTATATTAATAATCATTCTATGCATTTTATTTCCACTCAGTATGTACATTATTTTGCTACTCCCTCTGTGCACTGTATTACTACCTCCTCTAAGCATTATATTGCTAATCACTCTGTATATTTTATTACCACCCACTATGCACATTATACTAGTACCCACTCTGTACACTGTATTAATACCTCCTCTGTGCATTATATTACCATTCATTCTGTACATTTTATTACCACCCAGTATGTACATTATACTACTACCCCTTCTGGGCACTATATTAATATTCCCTCTATGCATTATATTACTAATCACTCTGTGCATGTTATTACCACCCACAAAAAATACATTATATTGCTATCTAGTCTGTGTAACTGCAGTGGTTGTGCTGCAGTAGCATTGTCACCTCATAGCTAAGATGTTGTCCTGTTCGATTCTCAGCTAGAGCGTCTTCTGTGTGGAGGCATACATGAATGGGGCGTGCCTTCGTTAAAGGTTGTGCGTCAGGGCTGTTAACCCGGTACGTAAAAATACACTACCAATTATTAGCGGACTGGAGTTCCGCTGTGGCGACCCCTAACTGGGAAAAGCTGAAAGACACAAACAAAATTGCTATCTAGTCTGTGCACTGTAATAGTCCCTAGTCTGTGCAGAATACCACCACTACTGCTACTTCCCTTTCAGATTTATTGCTTATTCTTCTAACATCTCTCTTTCAAATATTAGTTACAAATCTCAGAATTTAGCAATATTGGTAGCTTTTATCTATTTCCCTAAGTTTTCCTGACAGAACTCAAGAGGACTCCTCTCAACTTTCCAACATGGGTTATTGTAAAATGAAAGCTTTTATTTTTCACAGTAATATAATTTTGGCCTCTCTTACCACCAGACCTCATATCGCCTTCTAATTTAAAAACAAATTCTTTCCAGGTCAGCTGTATCAATTCCTTTCTCTCTCTGCCTTTCTGTCAGGTGTCCTGTCTCTCCATCGAGTATTACAGTACATGGCTAAACATCCCATCATCAACTGCTACAAATTTTTTAAGCCTCTCCTGTACTGGTCTAAAGTCTCCTCTACCTTCACACTACTGTCCCATTCATCAAGGTTAGATCCAGATATCTCTGGGACAGGAGAGATTCCGATTAACCATTCCTTCCTGCCAAGGAGTACTGATTTGCCTTTTCATTTCCCCTCTAGTAACAGTCAGATGGTAGGGCTCAGGCCAGCTTCAGATGCAGAGAAAAAGCTTACCCTAGTCACCTTCTCCCCCTCCATGCTCAGTTGCATCTGTAAGTGGAACACTACGTACTCATCAGTGCTGGTCTATCTCTTGCCTCTGCAGGTAATGAAAACTAGCAGGATGATCCTTGCCCACTCATAATGAGGCACTGCAGGCAGCTTCCTCTGTCTCCACTGGAAAATCATGCTTGCATGTCTTCCTTATCCTCATAGCTGAGAGAGAAATGCTCATCCCTTTGTTTCTCATTCTGACAGATATATCACGTCCCTTAGCCACTAATCCAACTCAGTTCGCCTGGGTGGCAGTCAGGGCATTAACTTTCTATGACACAGGAGCTGTCTACCACCACAGGCAGTAAGACTGGACATGACCAAACATCCTCTTACCAACCAATACAGACAGTACTGCAACATACCAACAAACATTGCATCACCAACCAATACATGTAATACTTCTGCATATGATAAAGCACTAGAGAAATTTGAAATACTACTACACCAAATATCTCATTACCAGGGATACAAGCTGTAGAACTATACATAGCCAAAAACACCATTGTGTTTCAATAAAGGTAATACTACCGCATACTGCTGAATACCACATCACATCACCAACCACTAAATGCAGTAACTACACATCTACACATTACAAAACATCCTGTTGCTAACCACTGCTGTGGGTGGCACTACTGTACACAACCAAACATCCCATCAGCATTACATGAAAGAAGCACTATTGTGTCCTATGGAATATTCTGCTGCTAAGCACTACAAGCATTAGCACATGAAAAAATATCCAGTCATCGAAACCTAGAGTTAGTCTTACTGTGCACTACCAAGCATTCAATCATGAATGATTATAGGTAGTATGATTGCAAATAACCAAAGATACCATAACCAGTCACTACAGGTAATACTTCCGAACATGATCAAACAGCCCATCATTAACAACTACTGGCAGTACTACTGAACATGATCAAACATCCCATCACTAACCACTACATGTAGTATTACTGAACATGACCAAACATCCCATCACTAACCACTACATGTAGTATTACTGAACATGACCAAACATCCCATCACTAACCACTACATGTAGTATTACTGAACATGATCAAACATCCCATGATCAAACATCCCATCACTAACCACTACAGGTAGTATTACTGAACATGACCAAACATCCCATCACTAACCACTACAGGTAGTATTACTGAACATGACCAAACATCCCATCACTAACCACTACATGTAGTATTACTGAACATGACCAAACATCCCATCACTAACCACTGCATGTAGTATTAATGAACATGACCAAACATCCCATCACTAACCACTACAGGTAGTATTACTGAACATGATCAAACATCCCATCACTAACCACTACATGTAGTATTACTGAACATGACCAAACATCCCATCACTAACCACTACAGGTAGTATTACTGAACATGACCAAACATCCCATCACTAACCACTACAGGTAGTATTACTGAACATGACCAAACATCCCATCACTAACCACTACATGTAGTATTACTGAACATGATCAAACATCCCATCATGAATCACTACAGGTAGTACAAACATGACTAAACATCCCATCACTAACCACTACAGGTAGTACAACTGGCCATCAGTAAACATCCCTCATTAACCAGTACAGGTAGGACTAACAAGACCAAACATCCCATCAGTGATGACTACAGCTAGTACTACTGCACACAACCAAACATCCCATCACTAATTACAGCAGGCAGTACTAAAATGACCAAACATCCCATCATTAACCACTACAGGTTTTGCTACAGCACATGACTAACCATCCCATCATCAACCACTATAGGTTGTACTACTGCACAAAACAAACATCCCATCACTAACCACTACAGGTAGTAATACTGCACTCAACCAAACATCATATCACTAACCACGTCAGGTAGTACTACTGCACACAACCAACCATCCCATCACTAACATCTATATTTAGTACTACTTCACATGACCAAACATCCCATCATGAACCACTTCAGGTAGTACTACCACATATAACCAGCCATCCCATCATTAACCACTACAGAGAGTAATACTGCACATGACCGACCATCCCATCATTAACCACTACAGGTAGCAACACTGCACATGACCAAGCATCCCATCATTAACCACTACAGGTAGCAATACTGCACATGACCAACCATCCCATCATTAACTACTACACTCGAACAAACAACCCATCACTTATCAGTACAGGCAGTATTACTGCACACAACCAAACAACCCTTCACTAACCACTACAGGTAGTGCTATTGAGCATGACCAACCATCCTATAACCCCCCTCAATACAGGTAGTACTATTGTACATGACCAACCATCCACTCAGTAACCAGTGCATGTAGTATTGCTGTCCATAACTAAACTTCTCATATGTACCACTACAGGTAGTTCAACTGCACACAGCCAAGCATCCTGCTGCCAACCATTATATTACTACTGCACACTATAAGACATCCTCTCACCTACCTCTAAATGTATTTCTGCTGCACATGGCCAAATATGCCTTAACTAACTGCTGCAGGTTCTTCTACTGCAAACTGCCAAGCACCATTTCTTCAGTCACTTCAGACAATACTATATTATCAAATATCACATCACCTGCCACTTTATGTAATACTGCTCATGACCACATTTTTTGTCATCAACAACACTGGGTATTACTAATCCAAATGCTCAAACATTCCATCACCATGCATACTACCAAACCTCTCATCAACCAGCCAACCACTACATGAAGTATCTATACTACATGAAGCTGTAAAAGTCACAGGTACCCATTCCACCATCACAAACATTTGGCTATGATCGATCAGTGTCAAACAACTACTTCAACCTTACTTACTTCATAGATAGTTAAAGATTCTATACCAACTAACCCCTGCTATTCTTTTACTAATCTTGTCTGGCAACATTAAACCCAACCCAGATACAACACCCCAGCATGAAGCTATCCCTACAAATAAACTCTTGCTGGGTAAAATCACCCTTCCAGATTTAGGGAGCTTTGCAACAATATGGAATAGTTATATGCATTTCTCTTCTCAAGCTGCACAGCATTATCATATTAAGTAAATCCTGGTAAATTCCTCAGATCTGTGCTATGTCTTTCCTGTGTGAAAGCGCATGTGCAATCCTTTATCTTTAAGTAGAGCCAGTAGAGGGACGCTGCTTCCTTTCATATCCATATACACACTGAATTGCATGCAGAAGCCCATAACATTTCAGGCCATGCTTGCTATATCATTAAGTATACAGCAAAACTCCCCAGCAACTGCTTACATGTCCCTAGTAAAACAAAACAAATTTCAAAAAGTAGTTACACATTTAATGAATGTTTTAACCCCTTTGAGAATATTATAATCCTGAGGGACATTCATTTTAGTCTTCTGGGCCTCTAGAAAAACAATATTAGTGAATCTCTAGCCAATCTACATTTTTTTCAATTAGATACCATCCTGACATGACATAATCCTGAATCAGAACAACCCTACACTAGATCTGTCAATAACAGCTATACAAGACTCCATAGTATCTATAGATATTGTTATCACTGCCTCAGTACTCACAATCCCTTCTCATTTATAGTTACTCACCCATCCATCAAATAACCCCAAATAACATTATTTTCCTCTTCAAATGACAAGAAAATGCCATCTAAAATCCCATCTCAGAGTTCTTGATTGGTCTCCTAGTCTCCAATGTTAGGATGTGACATTGGCACCAGCATGTTGATCAGTGTTCTTCTTGTCCTGCAAAACAATAAAATATCTGTTATACCAAGACTAAGATTAAGAATCCCCTGAAATAGTAAATTGCTTAGCCATGTGCTAAGTTTCTAAATGCAGCTTTGGAACCAGGCATAGTTTTAATGGAAACAATTCTACCTCCCATGATCTGTAAAAGTTTCATCACCACAAAGACATTATCCAAATAAGAAACCAGTTATCATAAAGCTCTCTTTTTGCCATTGCCACATACCACAACATGTCAACTTCAATACTCAATATGAAAATTGCAGTCTTGCATATTGTATTGCCATCATAACAGGCAATAGTTCTCATTTATTTTAGCTATTTATTCATCTGTTTATTTATTTTACTGTTTTACCAAATTGGACTGCCTGGGCTTATTCAAAAAAAAATCTTCAGTGGAGGCTAAGGAGAAATGTTTCTTAAATTACAGAATTTTAGGACTTCTTTAACCTTCCACAATCTCTCAGATCTAATTTCACATTCTCCTCTAGAGCACATCTACCCCCAAATTTTCATCTCATACTTCACTTTGATACATTAATAAAAATAGGCATAGAAGATATTTTATACAAAATCCTATATGATGCACCCCCTCCTCCATTTGGGCACCAAGTTGCAGCCTTTGCTTCTAACACAATGTAAACAATGCCTTTTCATTCCCTTATACCACATTTTTAATCTGTCCATTAAGCTAAACTTCGTGTTCACATTATCGACAAGATGGAGTCATAGATTCATAGGTAAGTACTAGGCTAGTTATCCTTGAAGGCTGTTTTAAGTCTTGCCAAGTTCACTTTTTGCACTTGAATTAACCTATCCCATTTGGTTAGAAATTGGGATCATAAAACCTTTTAAACTAAAAACTTCCAAATCCATGTATTCATTCAATGCTAGGCACATCTGCATTCCCTTGACCTTAAGAGGAATAATTGGAAAAGATAGCATACTCACAAACAACTTCCTACATCCAAAATTATCCTTTTTTTTCTTCCCAGACTTCAGTATGGCTTCTGGATAATAAGAAGTACAGTGACAGTCATGTACAGTCTCACCAATGATATTCTGATCAGTATGGAAAAAGGTTATCTCACTGGAGTAGTATTCATTAACACTGATTGGGTTAACCACACCTTGCTCTTTATAATGACCCTAGCATCTATGCTAGCAGAAAAAAGTCAACCTTTGAAAAAGGGGTTAGTGTCCAATAACATATTTTTGTGCAGGGGTTGGGAGAGTGGCCTAATGGTTAAGGTGTTTGCATTACAAACACAAGGTACAAGGTTTGAGTCTCACGAGGGATAATTGGCTGGGCTTAAAATGGCTTGCAAGGGCAGTTAGCTTAGTACTAATCTATGAACCTATGAACCAAAATCATATTTGATGGCTGCTATGGATGACACTCCCAACTAGTTGTTCTTATCGATTGAAATAATCACTGTGAAACTCAAGTGTTGTATTTAGAACCGCATGCAGTATAAGTTTTTTAGAAGCAAAAAAAAGTTTATTTTTTTCTCTAAAAATTAAGTTCAAATTAAATCATGTAAGCCTTATGAAAATCATGCATATTTGATTAGCTAAAGTACAGGAACAGCCTTTTTTAACTACAATAATGATCTTTCTGTCATTCAGTATTGAGGAATTGCAGACCTCCTAGAGGCAGAGATGCCATCCAGCTTTAGCGGCAGAATTCACAAATTACTTTGACAGTCCATTATTCTTCACTACCTTATTATTATTACTTGCCATCACCATCAGGTTCTATGGTTCCATTAAATATTTTCAGTCACAGCACTCAAAACATTCAAAGTAAAATAACATAAAAACTGTAGCAGATAGAGGCAAACTTTAAGAATTGTGATATTGAAAACAAAAATTTCAACAAAATGATTGCTATCTTCAATCATAGATTATAGTTGCAAAAAGAAATAGGAGACACCAGACCATGGCAGATAAAGCTTAGTAAAATTCCAAATTTAATCCACAAAAGTAGTACAAACAATGGTGGGAGCTTTTGTAGCCAAAGCTACTACTTCAGACAACTCAATACATTAATCACTAGTTTTTAAAACAGTATCAGCCAATCAAAGCCAGTTTCCAATTGACTTGTATGGGCATATTAGTAATTTTCCACCAACGGTGAAGTGTTGAATGGTTACATTGGATGTGCAGTCCCTTTTTAATGTAATTCCCAATGGAGTAGGCTTGGAATTTCTGCATCAATATTTAAAAGAGGATGGAGTATATGACCCTAGAACTATTGACCTCTTGTGCTTTCTGGCTGAAACTATACTGGAGAATAACATCTTCATATTTGAACAATCTATTTATAGACAATTGGATGGCGTGGCTATGGGCACCTTGTGTGCCAATAGCTACGACCTTGTCATGATGAAATGGGAAAGACAGAATATTCTTGAAGGAGCATGGTCAGAGAAAGTAGTATTTTATTGGACATTTGTAGATGACCTCTTCCTGTTATGGGAAGGTGGTATATCAAACCTCCAGCAGTTTCTGAGAGACATAAACAACAGCACACATTTCATAGGCTAAGCATGCATCCCCAACATGCACTAAGGACTTCCAGATTAACAGCAGAAGATGATAAATTTAAGAGGGAATTACACCAACTAGAAGAGAGATTTGCAGAGAGAGGATATGGAAAAAGGGAGGTCCTTTCCATTACCTCGAGCATGGGTTCTAAAAGGAAAAAAGAGGGTCAGCCATATTTTTCTAGTCACAACCAAGCATGTGAAGAAAGAACCGTGAAGTGCAACCCTTTAAGGATTTCCGTGACATATGCTAGCAATATCAGATTGCTACAAAACATTTACTATAGAAATTGTAATATACTATGCTCTGATGACCGGGTTAGCACATTGGTAGGGGAAACCCCTAAGTATGCCTACAAAAATAAGAAATCCCCCAAAAGGATTTTATGTGGTCCCAGATATGAGCAAGAGATGAGTATCCAACCCACAATATATGCTCATGGAACCAAACCTTGTAATTCCTGTAATTATTGCTCATATATTGATATAAAGGGGTACCTTGAACATTCTGACACTGGAAGAACCATTTATTTCAGACTTTCAGCTGATTGTAACACCACTAATATTGTACGCTTAGCCTACTGCACCACATGTTGTTCATTTTATGTGGGTATGACTACACAGAGGTTCCGTGATAGGATTAGAGAGCACATCTATGATGTAAATAGAAGGGCAGAGACTAATGCCTTAGCAAGACATGTTGTGGTATCAGGTGTGTCACATAACTTTAAATTCATGATAATAGAAAAAGTCCAAGTAGGATGTAGAGGTGGTGCAATTAGGAATTTGGTAGAGACCAAAGAGCTCGAGTGGATTATTAGGATACGTGCCAATATGCGTAAAGGTTTAAATGATAAAGTTTGTATTAAACATGTATTAAGTAATAAGCCACTACGTAGATAATATGCTTTTTGATAATATGTTTTTTATATATTTTCGATATACTTTTATCCCATTTTAAATTATACCTTGTAATTAATAGATAATGTTTTGTTGTTAATTTATTTATCTTTTTATTTAGTACTATTAATTTAAGTTAATAGTATCTAGGCCAATTGTTTTAATTGGACTCTGGCTTTGATTGGCTGATACTATTTTAAAAATTAGTGATTAATGTATTGAGTTGTTTGAAGTAGTAGCTTTGGCTATGAAAGCACTCACCATTGTTTGTACTACTTTTGTGGATTAAATTTGGAGTTTTACTAAGCTTTATCTGCCTTGGTCTGGTGTCTCCTATTTCTTTTTGCTTCTTTTTGCTGCATTTGCTGTTTCTTTGGGAGATCAGTTTGCCCACACCGCATTCTATTTCTACTTGCTACATAGATTATAGTTGTTTGTCAGCTAGAAAAAAAATTTTTTTTTTCATTTTAAGTATTTAATGTCAGTAGCTTAAAACATGATAGTAGGAGTTACTAAGTGCACATATTACAGCACAAGGAACAACAGAAAAGCAGATCACATTATCTATCTATCTATCTATCTCACTATCTACCTACATATCTATCTATATATCTATCAATCTCTCTATCTCTCTATTTATTTATCTACCTAATGTGTCTATTTTCCTTCTCATTTCTGTCTCTGTCTTTGTCAGTCTGTCTGAAAACGTAACATGACCCTGCTTATCCAAGCAAGTTACCACAGACATAGCATGTTTTGAGTCTAGCCTGCAGTTATTCAGACATACAGCTGTATCTAATCTCATGGACTTATAATGCACATAAACACTGCCAACCAAAATTATAAGAGTTCTTAAGCAAAGATAACACAGTGTTAATAGATGGACACATGGGAAGGTGATGGCTATCTAAGGACTCTGTAAGAAAAAATACCTTACAAGTAGTAAAGGAAAAAGTTCTTCAGATGGAAAAGCTGCCCTAAGTGTGCAACCTGCAGCTACCTAGAAGAGCACAGCTGAGTGGTTTGATGCAGCACAGAGCTCTTGAGACAGGAAAGCAGACTAGTAATTTATGATTTTTAATTGGTTCTTAGAATAAAGACCACCTAATCTCAGATTGTTCTCAAACAGGTGAGTACATCTACAGTTATTTTGCAAACTACACTCTACTTTTCAAAGTTCATGAAGTACATTGTCAGACAAATGTTTGTACATCAACAGGACACAACAATAAAGGGTAGAGCCAGTCAAGAGTAATCATAATGAGATGGCTACAGGCACTACCAGTGAATCCAGATAGTAATCTGTAGTACACTTTGGCAGGAACTTATCCTGAAGATTAAAAGTTCACTGTCAGCTATTCTTCATGTTGATATCAGATGACAACATCCAGCAAGTAACAACATTAAATGAGAGCAGGTAGTGCTCAGGCCCTGGAAATAAATCTACCTTCAAGCAGTAAACATCCATTGCAAAGTAAAAAAACAGGTTTATTGTGTAGCCCTTGGAAAAAGTTGTGGAGGAAAAAGTGCTGACCAATGCAAAGTCTATCCCTAAGCTGGAGGAGCTCAAAGATGAGATGCAAAGAAACATCATTTATTCAGATATTAAAATCACACAAAAAATCAGTAAATGAGGATGATCTGGGAGGATAAATAGGAGGAAGTCAGTGAAGTCTGACACAGGACCTTACATAACCTGGAGAACTGCATACAAGAAAAAAATGCATTTTTTTCCTCACTAAGAGGGTATACTGTCAGCAGTGGGTGACTTCATTAGTTAGATCTAATGAAGACAGCAAGACTCTGGTGATATAATCCACGCTATACCAGTGAGAAATATGGGGACATGGAGGACTTTATTGTATATCTGATCTTTATTCCATTAATGAGCATTGCATGATGTCAAGACTTAAAGACAATCCTTTCAGAAAGAAAGCAAGATGATTGACTCATTGGATTTTGTCTCAGTGAGCAGTTGTATACCCATAATATTTCCACTGTGATGGGTGAGTTATTCATACTCTCACGTATGGCTTTTCACCTTGTGATGCTTCTGCATGCTTCCTAATAAGTTATGAAGATGTGATGTCAGAGGCATAAAACAGACATCCCAACACAGCAAGTGGACATTTGTTTGCAGTAAGAGATTAATATGGGGGCAAATTTGCCATATCACCACATGTGGAAAAGTACAACCTCCTAACTCCATCATCTTAGTGCAATCACCTCTAAGTTAGTCAGTACTCAGAAAAAGAAAAAAATTCATTTATTTCAATAAAAGAAGCCTTTTCCACATCTTTGGTGACTCCATAGTGGAAAACTATCATATTTTAAACTGTGCTCAGACTTGCCTGATTTGAATAGTTGTACTATAGAAGAATAAATCACTGTCAAATGTTACTGTGCACACTACAGTACAGATATCTGCATGGTGATCTGGCAAGAATGTATGAATAGCACTTGGCTCTAGTAGTACAAAAATGTCTTCCACACCAGTGTCCTGCAACTCTGCCTGCTATTAACTTCTCAGGTCCTGCATCTCCAGTCCTTTGCCTTCATTCCTGCTGAGTTGTACCACTCTCTAGCTTTCTGAGCTTCTCAGACTTTACACAGTAAGTATCAAAGCCCATACTTTCAGTGTTATGGAGTGGCTACTGTGAACTTCCTTCTTCTCATACAGACACAGATAAAACACACACACATGCACACATGTGAAAGCACACACACCTTCAACTACTTACTTACAATTCCATGTTAATATCCTCAGAAACATACATAACTGCTTTATATAGCTCTCAATTTCTTTGTTCAAAAAAAGTAACAAAGCCAAAAATAGTGTGATTGTGTGTGTGTGTGTGTGTGTGTGTGTGTGTGTGTGTGTGTGTGTGTGTGTGTGTGTGTGTGTGTGTGTGTGTATGTGCTAGGGGAGTAAAGGTCCAAAATTAGGACTGATTTTTAAAATTGTATCTAATTCACTTAAAAAGTTAATCAACCAGCATGCCTTGCAGCAAAATGCACCATAAGTATGAACCTCTAATATAATATCTGGCATTATCAACTGGCAATAATATTCAGTGTTTTATGACAAAGTCATATAGTTTATGAGGGACAGGGCAATGATACATGGTAAAATTAATTAACTGACTGATTAGATCGTTTGATTAGCTAATATATTTGCCAACCTGGTAATTACATTAGTCTGCAGAACCTTTTCAGTTATGTTCTGGGCCTGATGGCACTCAAAACTTGAGTCAAAGACAATGACATGCTCAGAGTCACTCTGTAAAATCAAGGAGAGCTGAGAGATACCCTCTTCTGATATCCATAGTTGCCTGCCACAATACTTATTAATAATCAAAGAATGGGTTACACTCTTCAGCTATACACAGAGATGTACAAGACTGTACAATTTAGTCTCCTACAGACAGTAGACACGATGAAGTCCTACCACTGCCTCTCTCTCAATTCTCTAAAATGACCCGAAATCCACCACCATCTCCTACTACTCCAACTGCTTATCATTCATTCCATTCTTAACAAATCTACTTCCTGGCCCAGCATTACTTCCCTCATCTCTCTCTATACTCCTACTTGGACTCTTCAGAGCTAAGTCCAACTACACTTAGATATCTGCAAGCACACACACAAAAAAAAAAAAAAAATTGGCCAACACCTGTATACTATGTGTATGCTACCTGTATGCTACTCAATTGTCCATACTTGGAATAAACTACCCCTATCCACCAGGACAATATCCCATGCTCACAAATTCAAAACAGCCCTAAAAGAAAACTTCAGGAACTCCTGGATCGGCCCCTGCCAACAACCTACCTAACTCTATTCTTTATCTACCTTGCTAATGCGTCCACTCCTCTCTATGTCTAAACTCACTTGGATATATACTTCCTCTGATCTTTATATCTCTACCTTGGTTTTCTATTTCTACTAACTACTGTAGTAACTAACATTGCCTGTCTATACTCTTATACTTCAATGCTTGCTGAGACACCTCTTCTGTATGATTCTTATGTATTTTAGTCTGTTCATTTACCTACATTCATATCTTGATATATTATTTTACTCAAAGCATAGCCTACTCATTTAAGCTGTTTTTACTCTTTTACCACAATGCTGTAAGAAATCATCTATTCTATAAAACTCCTACATATTTTAGTCTGTAGACATAGCTACTTATATATCTAGATGTATTTCCTAAATGCTAGCATAATCTTAACTATGATTTGTATCTGTTAAAATATCTGTTGTATTGAGCTTTCCTCCCCGAGCCTCTGCTGAAAAAGGACTCATGCTCAGTCGGACATCCCCAGTCAACAAATGCTCAAATAAATAAATAAATACATAAATTCTCTAAATGCACTGTCCAAAATGTTTACTTTCAGTAATGTATCTAGCCTGACTTATTAATCAATTTTTGTAATGTTTTAGTCAGGATAGAGTACTGATCCACACAAAGCAAAGCATATCATAGAACAATACATAAGGTCACTGAACATACAACAATAGCGGGATAATCATACAGGGACTGCATATAAATAACAGTCATTGCAATCTAATGCTGTTGCCTGGCAGATGTAGGTGGTAACATGAAACTGGGCAATGTGAATCTATATTACAGCATGTCCTATCTAGTTTAGAACTGTAACAATGATGTAGACTAAAAGGTAATGCAGATGCTATGAGCTAGAGCATACCCTAAAGTTTTTGTATGATGTAATGATTTCTACTTGGTGGGAGAAAAAAACCTAAGTGAATGAAAAAAATGTAATGTCTAAAACCATAAAAATAGATATGATGTTGTTATCTAGTGTGACAAAAGGAGGTACTGCCAGCACAACTAGCTGGAATTTTGTAAACAATTATATGTCATTTGTGAATATCAAACTAATTATATAAGATGCTACTGTTACAAATGTATTAGAACTGTATGTCATGTGTATATCAAACTGCTCTGTACAGATGTTTGTGTTGAAAAGGTATATGTAAAGTGCTTATGTTTAAAATGCATCCACCATGTGCCCTACTGCAAGAGAACAGAAATGTACGTGCACTACTGTAACTGTTTAAATGGAGGTTTAACCTCATTCCAACAAACTTTAGAAAAATATTTGAAATTAAATCACTTTATAGACTACTCCATAAAGAGGCTATCTCTCAAGTTTTCAAAGCAGCTAAAGACACAAAGTCTGTACTAGGAAGCTTTCTGTATTGTCTCTGAGGTGAGCTAATTGCTACTTTGGATGCATGAATGAATTTAATTGTTTTATGACTTCCAGCATCTGCCAAAGATCTAAGCAAAAGCCCTTGTCTGTATATTTTTACAGGTAGATGCTAAATTCTCCCTGTTGCCAGCAATGGGAGTTTTGCCTGGGACCCAGAAGTCATAAGAGCAGAAATGATATTATTCTGCAAGCTAGCCCAGCAGTAATATTTAGATAATATTTTGAGAAGTCTCTTAATGAGACAGGGCATTTTGTATTCTGTCTTGGACCTGGCAACAAGAACCATTCACCACATCATCTACCTTGCTATATATTAAGTAAGTTTCTAGGAAACAGTATAATTCTCTCAGATTCAGTCAGGAATATAGTGAGGATTAGTTTAGATTTTGTTTTTTTATTTATTTGTGTGAGCCTGTACTGGAAAGTTATCTTAACTATTTCCTTTGATTTTGAGCTCTGATGTCACTGTGAATATATATTTAGTATTGTCTTGTTCTTTTATTATTTATTATTAAATATATTTAAACCTTTCATTGTGGATGCTCAGTGTATAGATATTTAAGTTTTTAGAGTACTTGCATATTTATTTGGTGACACTCTGTGGGCCACTCTTAATAGCCTTGCTCTTGGTCAAACTACCATTTGTGTTAATATTAATATTACACAGTAAGATTGAACACCCTTTGTTAGGGGCCTTAAAGGAGCTGATAAGGAGTGACTGCTGGCAGATGGAACTACCTTATAGTCTGGGCAGAAGGGTGCATAGCTAATAAACCTGTACCAGCATTTCCCAGGTGTGTGTGTGTGTGTGTGTGTGTGTGTGTGTGTGTGTGTGTGTGTGTGTGTCTGTGTGTATGTCTGTGTGTGTGCATGTGTGTGTGTGTGTGTGTGTGTGTGTGTGTGTGTAAATTAAACCTCAAAGAGTGTGTGTTTCAGCTACTTGGACAGGGACACAAATCACTGTTTGGATGGAGAGGGTGCTGGAGGTCTTGGCTTGGTCACTCAGCTGAGATCTCAACTCTATAGCTGTGCGCATGGGGAGTCTTACTGGGCATCTGGAGAAAGAGGTACCAGCCCCAGACTGACTGTGGTCTCTGTGTGCTTTTAAGGGAAATTGCACTTGATGCAGAGAGCTGTCATCCTGTCAGTGTACTGGTTCCAGTGGTGAGGATTGAGGCTCCTTGATTACTGGTTGGTAGTGGTGGGTCATCACATATTAACTGGTGGGCAGTGGTGGGATATCGACATTACATATTAATTGGCTGGCAGTGGTGGGATCACCACATTACATACTGGGGTTCAGTGGTGTGGATATTGAACTCCTGTAGCCTGTAAACAGTGGTCACTAAAGAAGGTGTTTGTACTCTCAAGGAGCCACACGATAGACATTCAGAGGTTCATATCACAATGGTTGTATTATTTTTTGTTAGCTTTGTTTGTCAGGGAGAGCAGGCAAGGATTTCAGAAGAGGAATATGGCAAGTTGACAACGAGCCAGTTAGCTGAGATGTACCCAAGCAAAAGGACTGGTGCATGCCAAGCTGGCTAAAGTGGAAATGATTGCAGCCTTAGTCTCAGCTGCATCACAGACAAGTAATCAGGAAGACAGACTGGTCTTAGGGATGTACAACTCTCAGAAAATGAACAGTCCAATTTTTCTTCAGAATACTTAAAAATCTATCCATTAGAGACTTGAACTGGAGGCTAAACATTTGGAACTAGCACCAACAGAGAGAATGTGGCAGGAGAAATAAATGGAAGTAGAATGAGCAGAGAGACTGAGATGCTTGGAAGCCAAAGAAAATGAGAGGCAGAGGCAGCATGAAAAGGAGATGCTGACTCTTTGCCAGGTGTTATGGAGGTAATGGGAAAGTGAATAACCAAACCCCAGAAGCAATAACGGTCAGCTAATTTCTTCAACAATTTACAGAGGGTGATAATTTTGATAGTTTTATTGATATATCTGAAAGCATATGAAAACAGTATAATGTTAACCAAGGTCTCTGGGTATGGTTCCTGATTCCCTTACTCCATGGTAAAGCTGTAACTGCTGTTTCTAAATTGTCTGATACTAATTGCTTAAATTATAATACAGTTAAAATTGTTTATTAGAGTGTTTTACATTGACACCTGAAGCTTATGAAAAACGTTTTGTGAGCATAGATGCAAGACAGATGAAAGCATGTGATTATATTGCTGAGTTAAGCACTTATTTTCATATGTGAGTGAGGGGTGTTAGGCCACCACTTTTGAAAACCTGGCACACCTTCTGGTGAGGGAACAAGCACTTAGCACTTTGCCTGAGGACATGAGAAACTAGCTGGCAGATAGAGAATGTAACACCGCAGATGAGTAGGGGAGAAAAGGAGACCTATACCTAGCAAGCATCACATCACTGCACAGGAAAGGGATACCCAGTGCTGTACATGGGTATAAGTAAACCCATAGTGGGCAACCTAAACCACCCCAACAGTGTCTGCCAGTAACAGGGGAAGCCACTAGTCAGGTACATGGCGAGGATCAAGGGTTAAATATTTTAAATGTAACCTGTGGGGCCATGTAGCATATAGATGTCCATGGAGGCAAGGTGGGGAACAAAAGATTGTGGAGCCAGCAAGTGGGAATAATAGAATGCCAGCAGTAAGTTGTCTGGAGACAACAAGGGTACCAAATGCCAATGTTTTACAACAGTACCTCCTCCCCAATGTGCAGTACCAAGGCCCATCCAATACCTGCCCAACACCCAGCAGCAGGTGAAGCTTTTGTAAATTGATGAATAAACATATTGATGTTTTTGTTCATGTGCGTGAATATTCATTCAGGATTGTCAGTCTGTGCTCAAATGAGTACGTTGTTATGAACTTCTCTAAAAAAAAGAAGACTATGCCTTGACAAACCAAAAAAAAATAAAGAAAAATAACTGTAGACGATAGGTAAACATCAGTAAGGGTCACATAAGTGTTGTTCCTTTTGCTGTGTGATTATATGTGTGGTGAGCAGGTTAATTAAACACTATTAATGTTTTGTGTTTTTATTCTATTCCTGGCCTTATCTTTTTGCCATAGAATAACTATAACAAAATTGAATTCTTAAAACTAGTAATTTCTTACAACAATAATTTTGCAAGTTAATGATATGTAATCAGTGAGTTAATTCTCGGTGTGTCTTCATTGCTGTAAGGAGAAAAACAGTACTCCATACGGATCCAACAATGAAGGGTTACAGATATGTGAAACTATGTAGTATCTGCAAGTACTAAACTTGATTATGCAACAGATGAGAAACAGGTTTTCAAACAGATATTTGAAATCATGAACATGACTCCTTCAAACCCATCTCTCCCAAGTAAGGTTTAGGCTCCTTCCATGATATATCTTAAGTTATTAACAGAAAAAAGCCAGCATTGACTGAGGTTTTGTGTCTTCCACCCACTGAAGAGATTCCTTGATTAGCTGAAGATGTCTGTCCACCACCTGGTCCAACACATCCTCAACCAAGTCCTGAAGCCCATGTTCAGTAAGGCTTACCAGGCTGCTACAAACAAGTGTACCTATAGAACCAATGCCACTGCCCCTATCCTGTGAGGATGTCCCTGGACAAGGTGATGATGAATGTTCTTTAATTTAGAAGATACACAGGTAAGTTCATCCTAAAGATTCTGGACATGTAGCAAAATGAATAAAAATAGGAGAGAAAGAAAATAAAGAAGGACAAAGGAAGGCATAATTAAAAAACAGAAAAGGGAGGGAGGAAGAGATAAAGAAGAAATACACAAAATACATTCGCTCATAATGTTACAAATTTAAACAAATCTTTATTATCGGTGAATTTTATTTTTATTAAATCCTTATTGAACTAAAACAAAGTGTAAGGGAAATGCTTATGAGTAGATGAGAACAACGAGTGTATTGCTATCAAATCTTGATGGTGTTTACATTTCCAGTCTACTGATAATAATGAGATATGTTTTAACATAAGAAATTGTAATAGATATATTCTTTTTCTTTTTGCTGCTCCTGTTAGGGGTCACCACAATGTACCATCTGTTTCCATTTCTTCCTGTTCTCTGCGTCTCTCTCACCACATCCATAAACCTTATCTTAGGCCTTCCACTTTTCCTCTTAAACTGGCAGCTCCATCGCTAGCATCCTTCTACCAATGTATATGGCATCCCTCCTCAGCACATGTCCAAACCAACTCAATCTTACCTCTCTGGCTTTGTCTCCAAACCATCCAACCTGAGCTGACCTTCTAATATATTCATTTCTAATCCTGTCCATCATTATCACACCCAAAGCAAATTTTAACATCTTTAACTCTGCCACCTGCAGTTATGACTCCTATCTTTTCATCAGTGTCACCATTTCCAACTCATATAACATAACTGGTCTCACTACCATCCTGTAGACCTTCCCTTTCACTCTTTCTGGTACCCGTCTATCACAAATCACTCCTGACACTCTTCTCCACCCACTCCACCCTGCCTGCAATATATTCTTTACTTTCCTTTCACACTCACCATTACTCTGAACTATTGATCTCAAGTATTTAAACTCATCCACCTTTATCAACTCTACTCCCTGCATCCTCACCATTCCTCTGTCCTATCTGACCTTCATTCCTCTCCTCTCTAGAGCATATCTTCACCTCTCCAGGGTCTCCTGTACCTATTCCCTACTTTCATGACAAATCACAATGTCATCTACAAACATCATAGTCCATGGGGACTGCTGTCTGATCTCGTCTGTCAACCTGTCCATCACCATTGTAAATAAGAAAGGGCTCAGAGCTGATTCTTGCTGTAATCCCAGCACCACTTTGAACACATCTGTCACTCCTACCTCAGACCTCACCACTGTCACACTGCCCTCATACATATCCTGTACCACTCTTACATACTTCCCTGCCCTCCCGACTTCCTCATACAATGCCACAAGTCCTCTCTAGGCACCCTGTCATATGCTTTCTCTAAAACCAGAAAGACACAATACAAGTGCTTCTGACCTTCTCTATACTTCTCTATCAACACCCTAGGAGCAAACATTGCATCTGTAGTGCTCTTTTCTGGCATAAAACTGAACTGCTGTTCACTAATCATCACCTCCTTTCTTAACCTAGCTTCTACTACTCTATCCCATAACTTCATGCTGTGGCTGATCAGTTTTATCCCTCTGTAGTTACTACAGCTCTGCACATCACCCTTATTCTTAAAAGTCTGTACCGATGCACTTATTCTCCACTCCTCAGGCATTATCTCACTTTCCAAGATTCTGTTAAACAATCTGGTTAAAAACTCCACTGCCATGTCTCCTAAGCACCTCCATGCTTCCACAGGTATGTCATCTGGACCAACAGTCTTTCCATTCTTCACCATCTTCATAGCTGTCTTACTTCCACCTTGCTAATTCATTGCACTTCCTGATTCACTATCCCCACATCATCCAACCATCTCTCTCTCTCTCTCTCTCTCTCTCTCTCATTATCTTTATTCATCAGCCCCTCAAAGTACTCCATCTGCCCAAAACACTTTCCTCACTTGTGAGTACATTTCCTTCATTATCCTTTATCAATCTAACCTGTTGCACATCTATCCCAGCTTGGTCCCTTTGCCTAGCCAATCAGCACAGGTCCTTTTCTCCCTCCTTAGTGTCCAATCTTTATACAACTCACGATATGCCTTATCCTTAGCCTTTATCATCTCTCCTTCACCATATGCCTCATCTCCTTGTATTCATGTCTACTTTCTTCTTCTATCTGACAATCCCACTTCTCATTCACCAACCTCTTTCTCTGTATACTCTCCTGTACTTCCTCATTCCACCACCAGGTCTCCTTGTCCTCTTTCTTCTGTCCAGATGTCACACCAAGCACATTTCTAGCTGTCTCCCTTACTGCCTCTGCTGTGGTTGTCCAGCTATCCGGTAGCCCTTCACAGCCACCCACTGCCTGTCTTAACTCTTCCCTGAACTCCACCTTACAGTTATTCTTTTTCAACTTCCACCATTTAATCCTTGGCACTGCCCTCATTCTCCTCGTCTTCTTCTAGATAGCTAATGCCATCCTACAGACCTCCATCCTATGCTGCCTAACTATGCTTTCCCCTGTCACCACTTTGCAGTCTCCAGTCTCCTTCAGACTGGCCCTCCTGCATAGGATATAATACACCTGTGTGCATCTTCCTCCACTCCTGTACATCACCCTATGTTCCTCCCTCTACTTAAAATACATATTCAGCACAGCCATATCCATCCTTTTCACAAAATCCACTACTATATGACCTTTTGCATTCCTCTCCTTAACACCATACCTACCCATCACCTCCTCATTCCCTCTGTTCCCTTCACTAACACTCTCATTGAAATCCACTCCAATCACCACTTTCTCACCCATGGGTACACTCTCTGCCACTTCCTCTAACTCGCTCCAAAGTTTTTCTTTATCATCCATCGCACACCCAACTTATGGAGCAAATACACTAACAACATTCAGATATGCTGTACTGAAAGCATTTTAGTCCTTTTGTTATCATTGTATATAAATATTCTTGCAGTTATATAAAGTAATGAAATCAGTTAAAGACAGTAAAAACAGCATTTATTACTTGACATTTCTTTTTGAAAATGTTAAGGGTTTTATTCAGTCTTACCAGCACTCTCAGTCAGTCTGGCTAATCTCCTTCATTGTTTCTGGCGTTATACTCAAATTCGTCTTCAACTACACAGAGGGCACATAACAGCATTGTTGTTTACCTGTCTTTCATTTTTTTCCCTTAACATTTCTGATATGATTACTACTATTTTGTAAGGCACTGCAGTTAAATGCATTTGCTTAGTATATCTATCTATTTCTTTACACAAAACAAAATAAAAATGAAAAACGGGACTGGTAAAAGAAAACACGGATAAATAGAAAAAAACAGGAGTCTGCCCATAGACTAGAAACAAACTTTAATGCTAAGACAGCAAAAAACACGTAAAATACAACACAATGTTAACAGCTTTCACCTATAAATCAATAGACATCCTCAGAACAAATGTGTACTGATTTAGAAGCCTTTAAAATGCCTACTATGTGTAAGACACACCCACAGCTAAGCCAATTATTTGTAGTAAGGCCGAAGAGAAAATGGATTTCTGAAAAAACGCAAACTGTTGTAAAAACATTACATAACAAAAAAGTTGTACAATATAAAAAGTGTATATCTATATTAAGAACAACAAAACAATAGTAAAAAAACAATAGTCAAAAAATGTTTTACAATATACTGGCCTTTCTTTTTAGTTCACTTGTAAATGATATGTTATCATTGAGCCCTGTGGAAGAAGTTGCATCAAGTCTGAACTGCCAAACCATTTTGCGGCAACAAAAGGTTCTTCTAATCATCTGTACAAGCATTAGAAGGAACTTGCTCTAAGACCAAAAAGAGAAACTTCTTAAAGCCTCTACAATGCCTCGCATGTCTTGCAAGAGCACTCTTATTATCTGAGGGCTGCAGACTGTATAAATGTTGGTATATTCTCCGATTGAGCCATACTTCCCTTGTCTGTCTGAACAAATGTCATCTCTGATTCTGAAATTTTGCAAGGGACTCTGAAGGGGGTTGCAAGGAGCCAATTTATTAGTGTTTCTAGGCTCACCTCCAATGATATGGCATGCCAAAAGGAGTTTTCAGAACTTAAAAGCATGTTCCTGGCTCGGGGTTATCCAGAGGGCTTACTTAAGTCTATCAGAGATGACATTTGTTCAGATAGACAAGGGAAGTATGGCCCAATTATTAAACATGGGTTGGTCATGAACAACAGACATACACTCCTGATTGTGATAAACATGATTTTTTTTAGCAACATGGTCATTCATTATGCTTTGGATGTGTAAGACACTGAGGACATTGTCCATAGGAACTGGTTAAGTTTTCATTATAATGACAGTGCTAAACAGTTAAGTTCTTTGAATCCAGGGTTTACTTACAAAAGAAGGAACAATATTAAGAACTTGTTAGAGAGACATTATTTAGGCTGTGATAGTTATTTTCCCATGACCAGAACATGTGACAAATGTCACCAGTGTACTTACACTGATAGTAATTATACTGTTGAATTATATGATAAAATAAAAAGGTACATGAAGGGTAGTAAATTTAGTTGCTGGTCTGGACGAGTTATATACTTTGCCCATTGCACCTGCTGCCAGGCATTTTATATAGGAAAAACCATCAATGCTCTCAATCGGAGAATATACCAACATGTATACAGTCTGCAGCACTCAGATAATAAGAGTGCTCCCGCAAGACATGCTGGGCATTGTAGATGCTTTAAGAAGTTTCTCTTTTTGGTCTTAGAGCAAGTTCCCTATCATGCTTATTCAGGTGATTGGAAGAACCTTTAGTTGCACCGCGAAATGCTTTGGCAGTTCATATTGACAGAACTTCTTCCACAGGGCTCAGTGATAACATATCAGTTACAAGTGAACTAAAAACAAGGGCCATTATATTGTAAAACAGTTTTTGACTATTGCTTTTTTACTATTGTTTTGTTGTTTTAATATAAACATACACTGTTTATATTATATAACTTTTTGGGGAGGAATATGTTATGGAATGTTTTTACAACAGTTTGCGGTTTTTTTAGAAATCCATTTTCTCTTCAGCCTGACTACAAAATGATTGGCTCAGCTGTGGGTGTGTCTTACATGTATCAGGCATTTTAAAGGCTTCTAAATCAGTATGCATCAATTCTGAGGATGTCTATTGATTTATAGATGAATGTGCTTAACATTGTGTTGTACATTACATGTTTTTTGCGGACTTAGCATTAAAGTTTATTTCTAGTCTATGGGCAGACTCCTGTTCCTTTTCTATTTATTTATTTCTTTAAACAGTTATTCACACCTGAATTGTCATATTGTGCCAATATTTCCTTTAATGCAAGTAGAAATAGTAGGAGTGCATCTTCCTTCTAATTCTAGACTCAATCCTAGTTTCAAATACTTAACCACATAGTTCTCTTCAGAACCTCCCAGACTCGCTCAGTGAAACTGACAAAGAACCAAATCTCCTGCCCCATCAGAAGAAAATGTGTTAAATCCACCCAAACTGTCTATCCCATACTAGTTGTACACCAATGCGAAAGAGAGAAAAAAAGTGAAGAAGAAGGCACCTAACCAAATCTCCTGTGCACTTTTATGCTTATAAGCAGCTCTGTAACCTTGTTAAAACTGAGTTTTCTGCTGATAAAAAACAGTATTAGTTAGATCCACAAATAAAACATAAAAAAATCCAAGAAATTCTAGTCCTCTATTAATAAAATCTTATACCCTTGACGTCCTGCTGTCCCTAACCAGAAAGCTCTCCCATGGAAACTGCTAATAAATTTAACTCCCATTTTACAGACCCTGTTGCTACTCTAACACAAAATCCCATACACACTCACAAGAGCCCTGATGAGGTTCCTACTTCAAAAAGAAAAAAAACTCTTTTCTCCTTAAAATGCTTCTATAACTCACATATAACACGTCTACTCTGTAAGTTCAAGCCTTGCTCTATATCTGTTGTCAACCTACTTACAGAATATCTAAAGTTGCAAACAGAAGCATAGCTAGGGAGGAGTGAGGGGGCTATTGCCGGGCACAAAGGGTCGGGGGGCATGATCAGCCATCCTTCATCACAATCTCTTTTTCTTTAGTGCAATACCTGTTGCACTGGAAACTGAACACCTTAGGAATTTGCTACAGTTTAAGGGAAATTTTTTTTTTAACCAAGAAATGAGCACCATAGCACTCCATGCAGGCAGGATATAAACTGTAGCAACTATTTGCTACATTTGTATCAAGGAGTTTGCTACAGTTTAAAAGCATTTTTTTTTATTTTGCATATATGGAGGGAAAGGAGGAACAAGGAAAGCCACAGAATTGAGACCTAAATGTCTGGGGCAGGAAGGGGGGGGGGGGTAATTCATGCATCTGGCCACCTGGTTGGCGTGCACAGTCACACATACAAATCACATCTCATACCAAGTTACTGGGCACTACAATTGATGATCAACTGAAATTGAATCTATGTATGCAAAACTGTATTAAAAATGATCAAAATCTCAGTATGCTCTAGAGAACCAAAAAAAAAAATCCTCACTAACTCCTCCCACATTTCACTAGCAAACACATACTTATTACCTTCTCTACTGTATGTCTCACCAGTTCTTACCAACATTCAAATCTCCCTCAACACAAAACTAGAACTATGTTATAGCAATGGGAGTAGATTTGAAACTAATCTACCATATAAATGTCATAATTGCTTTGCTCTGAAATCATTAAACTGGCTTGAGTTGTCCAATTATTTTAAGTACAAACAACTTCTACTTGACCACAAAATGGTATGTATATTTTTCCACTGTTCATCCATCAGTAACATTCTCAAGCAATACCTTCCTAAGCATCCAGTTTGCTCATCTGTGAAACAGCTTCTTGAAACCCATAAACCTAAAAAAATACCCATAGAAAATAGTTTATACTCCTGCATAGTAGCCAAAACCTAGAACAAGATTTCTATGGACATTACATCAACACCTACAAGCCCCATTAAGCATATCCAAAAAAAATACTTTCTGAACTCTAGATTCCGTGCTTGCCTTTCTCCAGGTTAAACTGTCCCATTTATTTTCCCTTCATGTACTCTTTCTTTTACAGTCACTTGATGTTCTCCCCTTGTCTTCCACATTCCTTTCTCCTTGCAATCTGCTATAAACTACTAACAGTAAAATGAATACAAATTACTGTGTAGTTAACACAGACTTGAAGAGACTTGTGACTGATAGATTTAGCTTTGAACAGCTTTTAAAGTGGAATTTAAATTTTGGTTGTAAAGAGATGCAACCTTTAAGACCTGGTGAGAACTCCAAAATGACTTCAGCAAGCTCACTTAAAGAGCTGATTAATTTATTGGAAAGAAATATGTTCACAATTAAAAAATTACAGATGGACAATAGTTATTTATTGAAATGTCTTGAAGTGAAAATAGTACCACAGAGACTGAGAGTCTATAAGTTTCCACTTGGATTTGATTACAATGAAAACCTGTACATTGACTTTATTGAAATGTTCAACAGGCATGGCTTTGAGTTAATGAATAAAATTATTAAATATAATGATGAAGAGCTATGCCTGTTATTGAAGGATCCACTGTAGAATTTAAAAATTCCACAATCCTGACATTCTAAATATCAATGCTCAGAACCTTGTGATTGTGGAATCTTGAAATTAAAAAAAAAAACAAACAAGAGCACATGAAAACAATTTTTTTGCAGGGGGCAAGCCCCCTTGCACCCCCACACTCCCTGCCACTTAAATATACTAACTCTGACTCTGAGATTGTGCTAAGGTGAAGAGAACGGTAATGTTCCAGTTCTGCACCATGTGGCACTCTCCATTTACAGGTTCCGAGATTCCACAATCTTGAAGTTCTGGGCGTCAGTAATTAGAGCATTGGGATTGTGGAATTTTGAAATTCTATAGTGGACCTGTTATTGAAAGATATTGAAACATTGAATTTTGATATAAAAATTTACCTAATTTTTTTCTGAATGGGAAAGTCTTTATAACAAACAGTTGTCTATTTGGAAAAGATATATGATAAGATTTTTGAGAGGAAACAAAAGAAATTAGGAAGAGATGCAAGGCAATATGGAGATAAAAAGGCCTATATAATCAAAAAACAAAGGGTGAAAAGAGTTAAAGGTGGTCAGAATGTTTCTTACCATTATAATGAGCAAAAGTTTTACAGACAACCTCCTCGGAGAGATTTGGGTCAGTTGAAACACCATTACCAAGCCCAGTACACCCAGAGGAAGAGGAGAACATGGTACCCCTGATAAAAAGGGTCAGTAATAAAATAGTCCAGTCTAGTAATGGCTTTAATAGTTATAATTACACCAATTATATCATTACTGGCAAATATTTTACCTTATTTTCAAAAGGTTTAACGATTGTACCTTCTAGGAAGTTTAATCTTGCTGATACCTTAATTGAAATTAAATTATGGTTGAGAAAACTCAAATTGTCCTACCAGGTTAGAGATAACACTTCAGGAAAGAGTATGGGTAATGAAATTAAAAAAAGAAAAGTGTTTATAATCCTCCATTACACCCTACCCTTAATTTTTTGGGAAAGGCTATTATTGAAGATATTTACAGCTTACACGTGAAACACAATGTGAGCTTAAAATATAAGACTTTGACTAAGAAGGAGAAAGAATTATTTGATAAATTAAGAAAGGATGATTCCATACATATTATGAAGCCTGATAAGGGTGGGGGGTAGTTTAATATTGCACTTTAGATTATACTATAGGTATATATGATTTTTTAACAGATGTCAAAACTTATATACCAGACTCAAATAATGAAGTTAATATGTTATTAAAGGATAGATTCAATGTTGGAAGAATACTTATTAGAATAGAATTTCTCAAGATATATATATATATATATATATATATATATATATATATATATATATATATATATATAATTTTTTAAGGGTTAAAAATCCAGTAGTGGTGACTGTGGTATTCCATAGACACATAGAAACTTACAAAAGCCACCCTTTAGGCCAATAGTTTCTGGGAGAGGTTCAAAAACCTATCCCTTAGGAGTACTTATTGATGAATAGCTTAAACCCATTTACCATAAGGTTGAGCATCTTTTAATAGATTCATAGGATTATCTTGGAAGAACGAAGAATGAACTATGGTCAGAAATTTTTTCCTTTTTGACCATAGATGTAGTAGACCTGTTCATTTCACTACACAGTGATGAAGGCGTTAAACATTTTTACAATAGTATTGTTAAGATTATCAGCTTCGACAATGATGAAAACAACTTGATTTATGACTTAATGGCATTTGTTTTGGATTAAAATCATATTTATTTTGAAGGTGAATACTTTAAACAGAATAGAGGTGTAGCTATGGGGGCCTCTTGTGCCCCCATTTATGCTACCTTAGCTCTCCTTGAACGGGAATTGAACAGTATGTTTAGTTGTAAATATTTTAAATTCATTAAACTTTATGATCGATTCCTTGATGACATATTCATTTTATGGAGAGGAACAGATATAGAAGCAAAAAAGTTTTTGGATTATATTAATAATACATCTTCCTTTCTAAAGTTCACTTACAATTTTAGTACAAGTGGAATTAATTGCCTTCATACATTGATTCAGCATTCTGAAAATGGGTTTAGATCTAGAATTTATAAAAATTCCACCTTCAGTAATTCATGTTTAGATTACTCTAGTTGCCTCCCACTAAGTAAAAAAAAAAGTATTTTAAAAGAGCAGTGTATTAGAGTTACCAGAATGACATCTACTTATAAGGATTTAGTGATGGAGTTGGAGTTTGTGGCAGATATGTTTTTGGCCCATGGTTATCTATCAAATATAGTCCAAGTTATTAACAACTACATATTGTCTCAATGGGGTAAAAAGTACAAACCCCTTTTGGGGGTAGGTATAGAACATTGTAGGGATCAATCAATACAAGAGTTTGGTAAAGCCTTCATTTTGGAGTGTGATTCACAATCTCAAGATATAAAGAATATTATTTTTAAAAAAGTGGAACATCTCGAAAGTGAAGTATTAGGTGATAATCACATGCTTGTTTTTAAAACAGATTCCAACTTAAAACAGGGTTTTGAAAGTGGGGTAAAATTGGTTGGTGGTATGAGTTTCAGTAAGATTGGTAACACCCAATGTGAAAGATGTGGGCAATTCTCTTACATCTTAATGAAGGCTAAAGTAACGTTAGAGAATAGATTAAAATCTTCAATCATGTTTGAGAAAGGAAATTGTGATTCTAAGGGACTAGTGTACCTTGCTATGTGTTTGTGGTGCCCTGCTTTTTACGTGGGGAAAACAGAGAGAACCTAAAGAAAAAAATATGAACACCTATACCAGATTAGCAAGATAAACATGAATAATGCACTTTACAAACATGTACAAATGTGTGCCCCCATTTTACTAAGTTCAATTTTGGTATACTTGAGAGGGTCAGAGTAACTTCTAGGGGTAATGACTTGAGGTCAAAACTAGAACTTACAGATTTAAAATGGCAAATGAAGTTGCAAGCATCCCAGGTATAAATGAGAATATTTCAATGCAACCAGTGTTAATGGACAAATCAAATTTTAGAGAGAGATGTTTACAGAAAAGTAACTTTTTTATTTTCTTTATGTGTGTTACAAGTGGTACTATTTTAAAGGTGCAGTGGCTGGCTTCTAGCTCTTTAAGAAGGTAGTATGTGGTTAATTAAATGATGGATTTTCACTATAAAAGGGATCAATACTGTTTTTTTAAAGTGAATTCTGATGAAGTCCTAACAGTAACAGGATGAAAGCGCTGAATTCTGTCTTTTATTTTTATTTTAATAAAATGAAGTGTTTTTAATGTTGAAATTGACTGCAGCAATATTTTTTATGTTAATCTGCTATACACCAACTATCTTACTGGGCTTAGCTCCTACCTTTATTTATCTCTTATTCCCTTCTATGTTTGTTTGTGTCTTTCGGCTTTTCCCGGTTATGGGTCGCCACAGCGGAACTCCGGTCCACTAATGATTGGCAGTAGACTTTTTACGTGCTGAGTTTGCCAGCCCTGACGCACAACCTTCAATGAAGGTACGCCCATTCACGCATGTCTCCACACAGAAGACACTCTAGCTGAGAAATGAATGGCACAACGTCTTGCTGTGAGGCAACAACGCTACTGCAGCACCACCACCGCAGTTCTTATTTCCTTCTATGTCATCATCTTTAAATCTTCTTTTACCCTCTTCTTCTCTACTTTCTTTTGACCTCTCTTAGCCTATAATACTCCTATTGTCAAGTTTCTGTTTCTGCACCTCATATACCGTGTGAAGAAAATAAAAGCACTGTCAAGTGTGTTAGCATGCCTGGTAGGAGATCTGTGTATGTTTTAAGATTAACTTACATTATTTGCAAGCATGTCTAATTGTGAAAATGTAAATAAGTTTTAAAATGTTCAGTATTTCCCTGCTTATACAAAATGTTTAAAGAATGTGTCAGTGTTTTAATAAATGTCTAATTGTACATGTTTGTGAGAGAGATTCTAAAGTAAAAACTGTCTGTGGAGAATCAGCTGATCAGTAGGAGATGTCATTAGAATGTTCCTGGTTGCTATATAATTACTTGAACACATGATTGACAGGAAAAATAACTTTTTCAAACAGGTGATTGTTATTTTTAAAATACAACAGTTGAGACTCTTAACCTGGACTATAAAGGAGACTGCTGAAGTCAGCTGAAGGGCAGTTAGTTAAGAGTTGCAGTCAGTTACAGTGCTGTGCAGTGATACCCAAAAAGAACTCACCAAAAACTGTAAGCCTGCCTTTCTGTTATGTTTTAGATTATATCAGAGACAGTATTTTCTAGTTAGATTAGGAAAGTTTAGTTACTTAGATAGAATTTTTCTAAGATGATGGACTTCTAGTCTATAGTTTAATTTTATATTTCAGGGGACTGAATTCTGTTGCTTACTGACAGTTATTGATTTACATTCTTGTAATCATTTTACTTATTATTAAATATTTTCATTAATTTACATTGTGGCTGGACAATCAGTGTGTTCTTTAGGGTCAAGATTTTGAATTCACAAATGCTTGGCCCCAGGTGCTCTGCCTCATATATTGCCCATTATCCTAGGAGTCTTGTGGTGTGATGATCCATCCCTCCAGCATGTCCTATTAATAGTCAGGTTAAGTCTCCCCGCCCTTGTGACTCTGACAGATCTAGATTTTTGAGGTGAAGCATATTCATCAAATCTGGGTTTGCCTTTGTATGTAGGCAAAGGTCACCTCTGGAGCAAAGCGTTAGCGACGAGATGAGCTGGAGTTCTTTCAGTCGGGCAGCATAGGACAGAGATTTGAGACCCTTTTTCCTTTGGTTTGGTGGCTTTTGTTTGTGGCTCCTGCTGCAAAGTGTCGGGTCAGATACATTCTCTGATGATGAGTGTAGATAGAGACTATGACCTCCTTGATCTAATGTAGAAGTCTTCCTAACTACTTTAGCTACATGGGTGTCGAATGACAGACAGGTCCATATAAACTTCTTCTGTGCTCAGTGGATTTGCCACCTATTTGGTAGCTAGGGTAACCTTGTTTTTCCAAGGGGGTATGACTATGCATTTTTGGGCATTTAACTTTAGGCCATGGCTCTGGCCAGTTATCCCGTTTCTGTGAGACCGACAGGCTTTGAGTCTGATGACGCGCCAGCAACTCTGACCCTGTGGGTCTTCTGTCACTCAGCCAGTTTGCAACCCATCTGCCTTGCTAAAAAAGGCTGACAGGCAGCCAGTCCCTTGCTGGCAGCGTGGCTTGTCCAGCATGTCATCCAGATTAGAGATACTCCCTAGGTCACCAAGAATACCTGGTTGCTTCTGGTCCTAGCTATCATTTATTTTGAGATTCAATTCTTAATAACTGATCACCCTATGAAGGGTGTGTAGACCTGTCTATCTCTGGTGGTAGTATTACTATTTGTACTGGCGAGGGAACACAGCTGGAAATTTGTGTCAGGCTTCCCATAAGAGTTAGAGTGAGTGAGATTTACATTTATTTTGAGTGTGAGTGAGTCAGAGGTCTTAAAGTGGAACACCTTGCTCTAAAGTGTATATTTGGTGTGGGCAGAGATATATAGCCCATTCCCAGAAAACAGAGCATGTTTTCTTTCTGCTCTTAAGGGACATTGTGGAATTTTACTCTTGTGTGCTTTGTGCTCTGGTGTTTTCCATGATGTTCCCACACTGGAATCAGTGGTGAAGATTGAGGCTTCTAAATTACCGACCAGGGTTTTAAGTGGGGGATATCACATAGTAGTGGCAGTCCAGTGGGGATATTGACTAGACGTCACATTATTGGTTCTAGTCTGTTGGGATATTAGCAGGATGTCATATTATTTGGTTGGCAGTTTAGTGGGATTTTTAATTGGATTTCAGTAACCTGTAGGTAGTTGTCATTTAAGTGTGTATTCTTGACAGCCACAAGGTAAACATTCAGAATTTCTATCCACCAAAGTTTTATTTATTTTTTTATTTATTGTAATTAGAAAGTCAGAGATAGTAGGCAAGGATGTCAGAGGAAGATTTTAGCAAGCGAGCAAAGATCCAGTTGACTAAGGACTGTGAAGCCAAAAGATTGCTGCATCCCAAACTGACCAAGGAAGCAATTATTTCAATCTTGGTTGCAGCCACAGCTCAGCCCAGCCATTTGGAGGATATCTAGTTTGGTGTTGGTGATGTTCAGGCTGCCAAGACAAGACTGTCCACATTTTCTTCAAAGGACCTGAGAATCCAACTGGGGTTAAAAACATTGGAACTGGAGGCTGAGGAGATGAAGTGCCAGTCTGAACTGGAGACCAAATGGCTGGAGACCAAAGACAGACTGAGGCATTTAGAAGCCAAGGAAAATGAGAGACAGGATGAGGAGAATAACAGACAGTGCCGGCATGAAGTGGAGCATCTTATCCTTTGAGAAGGTCATGGAGGTAATGAGGAAGGGAATGACTGGACCCCAGAAGTTGTAAAGGTCAGTAACCTTTTTCTTAGTACAGGGATGGGGATGGCGTTGACAGTTTTATTCATATTTTTGAGAGACTGTGTAAACAACATGATGTTGGCCAGGAGCTCTGGGTTCAGCTTCCGACTCCCTTACTCCATGTAAAGCTGTTCAGGCTGTAACAAAGGTAAATGATGTTGATTGCTTGAATTATGACATAATGAAATGTTGCTTGCTTGACTGTTTTAAACTTACTCCTGAGGCATATAGAAAAAAAGTTTTGTGAACATAGATGCAAAGCAGATGAAAGTGTAAATGATTATATTGCTGACTTAAGTACTTACTTTTACAGATGGATTTGTGGGTGTCAGGCCACCACCTTTGAGGGACTGGAAGACCTTTTGGTGAGGGAACAAGCCCTCAGTACTTTTCCTGATGATATCAGAGTCTGGTTAGCAGACCATTAGTGTAACTCAGCAGAGAAGTTGGAGAGAAAAGGGGATCTCTACTTGGCAAGCAGAGTATCACAGCATAAGAAAGGGATACCAAGTGCTGCACATGGACATACGAGAAACCAAGGGGGGCAGTCTAATCCACTCCAACAGAGTACACCAATAATGGGGGAAAGTATTAATCCATGTACACTGTTAGGATTTAGATGTTTCAAGTGTAACCAGAGGGGACACATAGCAGCCAAAGGTGAGAACAGAAGGTGAGGAGAAGCAGTAAGTTTGGATGACAAGCTGCCAGTGGTAAGTTGTTTATGAGCAACTGAGGTGCCAAATTATCACCGGCATTTATATTCTATCTTAGTAGATAGTAAACGGGTAATGGCTAAGAGATTCACATATTCTAATATAACCATTGTGAGGCCTGCAGTGGTTAGAGATAAGCAATACTTGCTTGGGCAGTCCACTCCAGTCAGAGCATTGGAAGGGACCCAGTTCCAAATATCTTTGGCTAGGGTTCATCTTGACTGAGAGGGTAGAAGAAGAAGCAAGCAAGTAGGCATGTTTGAGGATATTCATGCAGATGTCCTGATAGGAAATGACTTCAATGATGCAGTACCTTATGTACAAGCAGTGAGATGCAGTCAGGCTTGAAGAATTGCACATAGGTTCAGTAGTCTGGGAGAGACCCAGAAAGATCTCATACCTGAAGCTGGGACTGGCATGGTAGCTGTTTCAGACAAGGTGCTATCTGGTAGCAGTAAATCTGAATGTGAGCCATAGCTGCTGATGGGTACTTATGTTGTCTTGGAGTTGGTGACTTTGAGGACAAAGGTCAGTGGTGGTACCCAGAGGGACGGTGAGGTGCAGCTGTTTGAAGTGACTATGCTTCCTCCTGAAAGGGAGCTGGGGAAGGTTACGAAGGTAGAGTTGAGACAGGCTCAACATATGGATCCTACATTACAAAGCTTGAGGGAAATGGCTAAGGAGGCACCTTAGACTCAAGTAAGAGGGTAGTCTGTATATTGGAATAAAGGATTGTTGTATAGAGAGTGGACTCCTGGATGTGGGCTAGAAAGTAAAGTAATATGGCAGTTGGTAGTGCCTAGACCTTACTGTCTGCCACTCTTAGCCATAGCATATAACATTCCTTTCACAGGCCATATGGGCATAAGACATACTAAGAGATGTATTATGCAAAATTTGTATTGGCCTGGAACTGGGAGGGATGTGGTAGGATAATGTAGGACTTGTGAACAGTGACAAAAAATTGGTAAAGCAGGAGGACAAGGCTAAGGTTCCTCTAATGCCTTTGCCTGTTATCGAAGAGTCATTTCAGACAGTGGCCCTGGATATTGTGGGACCCTTGAGTACTTTACGTTCTACAAGAAAGAAAGAAATCTCGGTGGTAGTAAACTGTGCTACCAGATATCCTAAGGCAGTGGATTTGTTGTCTATTGAGGCAGAGAAGGTGGCAAATGCCTTGCTAGAAATCTTCAGCAGAGTAGGTTTTCCATTAAAAATACTGACTGACTGAGGTGCCAACTTCATGTCAGACCTGTTGACTTGTCTGTGGAAGTGTTGTGGGGTGAAACATCTAAAGATCACCCGCTACCTTCCCCAGACTAATGGTCTTGTAGAAATGTTAAACTTTACATTGAAGACCATGCTATAGGCATTTGTAGACCCGTTTAAAAGGACAGGATTAACTGTTAAACCCAATAAGTGTCAAGTGGGTATGAAAGAGGTCACTTACTTAGGAAGCAGAGTGGGAAGTGGTAAAATTAGGCATAAACCTGCCAAGGTGGAAGCTATTCATGCGTGGCCAGTTCCTGTTATTAGCAAACAAGTGAGAGCATTTTTAGAGAAAGCAGGGTACTATAGGAAATTTGTGCCCAATTACAGTAAATAGCTGCACCCCTTGCTGATTTAACTAGGAAGAATAAATTGGACAATGTAGTGTGGACCAGAGATTGTGAACAGGCATTGCAAAAATGTAAAGAGACTTTAGGAGGACCCCCTGTGTTAGCCAGCCTAGACTACAATAAAGAATTTATTGTACAGGTAGATGCTTCAAATTATGGGGTGGGGGCTGTACTTAGCCAAGTTTCTACAGAAGGAGAAGAGCACTCAATGGTATATCTGAGCCATAGACTCCAAACTAGCAAAAGGTGTTATGCAGCCATGGAGAAAGAGTGTTTGGTCATAGTGAGGGCACTGGAAAAGCTGCAGCCCTATCTTTAATGGAGAAAATTCACTGTACTCACAGATCATAACCCTTTAATGTGGCTTAATAGGGTCAGTAAGCAAAATGCCAAGTTACTGAGTTGGAGTCTAGGATTGCAAACATATGGTATGACCATACAGCGTTGCAGTGGGGTTAATAATGCAAATGAGGATGGATTTTCCAGGAGAGAAGTGGATAAATATTCCCAGGTAGACCCATTTTTCCTCAAGCTTTGTTTTTCAAGGGTGACTTGACAATCGTGCTTGAGTCATGGGGGGGGGGATCGGAAGAAAATTAAAATACTGTCATCTGGTCTATTATGCCTGGCAGGATATTTGTGTATATTTGCAAATTAACTTGTATTGTATGCTAACATGTCTAAATGTGAAAATGCAAATTATTTATTTATTTATTTATTTACATTTGTTGACCGGGAGTGTCTGACTGAACGTAGGTTCATTTTCAGCGGAGGCCCGGGGAGAAAAGCTCCACAGTTAAAATAAACAGACAGTAGTTACATTGGATTACATAGTGATTAACAATTTAACATAGCAATTACTTACAACATATTTACAGACGAAGAACATAGTACATCAGTAGACAACTAGAATCTTTATCTGTGAAGTACATAACAGACATTAACAAATGTTACAATAAGAAGTTCCTGCTGTATAATAAGTACTAGGCTTATGAGCATCTGAGCTTGCTATAATCAAGGCAGTTAGTGGAGTAGAAAGAAAAGTAATGGTTGGATGGGGTGGGCGATATTAGCGTAGGAGTTGCAAGGGCATAGCCAGCATGTTTTTAGGTGCGCTTTTAGTAAAGTTTTGAAGTGGGTGCATGATTGTACGGTGGTAATTGTGGGTGGAAGGGAGTTCCATAATTTGGCTATGGTGCAAGAGAATCGTGCTTCACCAGCAGAGTTATTGGCTTTAGTTATCTGCAATTGATTTTTGTTGCTGGATCTTAGTGGTCTGGTGGTGTGATAGAGTTGGAGTAGATTCTGGAGGGATGGGACATTTAGTGAATGGTTTACTAGTTTGTGGGCGAGTGAGAATTGATACCACTGAAGGAGGTGAGGGAGTTCAAGCCAGCCCAGTTCAGCAAGTGAGAGACATTAAATTTAAATTAGTTTTTAAATTTTTGAGTATCCCCCTGTTTATACAAAATGTTTAAAGAATCTGTCAGTGTTTTGATACATTTCTTACTGCACATGTTTGTGAGGGAGATTTTAAAGTACAAACTGGCTGTGGAGAATCATCTGATCAGTAGGTGATGTCATTAGAATGTTCTTGGTTGCTATGTAATTATTTGAACAGATGATTGACAGGAAAAAGAACTTTTTCAAACAGCCGATTACTATTTTTAAAATAAGACAGCTGAGACTGTTAACCTAATTAATAAAGAAACTGCTGAAGTCAGCTGAAGGGCAGTTAGTTAAGAGTTGCAGTCAGTTACAGTGCTTTGCAATGATACCCGGAAAAAAAAAAAGACTCACCAAAAGCTGTAAGCCTCCCTTTGCCTTGCTGTCATGTTTTAGATTAGATCAGAGACAGTATTCTCTAGTTAGTTCAGGAAAGTTTAGTTATTTAGATTTTCTAAGATGATGGACTTCTATCCTACAGTTTAATTTTAGATTTCTGGTGATTGAATTCTTGTGTTTATTGGCAGTTATTGATTTACATTCTTGTAATCATTTTACTTATTATTAAATGTTTTTCATTACTTTACATTGTGGCTGGACAATCAGTGTGTTCTTTAGAGATTAGAGAGTGTTTTTCCTGTTTGATACTCCACAGGTTACCTTGAATGCCTGGCTGCTACTGGCCATAGCTATTGATATTTAATTTTTAATAATTGATCACCCTTTGAAGGGCGTGTAGACCTGTCTGACTCTGGTGGCAGAGTTACCATTTGTATTGGGGAGGAGACACAGCTGGAAATCTGTGTCAGGCTTCCCATTAAGTGTTAGAGTGTGTGAGATTTAAATTTATTTTTAGTGTGAGTGAGTCAGAGGTCTTAATTTGGAACACCTTGCTCTAAAGTGTATAGTAAGAGAATACATTTGGGGTGGGCCGCAGTATATAGTCTTATCCCACAAAATAGAGTGTGTTCCTGTTGTGCTCTTAAGGGAAATTGTGGAATTTTACTCTTGTATGTTCTGTGCTCTGGTGTTTTCCATGATGCTCCCACACTGGAGTCAGTGGTGAGGATTGAGGCTCCTTTATTACTGACCCGAGTTTAAGTGGGGGACATCACATATTGGTGGCAGTCTGGTCGAATATTGTCCGGATGTCACATTATTGGTGGTATTCCAGTGGGATATTAGCTGGACATCACATACCTTATTACTTCCTTATGTATAACTTTCAATTATACTGTACTTAGATAATTATATATATGTATGGATTTTTTTTTGCTTGTTTCTGATGCGATCATTATTTATTCTTCTATTGATGTCATTTGTAGAATTTGCTGTAACTTATTTTACTGCATGTTTCCAAGATGATATATATATATATATATATATATATATATATATATATATATATATATATATATATATATATATATATATATATATATATATATATATATATATATATATATATATATATATATATATATACACACACACACACACACACACAATTTGTATTATGTCTTATTAAGCTTTTATCCCTGGGCCTTCATTGAAAATGCAATTTAGACCCAGTCAGGCTTTCATGGTAATCAAATCTCAAAATAAAAATTCACAAACAAATAAAGGAATAAATTGTTACAATTTTACATGTGTGCACAGTTTGTTTGGGGGAGGTTGTTATCTGGAAGGTTACCACACACTTTCAGTGTAGGTTCTATTTTCACCTGTTATGGTTTGCATTGGCAACTTGCAGTTTTTAGTAACACACTGTGAATTTGCTTCAGGCAGAGCCAGAAGCTGTACACACATAAAAATGTAGCAATTAAAAGGAATTTTTCACTTCATTTCAATTCAACTTCAATAAACAGTACATAGTTAGTGTTACCAACAATGCAGTATGGTGCAGTGGTGCAGAAGTAAAGTTGTTAGCTCACAGCAAGAGATTCTCTGGTCCAATCTCAGCTGGGGTGCCTTCTGTGTGGAGTCTGCATGTCCTCCTTCTGTTTGTGTGGGTTTTCACTGGGTGCTCCAGTTTCCTCTCAAATTCCAAATGCATGCATCTGGAGCATTTCTTCTTGGGCCTCAGCTGAAAATAGACTCTGTCCTAGTCAGAATTTCCCAGTCAACAAATGTTAAATAAATAAATTACAATAAATATACTTCATGAGAAAATACAGGACTTTGATAATTTGCTTCTTAATAAGTGAATACATATAAGTGGATTGTAAAGAAATGAAAACAGAAGTAATAAAATTGGTTATCTCTTACTAAACTATGTGCTGGTCATTCACTTGACATTACAATCTCCACCCCCCCTCCAACCTTTACTCTGGCCACTTTGTGGTGCCTACCTGAGTTCAGCCATCGTGTACAAGCAGTTGATATTGTGGAAGAAATGACTATCTTGTATAGTTATCATAATAATACATATTTTCTGGCCTACAGAAACAAAATGCCTTCTTTACAAAACTTGTTTGCTTGTAGCTGATCTATTAATTATTATAATACCAACTGTAAATAACATCATTTAGTAATGCATGTATAGTTTTTTGTTTGTGTATAAATACAAACATTTATATTCATAAAACAACAATTGTTAGTATAATCATGCAGATAAACATCTTTATTTTACAGATATATAGATATATACTTACAAACATTTATTTACTCATAAATATGTTTGTATTCATACACATTATGTCATCACATAAAATGTCCATATTTGTACACAGATGTAGTTCTGTGCACAGATATGTTCATGCTTTCTTTTAAATTATTACTTATAGATACACATTTACAGTTACATATATTTTGTCTAGTACATATCTTCAGTTATGCAACATTGTTATAATTTATTTTTTAAACCTATGTTTGATATTGTTAAAAATAAATAAATGAAAAAGAAATATGTTAGAACTTTGGCCATCACCTGATCTACCTACTCAGCTAGCTGGCCAGGCCTACACTTCTGTAGGTCATCATACCTATGTCAGCACTGGTGGCCAGAATTGGAGATCCCTGACAGGGATGACAGATGCTCACCCAAATCCCACCAGATGTCTGCTTTCTTCCAGTCTGACCCTTTTAAAAATGGATCTTATCCAGGTATGAACTCCTAAGAAGGTAGAGTATACTTTTGGTGTCTTTATCAGACCAGCTCAGTGCTTGGGCTTATTCCTTCACAGGTGCTGCCACCATTAGAAGTTGCAGTATCAGAATAAGAAAAAAAAAACAATGAACAATGCTATAGTTCACAGGATTAGAGCCACTCTCTCTGGGGTGTGACATCACCCTAAGCAAACCCAGTGAACGGGCAGGGGCATTAGACTTGGTACTGTTATTACTTGCAAGTTTGGATTTACCAAAATTACTTTGTCACCTACACATTTTTTTAAATACATACATATTTCATTTATATGATGGATAAAAGTCAGTAATGAAATCAGGATTTATCTTACTTACACCTGCTACTGCTGCTACGCCTTGCGGTTGCAAGCTTTTTGGAGTATTACACTTGAATGGTACATGCTTATGTAGTATGCATTCATATTAATGTTTTTTGGGGGGTTATTTATTTATTTCTGCAGAATGAATGCTACTGTGTGTGTCAGTATTAACTCTTAGTAAATGTTCAGTGATATATGGGATTGACATAGTGGTTAAGGTACCAATAACCAAATAAATAGTTGCACAAGTGCAGTCCACAAGAAAAACACTGAAACCCAAAGTAGAAGAAACTGCACACAATGAAGGATGAATAGGTTTCCACACCATACTTTAATGAATAATTGAGCTGAGTGCTTTCATCCCTGACAAACTGGGGCTTCATCAGAATCAACTGCAGAAGACCTTTTGTAATGAATGTGTGGGCAATGTGGAAGCACACAGAATACTGACTATGAATTGCAAATAGGCAAGAGAAGGCCTTATTAGCATATACCATTTTGCATAATTTCTCATTTGCATCTCATTATGGTTTCATTTGCATATGATACTTATTCATGGCCATCACACCTTGGCAAAAGTGGTTTCTATGTACTGCTCCTTTGCTACAGAAACACGTGGATAGTGAGGAAAGCTATTATGTGTTCAAATAATAACTATGAATACTACCGTAAAGGTATATCATCTTGTCCTATCAATGCTTTACAAACAAATGGGGAAGAAGTGGTGGCAGTAAGAAATCATATTTTACTGGGCTCAAAGATCTCCATATATGGGGACTGCAGTCATAAAATCAAAAGACATTTGTTTCTATGAAAGAAAGATATGTCTGATCTGGAAAAATCATCATATTGACAACAAAGGTCTGCATAGTCAAAACTATGGTTTTCCCATTTATGATATATAATTGTCAGCAGTGGACTATAAATTAGGGTGTGCACCACATGAAAACTTCAGGAAATTTCATGGATGGCAAGGAGATAAAATCAGTCAATGCTTAAGAATATAAACCCAGATTGTTTATAGGAAGGTCTGATGATAAAATTAAAACTCAAATATTTTGGCCACAAAATGTAAAGAAAGGAAAAACTGAACGTATAAAAAAGGGATGGCAGAGACCTGAAATGGACATACGGCATTACTGAAGCAATGAATATGAATTTGCAAGATCTTAAACAGCTGTTGACAGACAGGCATAGTGTGCTACAGTCTTAACGATCAATTGATTATACTTAACACCATCCATTAATTTAAGGATGCTCTGGAAGATTTGGAACTGAGAGTTGGTATAACCAAAAACAGAGCTACACCCCATACTCCAAAATAAAATAATCACTGTACTTGCAGTCCAATACCCCAAAAATAGTTTTGGCCTGGAAACATTGATGAATACACTGACAACTTGTGTGCTATTCACTTTAAATGCAGGTTTAAATAAATCAGTTTGGTTGCTCAAACAGCTTTTCATTGATTGTTTCTAGATCACAGAAACCATAACAGAGTAGTTATACGAGGCATTACAAAATCAGAGGCTCAAGCAATAAGATATACTGCAAAGCCAACAAAGAAATTAGTAAAGAAAAAAAAACAGAATTTCTGAAGTGATTCATTTTCTTGTGTTAAATTTCTGAAAGTTTGTTTTTTCTCAAGGAATTTTCATCTGTAGCTACTAACACTACAATACATTTTTCAAAATTGTATGCATGTATTTGTGAAGGTGAAGGTGAGACATTTCAAACAGCAATCAAATGCAGTAGATTATAAGTTCATAGGTTAAGCACTAGGTTAGCTTTACTAGTAGGTCACTTTAAGCCTAGCCAGTTTTCCATTCAAGGATAGGAATCAAACTCTGTACCTTGTAACTGTGAAGTAAACACCTTAGCCAGTATACCAACCCCTACTTCATATCTCCAATATGACCAGCACTAGTAGAAGGCATGAAGTAGGGAATAGGAAAATCATCACTATTCATCATTTTTAGCAAACCCAAGTATACCTCTTCAGTAAATACTGCTAAATTCATTACCATCTAACCTGACACCAGAGTATCTGCCTAAATACTTCATTTTCTGGGTCTACTACAGCAGTCTCCCTTCAAACTCTGGTACCATGACTGTCTTTAGTCCTCCACCTTCTAGAAACATGTCTCAACAGTTTGCTCTCATGTGGCCAGTCTGAGTGCATTAATTGATTTAAAGCAGGTAACTTATATTTATCAGCTGTTCAGCATTTATACCAACTGATACTACAAGAAGTGAGCAATGTAAACAGAAAAAACATATGGCAATCTTTCACCTCTGTCACTGACAGTTAGCATCATGCCTTCACAACACTACATTAGTCAAAATATAGTACTTGGCCCATAACGTATGTGTGGCTGTCAGGAAAAAATGCCAAAACCTCCTATGACACATGTTGTAAAAGATAACACAGAAGGCAACACCTACTCCTCCTCTCTCATGCATAGTGCACATCAGCACAGTTCAACTAGGAGTCATCAAAAACGCAGACTCAAACACATAAGGCCCATTAATCTGCTTCTGCACAGGGAAATGTTTTAGTCATAGATGACTCTATAGTTAGGCATGTAGACTCCAAACTCACCAGACTAGACAGGAGCAGGGTGATTGTAAACTGCTTGCCCAGTACCTGGATCCATTGTGTCCTATAGTCCCTTAAACTAGACAAATATGACTGGCACAGTGGTGCCATTTCTGAGTGAATGACTGAGGCACACAACCATGAGGGGCATGTAAAGAGATGTGATGGAACTTACAATGCATTTTTTAGAGGCAGAAAAGTGACAGTCATGAGTTGCAGCTTTCCCTCACAAAGAATGATGCCCAGGTACCAATATAAGGTAATTGGCTTTAATAATTGGCTAAGTAGCTGATGTTTACCACCTCATCCCGGACTGACACATACTGGTTCCACAAAGAATGACAAGAATCCCTGATTCTTCATGGATGGATCTCACCTGTCATACAAGGGCATCTGTCTACAGGATAAAGCCTTTGCTACCACTATAGTGTCCTTTTTAGGCAGGGTACCCATACTGGACATGTATGTATATCACAGTCAAATTTAGACAGCATTTTGTTGACACTACTCAATGGTAGCACTCTAAATAAGAAAGATGACATAAAATGAGGCCCTCATGTAACTGAAACACCTTCATATTTCTGTAGCTACTGAGACATGGTTTCAATCATACATATCTAGTACTCTCTCTGAATATGTGTATATGTGCACACTAGGGTTCAGCACTTGTCGTCTTCAGGTCCTTGGGTAGTTACAGGGGATAATCTGTACTTTTCAGGAACACCATATTGCATCAAAGTATCCATAATCCTAAAGTGGAGCCCCTGGAGATCTAAGTCATCAATGACAAAAATATTACTTCACTGCTAAATCTATATCAATGTCCACCAAAGATCATGAAAATTTAAATTCACATCACTGAGCAGTTAAATATCTAACAAAATACTTTCTTGCTGGAGGACTTCAATTACTGAGCATTAATTGACAAATCTACATCTATAAAATGGACATTCTCTGCATTTTATAGGTTCAGAGTTATATACTAGGCTAAAATACCACCAGGACTTTTATAAGTCTAGCTGTGCAATCCAACCTAGTTGTATCACTGCATATCATGGGCATTTATTAGGAGAGGGTATGTTTAGTTAGGAAGTTTCTCGAGGTTATGTTGGGGGTGGTATGTTAGTTTAGGCATTACTGTCTGCCTCTGCCTCTGTCTATCAGAAACATGGGGTTAGACACAGATTGAATTTGTAATTTCCCATCCATTGGTCAATGATACACTTAAATATGGTTAAGGATAGAATCTGATTCACATTGATGTCTTACCCCATATTTGTAAGGAGGCTTAGATAGCAATACAGAGGATTAGAGAAACAGGATATAACAAGAAAAAACTTCAAAACATACTAAAATAATTCTTATGCAAATAATGGTTCTGCTCTTTCTCTTATTCAGTGTAAACATTCAACCCACCAAAAATACCTCTCCCTCTACTGCACTACCTTTAGTTCAAATCTGTCATCCAGCACTTCCAATCATTAATTGCCTACATGCTATGAAAATGCTCTCTACTTATCTAGATGGGTACATTTTTTTTGCTTATTTCAGTATTAATTGAACTTTTTTAAAGATTTACTGCTTTTACAATAATCTTTTACTGTGCTGAATCCCTATAGGATATATATGTATAAAGCTTGCATCTTTTATCGCATTTAAATGTTGTATTTATCCATCTAACTCTATGCTTAGCTTATGTACTCCTGTTAATTATACTCTACCCACTATGTACAGTTTCAGAATTTCTATGTTCTTGCTCTTTTATTGTAATGTTCCTTGTAATTAAAAGACACACTGATACTGGAAATACTACGCATACAACTCAGCTCGAACAGTGGAACAAACAATTTAATTCCAAAACAAATGTCATCAACAGGTTAAGCACTTTCATCTGACTAGCAGACTTCATCAGAACAAACTTAGTTGAAACTTAATTCATTAATTAATGTTCCTTGTAGACCTTTTCTCCCTAGGCCTCTGCTGAACATGAGTTCCTCTGAGCACAGTTGGACTTTCTCAGTAAACAAATGTTGAACAAATAAGTAAATAAATAACTATATAAAAGGAGGGTATGAGGTTGCATAGGACATTAGAAGGGATACAGATCTGAAAATGTAACAACAGCTGCAGACATCCACCACACAGGGAAGTTCCCTATATTGTCATGTACACTATGGAATACTTTTATATCTTTTACTATGGTGCTGTAGGATATCCAAAGATAAATGTTCATAAGAGCATCTAAAGATAGATGTTGTTAACAATCTAGTACAAGGTACAAGAAGCTACTAGAAAGGAAAGGAAATTCACAAGTCAGCATTAGTTTTACTAATTATCTAATAAATGAGAACACAATTTTAAAGGCAAGCAAGAAACTGAAAGGATACATTCCTACAAATCCTAGGAAGAATCTTATATCAATCATCTACGGAATTACCAAATAAAGGGTGGGAGGTTGGCATTATGGTTAAGGTGCTTACCTTACAAGTATAAGGTGCAGGGTTTGATTCTCACATGGGGTAATTGGCTAGGCTGAAAATGGCCCACAAGGGCAGTTAGCCTAGTACTAATCTATGAACCTATGAATCTATGTTCCTAGTCAGGCAAGGCAATGTACTGGAATAATTTTAGTGAACTAGTGATTTTAAACTAAAACAATCCCAAGTTTCTTAGTAGGTCATCAAATATATAGTGTGTCAGTGAACTTTACTTACCAAACCAATACAAGCAAATCAATATAAATGTCCTAACCTAACTTTCTGGCAATTCTGGAGATTCAGACCCGTTCCCCAGTACTGCACTTGAAATAGAACAGTTATTGAATGTGCATGTGTTCCAGCTATAGCTCTGGGCTAAAATTTTTGCAGAATACACAGAGAACTAGTGTGCTCTCAAAAAACAGACTACACACTACAAGCATTGTTGTTTAAAACTACCTCTAGACTCAGACTTGCAGAGAGGTCAGCTGGTGCACTGGGCAGACAGATACCCACCCTCCTTCCCCTCCCTGAATCAGAAGTTGAAGACCAGAATCTCTTTGATGCAGTTCCTGACATACGAACTTCACTTTAGAAACTGTAGTATTAGCTATGGATTCTTAAATGGATCCCTTGCATCCAGGTACTACACTTGTGACAACTGGCAACTGCCAATCATGGACCCTAACAGCTTGCATCTAGAGCAGCTGCCCCTTCACCCCAACCTAGATAAAGCATTGTCTAGATTAAAGAGAGTGCAACTGATTTATACATAATGCTTTACAAAAGTTGAAAATCAAACAAATAATGCAAAGGTGAAGAGTGAAACAACTGAACTGACTTCTGCCTTGCTCACAGTTGTTTCATTCTGATTCCAAGCATATTAAGCCAGTTTTCCAATTAGAAAGCACTTATCTTTAATCAAAATATCATAATGTATCCTTCATTTTCCTAAAGGCGGTTCTAAATCATAAATTTTGCTTAGACATGTTTTGCTGAGCTGATCCCAGTTAGAGTATGTTAGTTATCCAGCAATGAAGCATTTATGTAGCATTCAGAACTGCTTTTTGTTTCTTTTGTCCTGGAGTAAAAAAGCAAAACCCTGTATTTTCTGAAGTATAGGGGCAAATATTGAACGATTTCTAGTCAGGCCAACATACTTGCAAGAGAAGTCTATTATCAAAATATACATTTCCCTATGTTATCGGTAAATAGCTTTATAGGTTCATAGGTTCATAGGACGATAATAGGTTATTGGCCTGGAGGCCCTTACAAGCCCAGCCCAGCCTGAAATCAGCACCTGTTTCCCCTGTCTAGCAGGGACACAGGTGGGATCCCAGGGATGTATTTTCTTTTTCCCATCCAGTCGTCCAGCTTCCTCTTAAAGAGGGCTAGTGAGGTACTCTGCTTATTATGGAGAGGGAGTCTATTCACAGATGGGGGAGTCTTTGGGACATAAATCTATTCCACCAACAAGTTCTACTAATGTCACAGACCAGGTTAAAGCCTTGTGTGTGGGTTGCGCTACTTGAGTTTGATGTACGGATATGCAACAACTCCTTCAAGACTGGGTCTGAGATGGCCTTGTAAGCCAGACACAGGTCACCTCTGAGCAGTCTGTATCAGAATGAGTAGAGAGACAGAGCTTTTAACCTATCTGTATAAGATAGGTGTTTGAAACCCTATATTTTCCTGGTCAGGAACCTCTGTGGTCTCTCCAGCTGCTGCATGTGCTTGGCAAGGTACATGCTGAAGGGGGCATTTTACTTGATAATGAGTCTGATAAGGGTCCTCAGGGATGTTATGATCTCCTTGTTCCTGAATGAAATACCCTCATTTATACGGTGGGTCATGTAGAAAGTCTTCTGTACAATGAAAGCAACATGGTGGTCAAAAGTCAGGCTGCTATCAACCTCGGTGCCCAAGTCCCTCACAACTGATTGCATCCTTTGTACTTGTTACTAATGTGCTAATTAGTGGGGATGCCATTTTCCCCAAAGTGGATAATGATGCATTTCTTGGCATTCGGTTTGAAGCCATGCTTCTGGCACCAGTCATTAGTCTGGGTAAAGCCCTCTTGGAGGGCTTCACTTAAGGAACTGTAGTATTAGCTCTGCATTCTTAAATGGATCCCTTGCATCCAGATACTACACTTGTGACAACTGGCAACTGCCAATCATGCACCCTAACAGCTTGCATCTAGAGCAGCTGCCCCTTCACCCCAACTTAGATAAAGCTTTGTCTAGATTAAAGAGAGTACAACTAATTTATACATAATGCTTTACAAAAGTTGAAAATCAAGCAAATAATGCAAAGGTGAAGAGTGAAACAATAAAAAAGCAAGTAACATTTGCTGAACTGACTTCTGCCTTGCTCACAGTTGTTGTTTCATTCTGATTCCAAGCATATTAAGCCAGTTTAACAACAAGAAAGCATTTATCTTTAATCATGATATCATAATAAGTGCCATTCTTTATCCAAAAAGAGGTTCTAAATCACAAACTTTGTTCAGACATGTTTTGCTGAGCTAATCTTAGTTAGAGGACATTAGCTATCCAGCAAGGAAGCATTTATGCAGCATTCAGAACTATATGTTTTTATTTTTTTTCTTTTGTCCTGGAGTATAGGAGAAAAAACGTTTATTTTCTAAAGTATAGGGGCAAATATTGAGCACTTTCCAGTCAGACCAATATACTTCCAACATAAGTCCATTATCAAAATATACATTTCCCTGTCTTATCCGTAAATAGCTTTATAGGTTCATAGGACAATACTAGCCTATTGGCCTGGAGGCCCTTATAAGCCTAGCAAAGAATTTTGCCCATGTTCCTACAAAATCAGCACCTGTTTCCCCTATCTTGCAGTGATACAGGTGGGATCCCAGGGGTGTATTTTCTGTTTCCCATCCAGTCATCCAGGTTCCTGTTAAAGAGGGCTAGTGAGGTACTCTGCTTAACACGGAGAGGGAGTCTATTCCACAGATGGGAGTCTTTGCAACACAAATCTATCCCACCATCAAGTTCTATTAATGTCACAGACCAGGTTAAAGCCTTGTGTGTGGGCTGTGGTAGTGGAGTTTGACTTACGGATATGCAACAACTCCATCAAGGCTGAGTTTGAGATGGCCTTGTAAGCCAGACACAGGTCACCTCTGAGCAGTTTGTATGAGAATGAGTAGAGGGACAGAGCTTTAAGCCTATCTGTATAAGATAGGTGTTTGAAACCCTGGATTTACCTGGTCAGGAACCTCTGTGGTCTCCCCAACTGCTGCATGTGCTCAGCAAGGTACATGCTGAAGGGGGCATTGTACTCAATAATGGGTCTGATAAGGGAGGAGTACAGAGATGTTATGACCTCCTTGTTCCTGGATGAAATACCCTTATTTATGTGGTGGGTCATGTAGAAAGCCTTCCATACAATGGAAGCAATGTGGTGGACAAAAGTCAGGTTGCTATCAACCTGGGTGCCCAAGTCCCTCACAATTGATTGCATGCTTTGTACTTGATATTAATGTGAAAATTAATGGAGTTGCCATTTTCCCCAAAGTGGATAATGATGCATTTATTGGGATTCGGTTTGAGGCCATGCTTTTGGCTCCAGTCATTAGTTTGGTATGGCCCTCTTGGAGAGCTTCACTTAAGGGACTGTGGTATTAGCTCCCCATTCTTAAATGGATCCCTTGCATCCAAGTACTACACTTGTGACAACTGGCAACTGCCAATCATGTACCCTAACAGCTTGCATCCAGATCAGCTACGCATTGACACCAGCCTAGATAAAGCTTTGATTAGATTAAAGAGAGTACAACTGATTTATACATAATCATTTACAAAAGTTGAAAATCAAAAAATAATGCAAGGGTGAAGCGGTAAACAGTAAAAAAGCAAGTAAATTTTGCTGAACTGACTTCTGCCTTGTTCACAGTTGTTGTTTTATTCTGATTTCAAGCATATTAAGCCAGTTTTCTAACAAGAAAGCACTTATCTTTAATCATGATATCATAATAAGTGCCCTTCTTTTTCCAAAATGAGGTTCTAAATCACAAACTTTCATAAGACATGTTTTGCTGAGCTAATCTCAGTTAGGGTACGTTAGTTATCTAGCAAGGAAGCATTTATGTAGCATTCAGAACTACCTATTTTTATTTTTTTAATTTTGTCCAGGAGTAAAGGAGCAAAACCTTGTATTTTCTGAAGTATAGGGGCAAATACTGAACAATTTCTAGTCAGACCAACATACTTCCAACAGAAGTCCATTACAAAATATACATTTCCTCGTGTTATCCATAAATAGCTTTATAGGTTTATAGGATGATACTACCCAATTGGCCTGGAAGCCCTTATAAGCTTTGCCAAGATTTTTGCCCATGTTCCCACAAAATCAGCACCTGTTTCCCCAGTCTAGCAGGGACACAGGTGGGATCCCAACAGTGTATTTTCTGTTTACTATCCAGTCATTTAGGTTCCTCTTACTCTGCTTAACATGGAGAGTGAGCCTTTTCCACAGATGGGGAAACTCTTTGGGGCATAAATCTATCCCAACAACAGGTTCTATTAATGTCACATACCAGGTTAATGCCTTGTGTGTGGGTTGCGCTAGTGGAGTTTGACTTACAGATATGCAACAACTCCATCAAGGTTGCGTCTAAGATGGCATTGTAAGCCAAACACAGGCCACCTCTGAGCAGTCTGTATGAGAATGAGTAGATGGACAGAGCTTTTAGCCTATCTGTATAAGATAGGTGTTTGAAACCCTGGATTCTTCTGGTCAGGAACCTCAGTGGTCTCTCCAGGTGCTACATGTACTTGACAAGGTACATGCCAAAGGGGAAATTGTACTTGATTATGGGTCTGATAAGGGAGGAATACAGCTCCTTGTTCCTGGATGAAATACCCTTATTTATGTGGTCAGTCATACAGAAAGCTTTCTGTTCAATGGAGGCAACGTGGTGGTCAAAAGTCAGGTTGCTATCAACCTGGGTGTCCAAGTCCCTCACAACTGATTGCATGCTTAGTACTTGTTATTAATGTGATAATTAGTGGGGATGTCATTTTTTCCCAAAGCGGATAATGATGCATTTCTTGGCATTCAGTTTGAGGCCATGCTTCTGGCATTAGTCATTAGTTTGGGTAAGGCCCTCTTGGAGGATGTTCACATCACTAAGGGAATTTAAGACAGGGCTCAGCTTGCAGTCATCTGCAAACTTGGTCAGTCACAGACCAAGGGTTTTGGCTTGCACCTCAGAAAAGTAAATCTCAAACAGTGGAGGCCCAAAGTCTGATCCTTGGGGTATGTTGCTCATTATAGGTCTACTACTGAAGGTGGCTTCCCCTATTTTGACTGAGTGGGTTCTATCAGTGACCCAGTTAGCTACCCATCTGGTAACATACGGGTTGATGCCTAGCTGGGAGAGTTTATCTATTATGCCCAAGTGAAGAATAGTGTTGAAGGCTTTGGCTAGGTCAATGTAGGTGGTGTGCACCATCTTCCCCTCATCCATGGCTTTAGTGACTGTTTTGTAGAAGTTAACCAAGTTTAACAGGCATGATCTGCCTTTGACAAAACCAAACTGTGTGGGGTTAGGCCTTTGGAGGCTGTCAATGTCCTTGTTTATAAGGTCCATGATAATGTGTACCATGGCCTTGCAGATCAGGCTAGTTAGGCTGATGGACCTATAATTGCCTGGGTCAGTGGATGAACCACCTTTGTGTAGATGGATGACAGGGATGTCCTCCATTCAGCTAGGATGAAGCTGGTGCTCAGTATTTGGTTGAATAGGGTCTCTAATGATGCTGAGAGCTCATGCTTGAGTTCATGTATGATGCAGCAAGGAATGTTGTCAGGTCCCATGGAGGTTTTTGCTTTGAAAGGGCATTAAAGAGTTGCTCCCTGGTGATGAGGGGAGGGGGGCAGGTGCTGGGGTTGTCCTGGTTTACTGATAGGGGGCAGAGGGTTGAAGTTTATAGTGAATTGGTCTGTCATCAGGTTGGTTATATATCTATGGTGTTTGTGTATGTGGTGTTCTTGACCACCAGTAAACAGCACATTTGGTTGTTACCTTTGAGACTGCAGACATAGTTGAAGAAGGTCTTGTGATTGTCCTTAGTGGATGTGGCCAATTTGGATTTGAAGGTAGCCTTAGAGGATTTCACCAGTGATCTTATTCGCTTGTTCAGACAAAGGAGAGGTTGCTTCCAATTTGGCACCTGCTTCTTATTGGTCCTGGACAGCAATTTCTTTTCCCTTTATTATAGAGTTTGTTTATTGCTGATGTCCACCAGACAGGTTTACTGTTCCTTGAGGACGATGATTTAGTCCTGTCAGGTATTGCTGAGTCTATGCAGCTATGTTGGTGCTCATATAGTTTTTTGTTGTAGGCTTGGACATTAGTGCTAGTTCCAATTGAAGGGATGGTGGCTTTGAAGCTGCTTATACCTGCTCTCAGGAGATTGTAGTCAACTTTGAAAAAGTTTTTTTATTTGACCCTGACAGGGGAGGGGGATAGGGGAGATGGTGACTTCAAAAGTGATCGCTTTATGGTCAGATCTTACCAAGGAGGATGACACTGTAGGGGTGCTACAGTGGCTACTCATGTTGGTTAGTACCACGTCCAGGATATTTTCACATCTCGTGGGGGTGTCGACCAGCTGATCCAATGCATTGGCATTGATGCAGTTGAGGAATCTCTGGGTATTCATGTTTGGGCTAAAATAGGTCTTCTACTCTATGGTTGGGTAATTAAAGTCATCCAGGATTAGAGTATAGGGTTGAATTTTGATGGATTCAAGTAAGTCCAGATAGGTGGAGTAGGCATCCTGAGTCATGGTTGGAGCTCTGAAGCTAGCTATAATTTGAGTAGGTGTTGTCATACTGTTTGACCAGCCTGGGGGTGTGTATGTCTTTGACAAATATTGAAACTCCACCTCTTTTAGCTTTTGTTTTGGGCCTGAAAGTATGATAATCACCACATATAGCACTTCAGAAGGTATCAGTTCAATTTATCCCAGCAGCAAAACATATTGATTCCTTTTTTCAGCCAAACACTTTGTCAGCTTTTAAGTTATAATGTTTCAAGGCAGACATCTGTCTTGAAATTTAGCAGCAATTCTCACACACCTCTAAAACATGCATGATGTCTATGTATTAAAACAGCATTTGGCATATGTATGCAGTTTTGCTAAGGTTATAACAAGGTCTGGCAAAATGTCATGCTACTGCTTTGATGAATGATGGGATGATTTTTCCAAGCCTAAGAAATTGCAAATGTTTTTTCTTCACACTTTGTAGTGCCTTTTTTTTTCTTCTTCTTTGCACATGCATCTCAACTGAACCTTATCTATGTTATTTGTTCACATGGGAATAAGAGAAATTTAAGCACCCCTTCCTAGTTAATGTTCTTTATACTATTCTGCTGAGTACAGATTAACATAATCAAATGAACTGCCTTTTGAGAAAAACAATTATCTTAATTTTACGAATAATTTTACAGGGAAGTTTCACATTGAGTCTGGCCCTGGAAGCTTTGCGGCTTTTATCAGGCAAGCTTTTTTAAGTGCTTCAAGTAGAGTGGGATAAAGAATTATCTGAAGTGGAACATCAAGCAGGGCTACTTCAAACCAAAACTGATAGGCTTTGTTATTTTGGCTTTGAGTGAGGAAGGAGTAAAACATTTGTATGGTATTAGACTTGATCTTGTGCGATTCACATCAGTTTTTCTGATATGTTAATATTAACTTTATGATCCACCTCTGCATTACAGCTGAGAGAGAAAGAGGAAGAGAGAGAGAGAGAGAGAGAGAGAGAGACAGAGGCAATGGAAAAAACAAATCAACTGATACAAACAGTGAAAACAGAGAAGCTGAGAATAGGAAAATCAGAACAGGCTATTTAATGAGTAAGTGAGTTAGACTAAGTAGGGCATATTTTTCCCGATTTGATAAGTACTGCCTTTAATGTTTCTATTTTACACCCCAGCACAATAGGTTCATGTTCCCTGCAGTGTTCTCAAGTCAGCAAATCGAGCTGTCAATTCTCAGCTGCTGACATTTGATATTGTCATGAGCTGGCATTAAAAAAAACATATCTTTATAAATCTTGTTATGTTTTCGTACAAGCATTTTATTTGTCTTTAAACCTGTTAACAAAAAAAAAACAACTTTTACATATATGACATTCATGACAGAAATTGTAAAATATTTATGAAATTGCTAAAAGTAATGTTATATTATAGCAGGCCAAATGTACAATTCCTTTAGATGTTATTGCACCAGAATGAGTTAGAAGAAACCGACGGCTTTAGGAAAAAAATGCATACCCTTTAATAAAATACCTTTTTCAGATATTGTGTTGATAAGCTTTGAGGAATATTTTGTGTTAGTATGCATTATTCAATGTGAAAAGCTCAGGATATATTTCTGCATTACATATCCCCCACATTACAAATTTAGTATAGCACTTTCAGGTCCTGCTTTACTTATTCATAGATTCATAGGTTCATAGGTAGTTACGAGGCTATCAGCCTAAGGGCTATTGTAAGTTTGGCCAAGTTTACCCCAGATTTACTAAAATATTGCTGATGTGTCATTAATCCAAAGAATTTGATGGTTCCCATATGGGCTTGTATATCAAGATTTACAGGCTACCCCTATCCATTAGGGACATAGGTGCCAAACTTGGAGTAAATTTGCAAATTCCCATCCATTTGTCCATGTTACATTTGAATATGGTTAGGGATGGGCTTTTATATCACATGAATAGGAAGCCTGTTCCTGAAATGGATAATCTTTGAGACAAAGACCTATCCCTCCAACATAACCTGTTTATGTCACAAATGAGGCTTTACTCCTTAAATCAGGTATTTCTGCTGCTGTTTGTTTTATGGATATGCAATAGATCCATCAGTGTCAAATCAGTAATTGCCTTGTAGGCTAGGCATAGGTCACCATGCAGCATTCTGTAGGAGACAGAGGAGAGGGCTAGGGCTTTGAGACAGTCCACCCAGAACTTGCTTATATTCTGTATTCTTTTTATGAGGAACCTCTGTAGTCTCTCAAGCTGTTGTAAGTGCCTGGCCAGGTACAAGCTATACTCAATGAATGTTCTGATGGGAGCTGAACAATGACCTGGATGCCATGCCCATTCTTATAAGTGGCAATATATAATGATTTTCTCACCACAGTAAACATTTGTTGATGAAAGCTCAGGTTAAGTCTTGCAATCTCCTTTACAATATCTAAAGCCACATTCTAACATTTCCTAATTTATGAGGCATGCCTATAAAAACTTGTGCTTGTAGAAGTGAGACCTGCACAGTGTTTTTATTCCTGATGAGCATATTTGCTGGAATTTTGCAATGTACATATTAGCTTAGAAGTTGTTTTTAATCATCATACACTTACTGCAATGCAAATAAGGTGTAAGCGAGATAAAAGAGATGTTACTATTTAATTCATGTATCACTTTAAAGGACAACCGCGCCCTCAGACTCAAAAAACATATTAATTTCATCATGGTTTGATGTTTCCTACATTTTAACAGCACTCTGAGACTATTTGTAGCTTTTTAGATATTTTTAGATGCAATTTCTGACTCTGACCACATGGGGTCTGGCATATTGAAAAAATTCAGACTGTTTACTCTGCCTCAACTATCCCAGAATGCATCATTTGTCTCCCGAAAATTGCATCAGATCTGCCACTTTTTCCCTTAAGTTGCCGTGACCTCATTGACTTAACAGGCATTCACTGCAGTCTTCAAATCCACTACTTTTGGCTAAATTGTTATCCTTTTTAAATGACCACTTGAAACACAAGCAGTGCAAATGCTACAGAACAGAACACAAAAGTGCATTTTCTAGCTTTTTCTCCTTTCAAATGCTAACTTGCTTTCTTTTGTGAAGGCTGGAATCTAGCTCTCCAAGGAATCTCCCCTCCCACTTCACACCTACCTTCCCTAGCTGTCAAACAGCCAAGGGTAATTTGAGCCATTATCTGCATGTGATTGACAGCTCATCACAGCAGGTGACCAGACCAATGTATTGTTTGCTAGTCTGCCTTTTCCTTAGTGGGAGACTTTTTTTGTTGCACTACTCCTGTCAAATTTAAAACCAAGCAACATAGCACTGGCAATAGTTCCCTGCTTTGCAAAGCAATAGTCTGCCACTTATTTCCCCTTCCTGTTTAAATAGCCAACAGATGATACACTATAAACAAATAATTTCAGACCTGCATGACAGCACCCACAAGCTTTGAGTCAATATTCAAAAAAAAACTTATGGTAATGCATACCAGTTGTAAATTGTTGCACTTTAATTGTGCCAGACATAGTCTTATGCAATAACATCCTGTTACTGTCTACGCATGGTCACTGCAAAATTATCCTTTTTGTAGCCGTTACTGTACTTCATCAGTAGGGCTCTTAATAGTGAGATTAGTGAACTTATTTGGCTGGACTTCACAGTTCCAGCAATGGTCAACTACATATACTGCACCATATATTGGTTTAGTCAGAATTTCACCGCTTAGTATCCATGGTCTTACTACATTTTTAGCTTTACAGCATCTCAATTTACAAAGTCTGTGCTATATCCATTTATCTCTAAATATAACCTCTGTATACATTAAGACTGCAGCGTAATGAAGATCCATCACGTATGAAACACTTTATTTTAATAGACCTTACAAATCTATAGCAATCATATACCATTTAATTTTTAAAAATGTACCAGAAGTCAACTGATCCCTCAGACATACAAGATTAGCTGGCTTTTGGTTTACAATGTGCAAAAGTGGCAATTCCCACAGCACTATTGTGAAAAGCCTCTGTACCTCGTCAAGGTAGCCAGCATCACAGAGGTCCACTCACACCACAATACTTCCGTCTACAGCCTGATCCACTCACATCACCAGTTGCATCCAACAGTCTTCCAGATGCATCCAACAGTCTTCCAGATGCATCCAACAGTCTTCCAGATGCATGCGACGCTTGCCCAGCCAAAAAAATCTACATGCATACATTTATTCACCAAGGACCAGTCCTTAGACACTGTACAAGCTCCAGCTGCCGACAAATAAAAAGGAATCATACACAACTTCATACCGCTCCATCATTCACACAATAGTACTATAAATCAAGGCTAAGACGAGACATTCCACAATAGCAGTCTCTTGGTCTACATCTGCACAACATGACAGATCTTACACAAGTTATGCCAATCGATTGACCTTTGTTATTTTATTTAATTCTAGCAGCACACATACACATCACTATTTCTGAAAGTTATTATCACTTCACTATTTCTGAAAACTTTTTCACTTCACAATACCAGTACACATTCCATAAAATATTATCATTTGTCCAGAGCCTCAACTGCTCAACAGCAGGAACACCATGTACCTCAAAATTGCAAACTTGCATGCTCAGCTACTTGTTCCCAAATGACCACAACCAAACAAAAGTTTCACCCGGACCAACTTGTTACAAACTACTATCCCTACTTAACAACCTGCGCCCTCAATGCTATGAATGCTTCACTATTTCATGCTTGGATTGATACTCCATTGAAAATGGCACTTTCCAAGTGTGTAATGTGCAGGACTATAATCATACCATTCACAGATGAAGCCAAAAAGATACATTTAGTGACTGCATGTAATAACCAGTCCATACACCATCAGTAATACAATTCTACCTTACATAGCTTATCAATTCCATCCATTTAACCATCAGACACACACCATTTAATTTACCATCCATTAACAACTTAAGAACCAATCCACTTAGCTATATTCATCAAGTCAGGAAACCATAACATTACACATCACAAACCATCCATAACCCATTTGTAGACTCCATTTCACATCACATGAATTCATTGTAGCACCATGTTAGACATTGCATTCAACACGATGGTCTTCTGTAGTGAGCTGTACTACTTCCATGCATTCAACACGATGGTCTTCTGCAATGTGATTCCATCGTACAGGTAGCCAAATGTAATTACCTTGCAGAAAAGAGGCTGAAATGTGGAAGTATGACCACTACTTTTCCACACAGCCAGGGGGTGCAAAGACAAAATCCTCAACTCTTTACACTCTGATATGTGCATAAAACACAATTAGTCTGTGAACATCCACAGTATGGATAACAGAGGTTCCTGAATAGGTCTATCACCATTGCCATGGACGGTTTTGTCTTGAGCAAGAACATATCGACTAGATGGGAGACCCTACAGTCCCAGGTTAGTGCCCATGAAATGTCATGGCAACAAATCCGGAGTGAAATACAAGACTCTGAATAGACCATAGACTATATCCAAAACAGGGGGTATAGCCAGAGGCCTATGTTGTAAGCTCAAATGATGGAAGCCTGTTCTGAGGACAGGGATTATTCCTCCACTCTAGGCCTTTTATCTGTGGGGGTGGGTGAGTACCCCTGATATGAGTAATCAAGTCCTCAGCCATTTTAAGCATCTGCTTCTTCGTTGTGGTTCCAGGTGAGGGGCCCTTACCAAATGGTTTCCTGGGGTGTTTGGAAGCCTTGGCCTTGGTAAAGGCCTTTATAGAGAAGGTAGAGGGAGGTCTGAAGACGCCATGAGAAGAGGCAGATTTCTCGACTGTCTCAGCATCAGTAGCAAAGGAGGCTTCGGTATAGCCAGGTAAGATTTTGGCCGACACCAGCCTCGAGTACCCAAGGTACTGCTAAAGAGCTGTTGTCTGTAGGCAGAGGCTGTGTCATAGTCTCGCTGCAAACTGGGACACTAGAGGTCGGCTTAAGCGTGGTGTTGGTAGAAGCCATGGACCGCATGTGTCTGGCCTTTTCCTTGTGTTTTGTGTAAATGCGTAGTCGGTATATCAGATGACATTGTAAAATTCAAATCTTCTACAAAAAGATTTTCAGCGAATTCGCCCCGACGCTTTATGGTGCGCATACTGAAAGCACTAAAGTGACAGGCATACACGTAGTGTTCTGGGCCTAAGCAAGGTATGCAAAGGGAATGTAAATCCCTATGAGGCATTTGCTTCCCACAAGAAATAGAATTACCTTTTACTGCTTTTAGTGACATTGGTCTGAGCCAAGAAAATTATCCCCAATGGGGTACTTATCTTTTTAGATGACTTTGGAATGCTGATATTTAGTTCTCATGAGCTGTCCAACCGGCACTTGCAAACTGCTTCGGGCACCGCCCGGCAATAGTGAACAAAATTGCCTCTGCTGTTTCCTTTATACCCATGCAGCACTAACGTCAGGGAAGAAGTAAAGACAAACTACACTGGACAAGGACTTTGGAATACTGCCGACTGAGGGTGATCTCCTGATGGCAGGACAACCCATTTGTGATGACTGCAGCTGTATGCACGATGAACATTGTCCAATGCCACCCACAGGAGCCAGTGCATCACAGGATGGGGAGTGTGTGAAGTAATACTGCAACATGGAAGGCATGGACATTTCGGGTAACAATTCACACAACTTTGATGTCCTCCAGTTGCACTGTTGTACTATTCCATGTGGTTGCCTTCTGCAGCTCACCATGAACTCTATTCTTTGCTAGATGTTTCCCTAGGAAAAGGTGGACGACAGCCCGTTCCAATCTAGCTCTGCCCACTGTGATTGCCCTGCTTGCATTTTTACACAACGTCTCATCGATGGAACAACTAGCTACTTCAATGATAGCATTGGTGGTGGTCCCACGTCCCTTAAGTCCCCTGAAGAGGCCATTCATTTTCTGTAGTGAGCTGTACTACTTCCATGCAATGTGTTTCCATGGTACAGGTAGCCAAATGAAATTACCTTGCAGAAAAGAGGCTGAAATGTGGAGTATGACCACTACTTTTCCACACAGCCAGGGGGTGCAAAGACAAAATCAACTGTTTTACACTCTGATATGTGCACAAAACCCAATTAGTCTGTGAACATCCACAGTATGCATAACAGGTTCCTGACTAGGTCTATCACCATTGCCATGAAGGATGCTTTGGTCTTCAGCAAAAACATTACATCGACTTGACGGGAGACCCTCCGTCCCAAGATTACTGCCTGTCAAATTTCATTGCTTCATGTACATACATTTAGGTGAGTCTTTGACACGTCTCACAGGGGGTTCTGTTCAGTACTTTTTCCTTCTAGTTAAACCCATGTAGGTGTCCTTTTCATATGTTTTCTTAAATGTAGAACCCCCTTCATGAAGTAGTCTGTATAACGGTCCATTCAGGTTGCGAAATGCAGACATATATAGAAAAGTCAGTTTATAGCTCATTATGCACCCCTCTGTATTCATTACTACACAATACAGGATTAGGTGGATGTTACTTTTCTGTGTCTCGAAAAACTTCGAAACTTAATGGAAAATATTTTCCTCTTTGATAGGCAAGATTGCCTTGTTCATCTATGATCACTACAGTGTTTAGTTGGTCCACTGACTGTGGTAACTAGGTGTGATTGACCATAGAGGGAACCAGGGCTCTCGACCAGTATTGAGTCAACCTAAAGATGTACACTTTTTCCAGCTTAAGTTTCAGCTGCACATTTGGAAAGACTCTGAAGGGTGGTACAGCATGCAGACAATTCCCCTGCCAAGAGGTGGAGATGGCATCACTTATCACTGCCTTGTCATTTTGCAATGCCAGCCTAATTGCCTTTTTGAAAAGGCAAACAGGTGCATTTGAGGTACGCCACACATGTGTTCCAGTTCCAGTAAGATCTCTGAAGCTGTACTGAATGCCCGGGTGCATCCCAATGGGTGTCACTTAACTGGTCAATCAGGGCTAATCTTGCATATTCTAGCAGTCGTTAGAACCACAAAACAGTTAGGTTCATAGGTTCATACTGGGCTATCTGCCCAAGGGCATTTATAAGCCTAGCCCATAGTTATGTGGCTTTCGCCACCCCTTTAGTTTGAATAAAACTATGCCTATTATTTTGCTGTGCCTCTGTCAAGCAGTGACACTGAAGTAATCCCTGGGGTATATCTGCGATCTCCCATCCATTGGTCAAGATTCCTCTTGAACAAGGCCAGCGAGGTGCTCTGCCTCACATGTACCGGGATTTTGTTCCACAGCATAGGGAGTCTCTGGGTGATGAATCTGTCCCTCCAGCACGTTCTATTAATAACCGTGTCAAGGTTTAAGTCTCCGCCCTTGTGGTTCTGAGGGATCTAGATTTTTGAGGTGAAGCATATTCATCAAATCTGGGTTTGACATGGCCTTATATGTCAGGCACAGGTCACCTCTGAGCAAGCGGTATGAGACTGAATAGAGCTGGAGTTTTCAGTCGGGCAGCATAAGACATATTTTTGAGACCCTTTATCCGTTTGGTGAGGAACTTTTGGGGCCTTTCCAGCTGCTGCAGGTGTCGGGTCAGATACATTCCGAATGGGGCATTGTACTCAATCATAGGTCTAATGAGTGATGAGTACAGGGGACGATGACCTCCCTTGATCTAGATGTGAATCCCTTCATGATCAGGTGGGCAATGTAGAAGGTTTTCCTAACTACTTTTAGCAACATGAGTGTCAAACGAAAGGCTACTGTCAACCTGGGTCCCCAGATCCCTGATGACTTCTTCTGTGCTCAGTGCATTGACACCTATATGGTAGCTAGGGGTAACCTTGTTTTTCCCGAAGGGTATGACTATGCACTTCTTGGCGTTTAACTTTAGGCCATGGCTCTGGCACCAGTTATCCATTTCTGTGAGGCCCTTCTGAAGGATATCTGTGTCAGATGTGTTTTCGACTATGGCGCCCAGTTTGCAGTCATCTGCAAACTTTCAGCCATAACCCTCCTGTGTTTGCTTGTACTTCAGAAAAGTAGATGCCGAACAAGAGTGGACCCAGGACTGAGCCCTGTGGGACACCACTTGTGACAGGCTCCAGCAACTCTGACCCTGTGGGTTCTGTCACTTAGCCAGTTTGCAACCCATCTTGTGATGTATGGGTTTACATTCAAGCTGATGATTTTTTCGATGATACCTGAGTGGGGTATTGTGTCGAAGGCCTTTGCCAGGTCGAGGTAGGCTGTATGGACTGCCTTTCCCTCATCAATGGCCTTGGTGACTGTCTCAAAAAAGTCAACCAAGTTTAAAAGGCATGATCTGCCTTTGACAAAGCCTAACTGGGTTGGATCCAAAGTCTGCAAGTTCCCTATGTCTTTATTTATGAGTTCCATTATGATCCTCTCCATGGCTTTGCAGATAAGGCTTGTCAAGCTAATGGGACGGTAATTTCCAGGGTCGGTGGAGGCACCGCCCTTGTGAAGTGGGACCACAGTCGCCATGCGCCACTCCTTGGGTATGTATCCTGAGGTGAGGCTAAGATTAAACAGCTGTCCTAACTGCGGGTTTAATTCCTCATTGAGTTCATGGAGCACACAGCCGGGGATACCATCCGTCCCATGGATGCTGTGTTTTTGCCTTGGAGAGCAGTTCTCACCTGGACGTTGGAGATGTTTGGGGGCTACAATCCTCTGGTATAGATATCTCTTTTGGGGGAGGGGAGAAGTTTGCACTGAACCTGTCAGCCAGTATGTTGGCAATGTGTGTAGGTTCAGTAATCTTCACATCATTTTGAACTAATTCTGAGCATATCTGGGAGTTTCCTCCTAGGTTTCTAACATAGCTAAAGAAGGCCTTATGATTGTCTTTGAGTCCTTGGCGATTTTTCTCTCAAAATTTGCCTTGGATGATTTTATGAGAGCTCTTAGTTTTTACTTATGATCAAAGGTGTCTTACCTTTCAAGGATTTTGCTCTATCTTGTAGTAGCTTCCTCCTTTTGTTGTAGAGCTTGTTTATGGCTGGGGTCCACCAGACTGGACGCTTGCCTTTGGTACAAAGAGTCTTAGTTTTGTTTGGGATTGCCTGATCCATGCAGTCCTGTAGGTGCTGGTAGAAGGCATTTGTAAGTGATTCAGCGGTTTGAGTAATGTTTACCACTGGCTCAGGGGCCTTAAAGGAGACCACACTAGTTTTAGAAGTGTGAAGTCGGCTTTTGAGAAGTTTTTCACTGTGGTCTTTTTTATTTCAGGTGGGGGCAGGATGAGGACCTCCAGTGAGATTAGTTTATGATCTGATCTCACCAGTGAGGGATATACTTCCGGTGTTGAACATTGTGATCCCATGTTGGTGATGATGAGATCAAGTATGTTTTCTCCTCTTGTGGGGATGGTGACTAGTTGTTCCATGGCATTTGAGTTTATGAACTCCAGGAACCTTTGGGCTAGAGTGTTTGGGCTTGAGTAGTGTTCCCAGTCTATATTAGGGTAGTTGAAATCACCTAGTATGATGGTGTTTGGAGATACATTTATCCCCTCCAATGTTTTCAGGAAGGCCATGTGAGGTTCCTGAGTTTGAGAGGGTGGCCTGTAACATGCTACAAATTGCAGAGCAGTCTTGCCTATGGTTAATTGCACCTGGATGGTCTCCGATGCATCGTGCGTTGCCACCAACCTTGAGGTGTGGGTGTCCTTTATGAATATGGACACCCCTCTTTTTTTGGTGTTGTCCGGATTTTGGGGCCGGAACGCATGATATGAGGTGAAACCTGATAGTGCTCTCAGGAGCCTTGAACCAGGTTTCTGTCAGCACAGACATCGATGTTCTCCATACTGAGAAGGGCCTCGAGTGCGTGCATCTTGAGATTGAGACTTCTGGCATTGAGCAGCATTACCCTTAGTTTTTTCCTTTTTGTGTTCTAGGGTGGTAGGTTTAGAATTTGCGCCTTGCCTAAAAAGGCACTATGGGGTGGCAAGAGCCTTTGCCAATATCCGAAGCCTAGGGGTGACAGGTGCAAGCTGTCCCTTGGCAGCATGGCTTGTCCAGCATGTCATCCCAGGCAGACAGACATTGGATCCCCTTTGAATGACACCAGAATTTAAGCCAATTATTACAGCTGATCATCTTATCACTGTATTGTGGCATCATTCTAGGTGAAGGTAGGATACTGCTCAAGGTCAGGGTCATACCTGCCTGGGCTACATAATCAGAGAGCTCCTCAATGTCTCTTTTCATGTAGTCCAAGGAGGTACGTCTCAGGTCGTTGACACCAGCGTGGACAATGACTGAGTCGCACTTGTACCTGCTGTTGAGAGACCTGAGTGCTTGCGTTATGTGGCGGCTTCTACTGCCCAACAGGCAGCTTACTGTGACCTTCTCCTTACTCAGTCTGGTGAGCGGGACGTCAGTGTGTCTGACTATGGGAGTCTGTACCTCCCTTTCAGACACACTTCAGTACCCAGTCCACATTAGTAAATGTGCTGTTTCAACCTGGAGGTTTACTACAGTCACCGAATCGTGAAATATGTCTAGCAATCACCATACTCTTCTCAGGACATTCACACTTAGCAATATTCTTTGGTATGTCAGGTATAGACATGGGTTGCGTGTCCATGATCCCTCGCTTAGCTTTTATAACTTCCAACATCAGGTCATATATGTAGTCAAACTTTCTTTTCTCAAATATTGGTTTGGCTACCCACTCCTGTTTTGCTTTTGGGTACACCACGCGATACCTTAGCTCTCCCTTTGCTGCCGACTTCTTTGTAGGGAATCTCACCACTGCTTGCTCACGATGGACGTTCTCATTATGATCCAGGATGGCAAGTATGATTCTTGCTTTCATTCCTGCAAAACTAAAGTGCTCAAACTTGGGGCAATATTTGCATAGTAATGCATGGAACACCTCAAGATCACCAGTATGGCAGAATTTGGTGATGTGCTTCAAATCTTTAATGAGAAATTTGTTAGCAACAATTCTCTTCAATGCACTGTGACAGGCATCATCTTCTTCCAGCCACTTTGTCTCGTCTCCATCGATGAGTGGCATTTCATGTCCACAACAGGAAACCTTGTTGCCACCATCCCAACTGTGTTGGTCAGTTACATGGTAGAGCAACGACAACCATTTCTCCTCTAGTACTACTGCATCCCCTTCACACGCTTTCAGCACACCACCACAGGTGATTTGAAATACTGTGGCACCACTGCAGTAAGTCTTGCTTGCCTCTCCTTTTCCCAGCTTCAGTGATTTTCTTAGTCAAATTTTTGGTCATATGCCACACATCAAACTGATGATCCACATTTGGAAATTCTGTGCGCATCAATAACCTTATTCCAGGATGTCTGTCTGTCGCCACAAGGCTGACATTAACATTTTATCCATCAAGTTTTTCATGCACTTCTTAAAAGCTTTCTTCTCCAGTGCCACTGAGGATACACCTCGGCTGACCTGCTCCAGGCAGAAATCTACAATGAATCCAGAATCCAGGTCCATCATGCTGTAGCAGCAGTACTTTGCAGAATAGCCTGGACTATCACACCGCCCATCTCCAGCTAACCTTACTTCCTTACCCATTGCATCTTCTAGCAGACGAGACTGATGCTGTGTCCAAGTATGCTGCAAAACGGGGAATAAATACTCCCACTGAATCAAATAGAATGTGGTTTCACTTATAAATTCAAGTCCTAGATAAGCACTGAATCGTGCTATATGTGCATATGTACTTCCACTGAAAAGTACAGACGATGCCAGTAGAAGATTGCCAGCTGGCATTCGGCCAATTAAGGGCTGACTTTCCCAATGGAGAACTTCATGTCCACTAATGCATGAAACATTCACTGAGACATAGGATCCCAACTTCACTTTCCTCAGTTCCACAGCAGAGGTGTGGCATTGTGGACAGGTCAGTTTCAGCAACAGGCAATCCAGGCAGGACTCAAAGACAATGAACTTTGATTCTCCAACCATTTTCTCGTCTTCGCCCTGTTCCAGCACTGTGTCTTCGATCTCTGACGTAGACAAGTTGTCAGAAGTGTACAACCAGTCTGGATCCTTTTCCACATCATCTGTCCACTGAGAAAGTGAGGAGCTGCTATGCATGCTCGTGTTATGCATGCTAGTGTTATGGACGCCCTTCGTAGCTTGACCGAGTACTGCAATGTGTCATCTCCGCAGCAATGTATGCACTAGAGCTACATGTGGCCTCTTCAGTGCAACTTTTGTCCTTTTCATTGGGACATCTAATCTCAATCAGGTGCTGATTGGCATTATTGAAACTGTGTTGTGGTCTGTCTGCACTCAATTCTGTTTGTACATCCTTCGATTTTTAAAATATGTGTGGTCTAACAGTGGTGAGACTCCTACTTCTGGAACCTGTACAGCTGCATCAATCATAGTGCGTGGTACTGTTTCAAGGTCCTTTAGCTTCACTTGAATTCCTATGCTGCTACCTTTCTTTTGGGGAAACTTTGTCTGACATGCGACTGTACTCTGACTGCAAATCCCAGTCTCCATTGCGTATACTTCCATGTTTTCGACTACCTCTTCATACAAATCAGTTGCTTGAACCTACAATCACATAAGTGTTAATCAGTCAATGCATGACTAATGACAAAGTTAACTACAGACACTCTGATAACAGGATAAGCATTTTGATTGCCGACATCCGGACTCAAAGTCAAGGGAGTCACAATGAACTACATAAAAATTTTGTAATTTACACTATTACTCAGCCAACCACAAACTGAATGCTTATCCAGTATCGCATATTACTGTAGGTTTTCATCTAAACTTACTTCCACACATTCTTGATGCGCTTGACAGTCTTCCATTCGGTCTTCCACAGTGTGTCTTGACGCATCATTATCTGCATCCCTTTGATTCTGTAGCAGCACATGCTTCCTCTGCAAGATATACAAAAAGTAAGGCACATTAAAATTACACATTCACCTGAGTAGTGAGTAATTATTTGTGCGCTGAAGAGGTAATACAATTACTCACCTTGCGTTGCACAGACCGTTGCTCTGTCATAAGGTCTTGCAATGTAGGCTGCGTTTTACTCAGAAGGTCTTCAATAAGCTGCATGAAAAAAGTACATCCAATTAACTGTTGCAATTTGAAACACATGCAGTGGCAGTATCTCAGTACACAAACGTCATTAAACCTTTCATTCATCCACTGATACTCACCTTCTGCTGCTGTTTCTGCTGCAACCGATGTACTGAAGATGTCCGTGTCTTGCTGTTCGAAAGTGAGAAAATAGATGGTACTGCCGCTTTTATTAATCTCCGTATTGGTCGCTTGGTCTCATCTCATCAGGAAGTAGCTGTTGCTGGTAGTCAAGGTGAAACTGGCTCTGCTCAAAGTGTTGAGAGCAGAGGAAATGTCGTGGCTTTGCACTACCCAAAACTTCCTTAACAAACTTCGGTATGCTACCAACATCTCTACCACAGTTAATCACCCACTGTCTACACAGGTTGATATCCCGTGGAAACCGATGGAATGATACCCCCTGTGGCAGATTGTCTTGGCGCATACTACAGTTGATTGCAAAGCAGGAAGGCATTTTGACGATCACCTAATAAAAATAGAAATTACTATATCAAATCATACAGTACACACAATTCATGCTAAACTAGTTACACTCATTGATATTCATACAACCTGTACGACTTAATGGTTAAAAATCGATGTGCAATGACATATCCAAATTTAATAATGGCTGCTTGTGTGACAGTCATGCAATGCATTTGTCAGTGTCACTTGCATCCGCCTTCTCTCTGCAATCAAAGTGTATCCTCACTTACAGCCTTTACACGACACATGGAAGTCTGCATTGACTCCGATTTAAACTGGGGCACTGTAAACATCTACTTTTGTGCATGAGCAATGTGAAAGCATTTTTCATTGAGGTGAATTTCTCCCCTTACCACAAAAACACTTTGTGCTACAAATTAATGAAAAGATGCAGGATGGCATATAGCGATTGTATGCCAACAATGAAAAGGCCTAATAACTTATGGATTCATTAGTCTTGCATAGGCAGTGTGATCGGACCTGTACATAATTAAAAGCCACTTAAAGTAGGACATACACTTTTGTCTGCATGGTGTGAAGGACGTCAGTTGCACAGGTGGACATTCGCCAGTGATTTAAAGTTGCAGAAATATTGCTATAAAAAAATACAATCACCATCATGATATACAACAGTGAAAAGGGCTGTAAGTACGTACTCTGCTCTCAGAGCAGCATCAATTTAAGGCAATGGTAGACAGATGTACAAATGTACACATGACACATTAAGTATCCAAGTCAATGATACTAACTTTATTAGTGTACAAACTTCATAATAAGGTAGCGATACAGTATTTGACAAGTAAAACCATTTTTCAACTGTGAACAGGAAATGCACAGCTAACAATAGACATGTCAGTGTTCAGAATAAATCCAAAGTCCCTCAAAAGCTCTAAATCCTGTGTACGAATCATCATCTGCACATGGAAACTGTTCTCGAATTCGTGACACTACACAAGCGGGTAGCACCATTCGATTTCCAAATCCCAGCCTTCAGTTGTTATGCACCCACAACACATATGCACGGTACGCCACAACCCGGTACAACCTGAAATATAGAGCAATCCTGTGGTCAGACAGACACAGACAGAGAGACAGAGAGACACACCGACAGAGAGACACACCGACAGAGACACACACCGACAGAGACACACACACTGACAGAGACACACACTGACAGAGAACGTACTTGTTTGTCCACTGCGGTAGTTGATAACACCCTCTACGCCGACACAGAAGCCTGAATATAGTTTTTAAATTGTGGGTATAAAGGCATGCAGAGTCAAACTGTGGGTGCACAGTTATGCATGCATTGTGACCTGAAGTTGAAGTTACTTCTGCCCATTTCTCAATTGCTCGTGGAGAAGACACACAACATAGGCATTCGAGTGACGTGGTCATCATTGTGCATTTCCCACATAGGCACCATGTCATACTTGACAGACTGCTGTAATCAGGGTCCCGCGTAGGCGGTTGATGCTGACCACTGTTGCACAAACGGCGCTGCTTCCTTGGCTCGCCAGGTCGATACCTTGGTTCAAATTGATATCCCTGTCTTGCACTATTTTGACTGTGCCCTGCCATGAGTACTGTTACAATGTGGGAGAGAAGAGCCAAAGGAAATGCATGAGAATTCTCAAATGCAAAATAAATACATGTGTTCAGTGTTCCCAATATTGCATGCATGTACACATCCATATATATGACAGCCTCGAGGAGAAATCACCCTCACTGAAGACACCATTGACAGTGTTTCAGTTTTGGGCAAAGTAAACTATATCTATCAGAAGCCATGTAATCATAGTACTAGAGGAAATAAAGTGACTCCACACACACACACAGACTCCACACACACACACACACACACACACACACACACACACACAGACTCCACACACACACACACACACACACACACACACACACACACACACACACACACACACACACACACACACACACACACACACACACACACACACAGACTCCACACACACACACACACAGACTCCACACACACACACAGACTCTTCTCTAGACCCTTAGTTTATCCGTCACTGTTAAGATCCGACCTGTCGTTTGGTATATATTTCGTCGAGGTACAGGCCAACAAGAAAGACTGTGGCTGAACAAGTTCACAGATGACTGAAAACTGGGTGCAATAATTGACTCTCCAGCTGACAAGCATCCACCAGAAGGGGTCTCATAGCAACAGACAACTGGTGCCACAGCCATGGCTTCAAGCTACATGACAAACTGTATAGTCATCCCCTTTTGAAAAATAAATAAGTGAACACAAATTTAGTCTTCCCTCATCAGGCTCATAATTCAGTACAATGCCACTTTTGCGATGTACCTTACCAAACACCTGCAGCAACTGGAAAGACACCAAAAGTACCTCAACAAGAGTATCAAAGGGCTGAAACAGATCCAATATGCTACCTGGTTAACGAAACGCCAGCTGTAGTCAGTGGCATACCGCCTGTTGAGAGGTGATCTGTGCGTGACGTATAAATCCATGTCCAACCCGGAATTAGTGGACATGCTGTACCTCAGAAAATCCCAATCCCAGCGAGCTACGTGCTCAAGACTTTAACCTCAGCATTGAAATAGGACATGCTGGAGGGACAGATTCCTAACCCAGAGGCTCCCTTCACTCTGGAATAAAATCCCAGTACAGGTAAGGCAGAGTCCCTCATTGACTCTCTTCAAGAGGACTGTTGATGATTGCATGTGGGATCCTAGGTTTAGCCCGGGTATCACTTCTGTGTCACTGTTAGACAGAGGCACAGTATACTAACCTCGAAAAAGGCCATAGCAAAATTTAAAAATGGGCGTCGAAAGCCAAACAACTTCTCCATAGGATTATAAATTACCTAGGGCAGATAGCCTAGTATGAACCTATGCACCTAAATGCAGTTATTCAACAATTGATTTTGAAACATTTACTGTGCAAAATTTCTAATCACTATAATATACAATTTCGAATGGCAGTTTACACTGCTATAAAAGTATGTCAATGGTATTCCCAAATTAAACTTAATCTTATAAAATATAAACAGATGCCGGGACATAAAGCTGATGCTAGGACAAGATAAGAGCTGCTGCTGCATGAGTGCACATTGTACTACAGGTCCAGTACCTTGGCCTAGCCAATAACCAATTTGGCCTGTGACATGTTGAAACACCTTAGGTTGCAACATTGTGATGGCAAGCTTCATCACTGCTATCAGTCTAGGATTTGCCAAATATCATTTTAAGGAGTGAAGAACACATTTGTGCAATAGTCACATTTACAGGCTTCTTCATACGACAAAATAAAGTTATTTATTTTTCAGTTTCTGACTTATACAATTTACTTTACATCAACAATTACACAGCTATAAATTTTATAACTGCCTGGCTTGAAGGCAATAACACTATACAACCTAGACAAATATGCTACTTGTCTAACAGTATCATAAATATAAATCAAGGTTTAACAATTAACTCTTCCACAAGAAAAATGAGTGACGAAGCATGTTGTTCTCTAAGGCATGTTAGTACAAGTTTCTAAAATGCATTGAGTATACACTACATCTTTGAGCATAATCTCTATAAAGCTAGCTCAAAACCTGGTAAAACTATGCCAACGTATCAGTAATACAGCCACCAGTGTCTTTTAGGAAATTACACTCAATGATTTTAAACTCATATGCTTGTCATTTTCTATTGTTCTAGCCAACATAAAAAACCTTTATACCACACAACTCAAAGTCTGCCTATGGCATTGGGACACTGCATTCATGCTTACTTTTTCTGATAGCACAATGATCTGATTCACTAATTCAAAAAAAATGCTGGACTAATCGGACCTTGACTGTGTGGAAATCATGAAACTACTACAACTCTATTTGCTAGCCAAGCATCCTAAAAACTACTACTAAATGCAAATAAAACAATTCATCATCAAAACATTAATTATGCAGGACAGGGGCATGTACATGACGTGTGAACGGTCACACTCACTTAAATTACATTTGGACAGCATTACACAGAGAACTAAACGGACGCATGGAAGCTCGCACAGAAACGCATGCCGATTTTCAATTTACCAAATGCCAGCATTATACAGAGAAATAAAACGAGTAATTATAAAAAAATCATTCTAAAATACAGCCCCCATAATATAATATAGCATCAATAAATACGAAAGAGCTACAGTAATCAAGTAACAGCAGCAAACAGGGTAGCACGTGGCACATGCGCACACAAAATCTATCAATGTGCAGTCAAACAGCTGCGAGCACAATATTAAGGTCTAGTAGTACAGAGGCTCCACGTATAATTAACATCTGACTTCATTACGAAGACTTACCTTACTAATGAAGAAAAAATACAGTCAAGCTGCAGGCAATGCAAACAGTGTTGAGGTCTTGAATCACGTCGACAGGATACACTCACTAAGAAAAAGAGTTCCACACGTTAGTCGGTCCGTTTTATTGTGGGTAAGAGTGTGATGGTCAAGGCACCTCATACATCACAAGATGGGTGGCTCATCTATACAGCATTCACATCAGGCTGTGGTTACATCAATTTGTGGGGGGGGGGGATCTACTGAAGAGTACAGCAAGAGCTATGGCAGATATGACGGCATCATTTCAGAGCCAGCTTGACTATTTCTAGCTTATGGTTTAAAAAGGAAACTCATACAGTACGTAAACGTAAATAGGCTAAGAGGTAAAACAGTAGAGTGGATTATTTTGTAAAGCTGCGTTTTTTACTTTCTAATCAGGTATCAAATAACTGCGATGAAACGCACACCAGGTTGAGCAATCTAGTTTAATATCCCGTTCTCCTTAAATGCAGGAGATCTAGACAAGGCAAATTATATCTGGGGGGACATGTAAACAGTACTAAAAGTTGATCTGGTGAGTGAGGTGATTAAACAGGTCTTGCTTTGGCATGCATTTTTCGCAAGGTTATGAAGGCTGAACTTTCTCAGCTACTAACTTAATCTTGGAAAATTACAGAAAACCACAAATTTTGAGTGAACAAACCCAAAAACAATAAGCATTAAATGTAGTCTCACACAGGCACACTGACAGACTTGCCAGCCCCCTCGCCTGCAGTCACACACACTAGCCCCCTCGCCTGCAGTCACACACACTAGCCCCCTCGCCTGCAGTCACACACACTAGCCCCCTCGCCTGCAGTCACACACACTAGCCCCCTCGCCTGCAGTCACACACACTAGCCCCCTCGCCTGCAGTCACACACACACACACTAGCCCCCTCGCCTGCAGTCACACATACACACACTAGCCCCCTCGCCTGCAGTCACACACACCCAAGCCCGAACTGAGCATGCTTGTTTAGTCTATGCTTTTTTTTTTTTTTTGCTGTTTTCTGGTTTCTTTCCGATTTAAGCACTGGTACAACAGGTAATAAGCAACCTCAACACCACTGAAAAGGCTCGAAAATTCAGTGAGGAGACAACTCATTTTTGCAATCTATTCTGAATTTGAAAATCATAAATACATAGTTATTTGTCAATATGTGGACACAATACACAACTTGAAAGTAAATCTGAATGAAACCAGAATAGAAAACAGACTAAAGAAACATGGTCAGTTCACTAAACCCCATAGCCAAGAGAAAAAAGTCAAGAGAAAAAAAGACTGCAGCTGATAAATTCCAGAAAAAAAAAAATCCAGTACTAGGCACTGCCTGCTTCAGATTGAGATGTTGCTAGAAGTAATTCAGTTTAACAGAAAACATTGAAATCATAAGATTTGGAAGGTTCATCTTGGATTTACAAAGGAAGGTAAACAGACAATGTGCTGTTATTGGCAAAACTACTAGCAACTGTAACCTTGAATTACCTTCAGTCCTTAAACATCTTAGAGCTAGGTCGAAAACAGATCAAAATTGCGTTGTCATGCAATAATGACAGTACACAGATTGTCAGATGTATCCCACAAATTGTCTGAGGGTCACAGGTGTTACCCTTTAGCATTTTCTCAGTGCAAGTAATAACAGTCACATCTTGGGAAGACAGCAATTTCCCACACAGGTCAGACAAATTGTATTGGTGGTACCACATCCTTCAGACAAGTTTAATAATTTTAAGCAATGTAACTTATCATTTATTTTTATATTCAGTACTACTTTACAAGATAAAGGGGAAAAAAGAATTCAAATCCGTGACAGTCTTTCAAAAGTAAAACAGCCTTGTAAATGATCAGCAATCTACAAGTGTAGCACCTCACAGGATGCGTAGTAGCCAAACACCCCAAACACGCCTCCAGCCCTGTGGAGGCAGCAGCAGTATGATTATTCAACAGTGCTGACTGGAATGTAATTAATATTCAGCATCTGTGCTGATAGCAACCCAAATGACATCAATGTAATGTTGTATTAGGGACATAAAACTTCATTCAGTACCAAAAATGAAATTTTGTCAGGGACATTAGAACTATGATCTGTGCATTTCTATAAAGTATACTGCAACATTATAACGGCTTTAAGGAGTGCTGCTTGTAATGCGGGGGGGGGGGGGGGTGCAGGGGAGCTTGCCACCATGGAAAGGTAAAAAAAGTTAGAGGATGGAGTTCGCCGAGTGCCTGAATATTTTACAGTTCACACAAACTGACATGAGAATCAGCATGCCTGTCAGTCTTCATCGATATCCCCTCCCATTTAGTGTGCCAGTCAGTGACGGCACGCCCAAAGCTGCGCAGAACTAAGTGTGACGTACTACACTTGTAGATTACCAAATGATCTTTATAAGATTGCAAATCCGGAACATGCAGTTAATAGGTATGCAAGCACCTTTTTAAAAATGGCATTTTTTTGACATTCCTGAACAATAACAAAGCTACAAACTGGCATTTTCTTGACATTCCCAAACCATAATATACAAAGATACAAACTGCAATGGTTAAAAAGTTCTTGCATGCCTCGTGTTATGAAAGGCGTCGAACTGCAAAACCCCAAGACACATGAAAAGATGAGAAATACTGCTCGGAACACAGAAGGGCAGAAATGTTAACTTCCTACAGGTTATATAGCGGTCATGTGAACTGTTGTCCCGATAACAGCAAAATACCCGATTACTTAACCACAGGTACACACAGAGTCCAACAACTGTCCTTGAGGCACATACATTCACCTATCCTTAGGCATTATACCACCAAGCATTTGTTGCACAGCTACCAGGTTATACCTCATACCATGCTTTTCGGCCCCAAAACTTGGACTGAACCACAAAAGGAGGCAGAGTATTGATATTCAAAGATACCCACACCTCCAGGTTGGTGGAAAAGCACAAAGCATCAGAGACTATCCATGTGCAACTAACAGTGGGTAAAACTGCCTTCCAGTTTATAGCCTGCTACAGACCACGCTCCCAAACCCAGGAACCCCACCTTGGCCTTCATGAGAACACTGGAAAATATGAAGGTCTCTCCAAACACCATTATATTGGGCGACTTCAACTACCCAAACAGACTGGGAGCATTACTCTAGTTCCAACACCCTAGCCCAAAGGTTCCTAGAATTTATAAGCTCAAATGCTATGGAACAACTTGTTACCGATCCCACAAGAGGGTAAAACATACTGGACCTGATCATTACCAACATGGGTACTCTATGCTCCAGACCAGAAGTGTATCCCTCACTGGTAAGATCAGACCATAAACTAATCTCACTGGATATTCACATCCCGACCCCACCCCCTGCACAGAAAACCAGTGAAAAACTTCTCTAAATCAAATTTCACACTCCTTAAAAATGAGGTGGAATCCTTGAAAGCCCCCGTGCCTGTGGAAAATACGGCCCAGACCGCAGAAACCTTTATAAATGCATTATATGAACACCTTCAGAAATGCATGGATCATGCAATCCCAAATAAAACCAAGACCCAATCCTCCAAAGGCAGACGTCCTGTCTGGTGGACCCCAGCAATAAACAAACCATACAATAGGAGGAAGCTACTAAATGACAGGAGCAAAATCCCAAAAGGGGAAGGCCTGACTGATCAGTATTAGCAAAAAACTACGGGCACTCATAAAATTGTCTAAGACCAGCTTAGAGAGAAAAATTGCACAGGACACTAAGGATAATCACAAGGCTTTGTTTAGTTATGTTCGGAACCTGGGTGGTAATTCCCAGATATGCTCAGAATTAGTCCATAAGGACAAAAAATACACTAAACCCAGACATTGCCAACATCCTAGCTGACATGTTCAGTGTGAACTCCCACCCCCTACCCACCAAAAGGGCAAATATCTATCCCAGCAGAGTGCTGCCCCCTGACATCTCAGATGCTCAGGTAAGAGCCGCCCTCTACAAAGCAAAGAACACAGCATCAATGGGACCAGACGTTGTCCCGGGCTGCGTCCTACATGAACTCCAAGAAGAGCTAAACCCAGATAGAAAACTAATGTTCAATCTCAGCCTTACTACAGGATGTGCCCAAAGAGTGGCGTACAGCAACAGTGGTCCCTCTCTATAAAGGTGGTGCCTCAACGGATTCTGGAAACTATCACCCCATAAGCCTGACTAGTATGGTCTGCAAAGCTATGGAAAGGGTCATGGACCTCAAATAAAGATATTGGGGACCTACAGACACTGCATCCTACCCAGTTCGGCTTTGTTAAGCGCAGATCCTGCCTCTTAAACCTGGCTGATTTCTTTGAAACAGTCACCAAGGCCATTGACGAGGGGAAGGTGTTCCACACAGCTACCTGGACCTCGCAAAAGCCTTAGATACAATACCCCACTCGGGCATTATAGATAAGCTCACCAGCTTAAATATAAACACCGATGTCAAGGCCATTGACGAGGGGAAGGTGGTCCACACAGCTACCTGGACCTCGCAAAAGCCTTAGATACAATACCCCACTCGGGCATTATAGATAAGCTCACCAGCTTAAATATAAACACAGATGTCACTAGATGGGTTGCAAACTGGCTCAAGGACAGAACCCACATGGTTGGAATTGCTGGAGCCATGTCAGACTCCAAACCAGTTACAAGTGGCGTCTCCCAAGACTCAGTCCTGGGACCTCTCTTGTTTGGCATATATTTCTCTGAGGTACAGGCCAACATGGAAGGACTGTGGCTGACCAAGTTCGCAGATGACTGCAAACTGGGCGCCATAATAGACTCTCCAGCTGACACAAGCATCCTCCAAAAGGGCCTCATAGAAACAGACAACTGGTGCCAGAGTCATGGCCTCAAGCTAAACAACAAAAAGTGTATAGTCATCCCCTTTGGCAAAAACAAAGTGCCCACAAATTACCACATAGGTGGTAATCCATTAAGTACAGAAGTAGTAATTAGGGACCAAGTTGATAGCAATGTGTCATTTGACAACCACATGGCCAAAGTGGTTAGAAAAACATTTTATATAGCCCATCTAATCATGAAGGGATTCACATCTAGATCAGGTGAGGTCATCGTGCCTCTTTTACTCATCCCTCAATGCCCCTTTTGGGAAGCACCTTACCAGACACCTGCAGCAACTGGAAAGACCCCAAAAGTACCTCACCAAGAGGATCATAGGGCTCAAACAGATGCCATATGCTGCCCAGTTAAACTCCAGCTGTACTCAGTGGCATACTGCCTGCTCAGAGGTGATCTGTGCCCGACGTTTAAAGCCATGTCCTACGCGCTCGAGACTTTAACCTCAGCACTGAAATAAATAGGATACGCTGGAGGGACAGATTCATACCCAGAGGCTCCCTTCACTCTGGAATAAAATCCCAGTCCAGGTTAGGCAGAGTCCCTCATTGACTCTCAAGAGGAATCTTGGTGAGTGGATGGGAGATGGTAGGTTTACACCGGGTATCACTTCTGTGTCACTGTTAGTCAAAGGCACAGTATACTAACCTCGAAACAGGGCATAGCAAAATTTTAAAATGGGCGGCGAAAGCCAAACACACACACGCCTAGAGATTTCTGGACTTCAGAAATACAAACTCCCTGGTCCAGATAGTCCACTCCACAACTAGGGGGCACAAAATCCCACAAATGGTCCTTACCGATATGGTACACCTTTATTCCCCACCAGTTATAAGTTTCTCCCTCACCAAACTGAACCAAAAATCAGTCATGTTCACCATAAGACTGAAGCCAGAAGCATTCTCGAACACCTTGGTTTTCAAAGATTATGCAAAGGCTAATCTATGAAAGCTGAATGATGACCTGACTAAATTCAACATCCCCCTCCAAGCTGATCCGCTCACTGGATATATGGAATACCTTACTGCTGAATTCTATGCACATGTGCATAGCTGCGTAGATGCATTTGTCCCCCTCTGCAGCAAATACAATGCCAAATTAAAAAACATGGAGGAACACAAATATAAACAGGGTCTACAATAAAAGAAAAAAATCTGGTATTGCATATTATCACAACCAGATTGCAAACGTCCCATAATTGGTAAAGTTTTTGTGAAACTATCTTTACCTGAAAAGGGTTGTGTAAACTCTTTATTAGCATTTTGTCACATTGCTTATGACATTGGAAGAGGAGTAACAGTAAAATTCATCTTTGTGGCTACCATCTGTCCCTGACCTAAGTTAATGGAAAATGCAATAAAGATGCCTGGTGCTTCTGACTCCTGTGTAGAAAGACATGTTTACTTCTTACATGTTTCTAAATGTTTACTCTACACCTTAGAACCTAAACTTTTTACAACAAAAGAAGCATGCTGAAAAGTGAATAAATAAAATTTATAATACACCTGATAACTGATATTTACTTCATGCATACTGTAAGCAATGCAGAATACATTCAGTGAATAGAAGACCAAGGAGAAATGTCACAAATTACATATCACAGTATGTCAAAACAATTGTGAAAAACTGAATGCCACTGTGTAGTAATAAGGAGCCAGAGTACATGCATTACACATCGCTTACTAAAAAGACTGTAACACATGGCAAAAAAAGGTCGGCAAAACAACAAATTGTAATGAGTAAGCAGCAAAGCAAGACTTTGAATTCTATACATCTTACAGAGTCCAGTCAAAGGCTTTAATAGCCTTGCCATTGCAATGCTAAAATACTGTGAGGTGTAAAGCACAGAAAGCAACACTCAGTTACCTGAGCAAACATCACACAAAGTTGCCATACATTAACAAACGCTTAACGAAGCTGAGACTGATTAACAGAGTCTGAGGTAGCAGTGCGGTGTATTTCATGTTACACTGACTTACATTGGCAAAGTATGTCCTCGATAAAAACATTAGTCCATTATTAGTCTTTGAGTTACACAATGTGACAGACTAATAATTACTACTTTACACAACTCTTTCAATGTTAAAATCACTATTTTCGTCCATACATGACTACTTTTGCCAGGTTGGAAATCTGATTGCTTTAATACATAAGTACCAAAAATCTCATTGCACACAGTAAAAAATATAACCATCAAGAGGTCAAAAAGCATTCTTGCCAAATTTAACAAGGTACTCTGATCCCTGATCAAATCAACCAAAGCTAGACATGAGGTAAAACAACCACCCACACAAAACACAACCGTAAAAACCTCAGAAACAATGCCCACCATTACACAGAGAAAAGAGCAAATGAGATCTTAGCTTAGACCCAGAGAACACAGCCAATCTACTAGTGGATACATTTAGCTTAAACTTTACCTCCTCCCTTCCCCTACACTCACATATAACATACCTAATCTACATCACCCCTGACTATCCCAAGAAAAAGTCCTCACAGCACTCTGCAAGAACAAGAACAATGCTTCTGCGGCGATGGGTAATATACATGGGTTGCCTACTGACCAACCTGAAACAAGACTTGACAAACCCTCTATAGAGGCTGTTTAATATCGGCCTCCAAACAGGCTTTGTGCTGGACGAATGAAGGCCCACAACATTCATCTCCTTGCACAAAGATGGGGCATCAATGAACCTATACGTCTGACCAGCCTCATCTGGAAGGCTACGGAGAGGATCATTATGTAATTAATAAATAAGGACACAGGTAACCTAGAAACTCTTGACCCAAGCCAGTTTGATTTTGTCAAGTGGAGATCCCACTCTTGGGTATTCTTTTTTAAACTGCCCCAGCCAAATGTTAATCCGTATGTAACTCACTGGATAACCAATTGGCTCAAAAACAGAAACCAAGAAATCATGATAGGCAGCTCTACCACCTCAAAAAAAAAAAAACCTTGTCAGTACTGATATACCCCAAGGGTTCAGTTTTTGGACCACACTTCTTTCATATTTAGTTCCAAGTATAAAGATGACTGAAAACTTGGTGCCATCAAACTCTCCAGAGGACACCAAGATTCTTCAAGAGGGCCTCTCCCAACAAATAGCTGGTGCCATAACCATGGGCTAAAACTACATGTACAACAGTCTCCTTTGGCAAGCATGATGTCCCTGTAGCTATCATATTGACAACACACCCCTGAAAACTGATTTGGTAGTTACAGACCCAGGAATCTATGTGGACAATAAACTGTCCATTGATCACCATGTGTCCACAATTATAAGACAGTCCTTTTTCACTATGCAACTGATTAGTAAGGGTATGGTGTTTAGGTCCAGGGATGTGATCATCCCAATCTACTCGGCACTTACTAGGCTGATCAGTGAATATGATGCCCCCATTCAAAATTTACCTGTCCAAACACTTAAAAAAAAAAAATTGAATGAGCACAACATTTTTCTTAACAAAATCAAAAACTGCACTGTCTGTCTCAAAGCCCTGTCCCCATTCTCAGTATTATACAGGCTACAGAAAGGCCAACTCTGTTTTGCATCCGAGCCTCAACAGTCCCTAATCACATCCTTAAGTCCAACGGTAGAATAAACACCTGCTCAAAAGATCTAAATCCCTTCTGAAACATAAAATATAACATGTTGGTGGTATAGCTATGAACAGAGAATTCCTCTTCTTTGGAATCATCTTCCTCTCCACATAAAACAAAGTAATTCCCTTACTCAGTTTAAATCTAATCTAGATAAATGGATGGGAAACAATAAATTCACTCCTGGTTTAGCACCTCTGCCCATTATGGACAGTGTAAGATTTAAATGTTCTACTCAGCTCTGGGTTATTCATACTTAAATTACAAGGGCTAAAAACTTCTAGGGAATGCATGGCTAGGTCTGTACAGATGTTCACATAACAGTATCCTACTAAATATCTATTGACTTATGAAAAAAAAGCTCTGAAGTCTATTTGGATTATAAAAATACCAGTAGAATCATTTCCGTGTAACTATCCATTACTACTACTTTTTTTTTCTCTCCTTTTTCTACCGGAAAAAAAACTTTCCTGCAAGCTGGCCTGTACTCCTCGACAAGGGTTTTCATCCATGCAGCAAACAGGGGTTTCAGCTTACTCTGTTTCCCAACCAGCAACTGAGATAAGTGGAATTGACAATGCTGGGCCTTCTGACCCATGTGTGATTCCACACAAACATGAAACCCTGTCTAGAGCAAGCATATTGCCTGGCTAATGCCTGTCCTTAGCCATATGAGTTGTGCTGCTGGCCATCCTCTCTACCAGTGTCAGGTTCTCAGCATACCTGACCACCTAACGTTCCCCACTCCTAATACGCAAGACCCAGCATGAGCTACTTACTATTAATCCCCTGACCATCTTCAGCACAGCAGAGTTGTAAACTGATCAAGGGTCATCTGGATCAAAGTCAGAGCTTTATCCCAATAGACCACTACTCCCAGTGAAGAGAACCAGAAGTGACATAACCAGTAAAACAGATAGCATGCAAGACACATCTACATTCTGAACGCAGCCAGACTAAAGTAATATGAGTACTGCATGAATCCCTGTTTTGTGCACAACGCTACACAATTCCGAATTAAAAAAAAAATACTGCCTTAAAAAGTCATTCTAAAAGCTTAGGCTGAAAGTACAATACAATGTCATACTTGTTTTAAAGAGAACGACTGCCATGCAATGCTGTTTGCCATTCAATGCAGGATTTTTTTTTTAATGCAAGCCTGAGCTAAAAGCAGGAACTGTAATTAGTTTATAAAGTGACAATTTTCTACATGAAATCTTAACGGCATGTTCTTCTTTCAAAACTGATAAAATAATTTAGAAAACAATAATCTAAGTAAGCTTGCTGAGATGCATTTTCGACCCCAGTTTATCAGCTTCAAATAGGACAAGAACTCCATTAAATATTTCTGAATGCAATTTGTCAGCAGTTTGTTAATTAGAATCAATCCACATGTTTAATCAAGGTTTACTAACAACTGAAACACTGTAGAAAAGGAAGGTGTACTTGAACAGTTTCTGCAGGAAATCATTCAGAATGCAGGGCTCCTTTAAACCACTAATACGGAAAACAAATAGACAAAATGAGAAAGCAGTGGCGGATCCAGAAATTTGCAAAAGGGGGGGGGCGCAGTCTGGTTAACTGACTATCGGAATAGAAATGGGAAAGTGGGACACTGGGTTTGGTGGTTGTGAAAAGATCACCTTAAGAATCTGCAAAATCATGTGTGGAAAGATGTCAGTTTACATTCAGTTGCACATGATTTTGCTGTGGTTGTGGTAGCAGAAACAGGCACATGTACAGATATATGTTTAAAATGTAGATAAGTATGTGTGCGTGTTTGCACAAGTATAAATATGGAGGTACCTGATACCTGTCAACTGTCCAGAATTTGCAAAATGTACAAATTTTTGCCTCATTTTTTATCCGATTCTCAAAAATATTGTGCTTTTTATGACAATTCAGAGGGCTGAAATCACATTAGAGTTTCATATTTCAGATACTTTAACAGATACACACTAAAGCAAAACCTGTAATTCTAGCAAATTCACACTTTTTAAGAGCAACACTTAAAATCTGTCCATGATTTGTGGGCCTAAGTCCCTGATTATTTTTGTATTTGTCCAGACTTCATTGTCTGAGGCTGAGAGGTATTGTATTCATTGGAGTTACCAGGTTAAAACATTGAATAAATATTTTATTATATGTGCTATTTTCCAGCAGTTTAACAACTTCTATGCTATGTTTATAATGTAGTTTATAACAATTATCAAACTTTTTCCAAGATAAGTTTTCCCACCAATGTTCAATATTTGTATACAGCTAAAGATGAGAACTGCAACTGGTAGACAAGTTGATTTAAATAGTTAACATTTTATTTCATCTGGCATGACAGAACTATTAGGAGTATAAGAACAGTCTCCAGGCTGAGTCCATTAAGATCAGGGCTCTAACCAGGTCAACAAATTAAACTGAATGCAGTACAGTAATACATGTTTTCTTTCTTTTTTTTTTTTTTGACTTAACTCCTGAGGTAACAGATATTGCAAAAAGCAGCAGCAGCACTTCAGCAAAGACATTATCAAAACAACCACACATTTAAAAATAAAAAAATCACAACCACACATTTAAAAATAAAAAAAATCACATCAATGAACAGATGTAATGAAACAATAACAGTGAGAAAGAAAAGTCACACCTGCTGGATTCTAATTGAAAGGTGTCCTGGGCCAGTAAAATCTAAGTTTTTACAGCTTCTGTGTAGTTTAATAAATACGGAGAAACTGAATATATTCATAAAAGAACTGATTATCCAATGAACTGAAGTGCTGGTATAATACCTCCCCTAACTTCTTAACATACAAAATCTGGATTAAGCCAAAAATAATGGGGGAACAAAGGCCCAAAATAGGGACAATTTTTAAATATTCCTCCTATAAACTTAGACAATTGATATAATAAAAGGTTTTCTGTGCGTATACATTTTCTGATGGATTTGAAGTCTGAAGTCATTATTTAGTGACATCAATCCTCAATGATTTTCCGGAAATCCACAAATTTTATGAGGAACTGATGAAACATATGAGGCAAAAATCTGGAAATTCTGTGAAAATCTGGACAGTTGAGAGGTATGATGGTATTTCTTTGTTTTTGTATTTCTGTTATTTTCAATGTGCAATGTGATCTCTTCTATTATGTGAACTTGATTATTTTTCTCTCTATTACCATGTTTAAACAACTCCTCTCTCCCCTTGGAACCTTCCCTCAGGAAATATCAAATATAAATTCCCCCTGCTATCACTAGGAAACGGGTCCTTAATGCTCTCTCTATGGCCAAGAACACTACATCAATGGGACCACACAGTATCCCAGGATGCTATCTAAATAGCATGAAACATGACCTATTAGGCCCTCTGGAATTGCTATTTAACTGTAGTCTCCAAACCGGCTGCATGCCTCATGAATGGAGGACAGCAACAGTCATCGCTCTGCACAAAGGTGGGCCATCTACAGACACTGTAAACTACAGACCCATAAGTCTCATTAGTTTTATAGGTAAAGCCATGGAAATAATTATCACAAAAATGATCAATTGTGATCTAGTAAACCTCCAGACACTGGACCCAAACCAGTCTGGATTTGTCAAGGGCAGCATGGTGGACTTCTTTGAGAAGGTCACCAAAACAATGGATGAGGGCAAAATGGTTCACACTGCCTACCTTGACCTGACCAAGGCATTTGACATAATACTCCTTTCGGGCATTGTTGACAAACTCAAGAGGTTAGGTACAAATCCATATGTCACCCAATAGATAGCCAACTGGCTCACAGACAGGACCAGTAAGTTAGAACTGGGCAGTCTACTTCTACAAAGAGACCAGTCCCAAGTGGAGTCCCTCAGGGACAGTCATTGGACTGTTCCTTTTTGGTATTTACTTATCTGAAGTCAAGGCCAATGTCAATGGTCTCTGGCTGACTAAATTTGCAGAGGACTGCAAATTAGATGTCACTAAATCCCACATTGGCACAAATGTTCTCCAGGAAGGGCTGACAGACAAACAACTGGTGTCAAGAGTCATGGACTAAAACTAAATGCCAAGAAATGCATAAAGTATCCTTTAGGAAGTCATCCACCCCTGGTAACTATCACATGCATAACTTAGAAACAAAGGTATGACATCTAAGTCCAAGGTAGTCATTGTTCCACTGTAGTCAGCATTCATCATACCTATTGGGTACAGTGACCCCAATCAGGCATATCCAACAACTGGAATTATGTCCACAGAGATTCCTCACTAAAAGAATACTGGGCATACATAAAATGTCCTTTGCCAAACACCTCAAGGGCATATCCCTGTATTCTGTCTCCTACAGGCTTTTGAGGGAAGATCTATGCCTGGCATATAGGTCATTGTCAGACCCCACTCTGATGGACCTCCTGAGTATCCACAAAACAAACACCAGAATTACCCATTCTTAAAGTCGTAAACCTTGCCTGTAATATAAATAGGACCTACTAGAGAGAAGGTGTGTATCCCAGGGACGACCCCCATCTCTGGAACAGGCTCCCCATCCATGCAAAGCAGAGTTCCTCCCTAACACAATTGAATTGCAACGGGACAGTTGGATGGGGAGCAGGATATTCATCCCTGGTTTGGCACCTATGTCTCTAAAGGAAGCTGGCAACCTGTAAATGGTTCCATTTCCAGGCCCCTGGTTGTAAATGTTTCATCTCCCAAGCCCCTGCATAGACTTACCAAGGGTATCAGAACTTGTCAGAGATTTAGGATACATGGCTAGGCTTACAAAGGTCCTTGCGGTTATTAGCTTAGTAAACACTTATGAACCTATGAAATGCAAACCTCCTTGGTCAAATGTCCATCCAAATAAATTAAACAGGAATAACAAATCACTTACAGCCTATAATAACTCATGTTCTACCCACTTAAAGAGATTAATTTAATGAGCTAGCAAAAAAACTAAAGTACATATTCAGAAAATGTAAGGCTAAATATAAAATTAAAATAGCTACCACAACCAACAGTAACTATAAATCCTTCTTTAACTGTATCAGAAACTTAATTTCCAGCAATGTTCTGAGCTTGTCCACAATGGCCCTATGCACTCATATCCCAAGGAAATAGCTAAACGTCAATAAATGTTCCTAAGTTGAGTCAGTGGCAGACAGACCTTTGTAATTACTATAGAACATGTCCTGTCTGTCTCTTAAAAGCTAAAAACACCATACGCATTGGACCAGATTGCATAAGATACATGATTATTCATGTCAAATATAACTTATCTATACTTCAAAACCTGAAAAACAGCCATTGTGATGCCCTTAAATAAAAGTGGCCCAACGTTCTGTCCTGGCAATTGCAGACTTACTATCTTCTCTAACTGTTTTTGTAAGACTATGGAAAATGTCATTTCTGAACTCATCAGTTTAGACATTGAAAACTCTTAGACCTGGATCCTCACCAGTTCAGTTTTGTTATAGGCAGTTCCTACCTCTTTAACCTTGATCATTTCTTTGAAAAGGTTTTTGAACCAGCACATAGTGACTATAGAGTTTATACAACTTATCTTGACCTGGCTAAAGCCTTTGATACTATCTCCCACATACGTATTTTTAACAGACTTATAGACTTGGCATAAATATAAACTTAGTGTATTGGATAGTTAGCTGTTTATCTGAAAAAAATATGTAGTTAAAGTCACATGCGCCACCTCTGAAAATAAAAATCTGGGCTCCTGGCATTTGGTTAATAAAATTTGCAGGCAGTTTGCTACATACACACACACACACATATATATATATATATATATATATATGTATTACACACACACACACACACACACACGCACACGCACACGCACATGCACGCACACACACACACACACACACGCACACGCACACGCACACGCACACGCACACACACACACACACACACACACACACACACACACACACACACACACACACACTTCGGTTCGTTAAAAGTGGATCATGCCTCCTAAACTTACTGAACTTCCTTGCACAAGTTTCTGACACACTGGATATAGGCAAATCAGTGCACACTGCCTACCTCAACCTTGCAAAGATGTCAGATACAAACTCACATTCTGTCATTCTAAACAAGCTCATTAAACTAGAAGCAAGTCTGTATTAAACCCAGTGGATAGCAAACTGACTCACTGAAAGAACCCAATCTATTAGTATAGGGGGCATGCTCTCATAAAAAAGTATCGTTACTAGCCATTTCCCACAGGGATCAATCCTTGTGCCACTTCTCTTTGGTGTTTTCTTCTCTAATGTTAAGGCAGATGTTATGGACCTTTAGTGACCAAATTTATAGACGACTACAAACTTACAGCTACAAGACTCTTCTGGATCGTCTAACACATACAAATAAATTGTACAAAGGACCATAGCCTTAAGCTAAATACCAAGAATTGCAATACATTGTCCTCTGGCAAACACAGACACCCATACACATACCACATAGATGCAACCCTTTGAAAACTGACACAGTTTATACGGACCCACACACTTTCATTGACAATGAACTATCCTCTGACCACGTAGTACCAAATGTTGTCAGGAAATACTTTTGCCTAACTAGACTATTTACTGGGTGTAAACCTTTTAGGTCAAGGAAAGATATTACCTCTATCTCTCTCATTACTCCTTCCTTATCATACCCATACCTTATCATACATACATTCTAAACATATGACTCACTTCAAAAGGCTATAGGTTCATAGATTAGTACTAAGCTAAGTGTCCTTGTAAGCCATTTTAAGCCTAGGCAATCATCCCTTGTGAGACTCAAACCATGCACCTTGTGCTTGTAAGACAAACACCCTAACCATTAAGCCACAAAAAATCAAATGCAGGTCTTCCACAGGCTACATAAACCACCCCACAGAGGAACTTCTGTCTTCTAAGTTAAACAGACTTTTCAAGGGCAGAGCCAAAGTCTAGCTATTACCTGAAACAAGCAGCTTATCAAAATGCCTCATGTGCATCATCCTTTGGGACAGCTATCCTACAAGGTCTCTTTTGAATTCTATATATTTAACTTATGTTTTGATTACTTGGATGCCCACTAGGTTGACACCAATTTTCAGTAGATGAAACCTTTGTGGGACTTTTTCCCCTTCCTTTTAACCACATTTGGTACCTACATATTTTATTTAACTACTTATGTTTTTTAAATAGGTTGTGTCAAACAACATTGCTAAAAACTGTACTTAAGCTACAATTAACAATCCATACTATAGTGAAACGTCTGCATGTACCTAATGGAACCTGGGTTGATACCCTTACTAGTCTATTATAAAATGTCTTCATGTCACTGTCCATTTAACAGCCAATTCTGGGAAAATCGCAGGTCTTCTGTGATGTCTTGATAAAGGAAAACTAGAATACAAGGAATCAGATGTTTTTGTACAATTATTGAACTCTAATCTTTTGAACAATTCAGCTGATCGCGATCCTGTCACTCAAGTTGAGCAACCCTTACATACAAACCCACTAAGGCACATCGAGGGCTTACTCAAATTAAAAAACTGCCTTATTTCTTAATTACCTGTAACAAGGCATCACCAAGTTCTTCTCACAAAATAGGCATGAAGTGAAACCTCACACCACTTGCTCCGTTTTAAAAAGTATACGGAGTCTAAGCAGTGCTGTGCACTATTTACAAAAGCTACCTACTCTACCATTAACTTTTCATAACTGCAGGCACTGCTGTAGACTTACCACAATTTCTCAAACACTTGACAGATACGTGTTAAAACTTTCAAATACTGTTACCCAAAGAAATGGTAACATTATTTTTATACAAACATATTACAGTCAAACCAGCATTAAACAGGCTACCTCGTTATGCTATCATATTTCACAGTAGTTAGTAAACCCTTTTATTTGTCCCAAGTAATTTGCAGGGATATCTTCTTTAGCTTAAAGTGCAGTACTCAACTGTTTGGCGCATTGAATCAGTAAGTAAAAAAAAAAAAAAATTATGATAATTACCTTAGGGCGGAATCATTCAGCGAGGTGGTCGCACGTTTTTTTTTTTTTTCCAGAGTTAATCTGCACACTCTGCAAAACATATTTGTTCGACCAGAACCAGGGATTATTTATACATGAGTCAAATTACAGCTTTTCACTCATAATAGTCTCATCAACGCGCCTAATTCAACTACAGAAGGGGAGAAGCAGTTGGAGGAGAATCTTTATAAAAAAAAAAATTAACCGGATTGCAGCCTCCAATCGCATCTCCGGTGTATTGGGCGCATGTGGCGACAGTCTAGGGATTCTCTGTGAATAAAATAATGCACCTGAAGTTGATACTAAAAAATTTACTGTTTTGGTGATCATACAGTTTCCGTTTTCAGCAGAACAGTTTTTTTTACAGCACAGTACAGAAATCGTAAGTTGAAGACTGGAAAATATGTACAAGTTTGAAAAGGGGGAAGCGCGCGCCCCTGCCTAAATCCGCCACTGGAAAGTGGGCAAATAAAGCATGGTTAAGAAGTCTACAGGGATTCTTTTTGACTCTAACCACTTACCGCATACATCACTGCATGAATGACTTCAAGCAATGGACTGCCGTATGTTATGCAGATCTGTCCACCTCAAAGCTACTGTAGTCTGGACAACCATATGTACAACAGTTTTCCCCACACCCAACGTCTGCTCCACCCCTCAAAAAGTAAAAAATGTAAAGTAAAAATCCTATCGAGCAGGAATCTCTTATTTCCAGCCCACCAAATGCAAAACCCTTGAGACACATCGATTCTGCTCACATGTAAACATGTTAATAAGATATTAAAAAAACTCGTGAAGTACACAGAAATGGGCTCAATCTGTAATGAACAGCAACCGGTTCAGAAGTTTTACATTTCCACATGTGTAATGCCTGAAAACCACTTTAGAGGAACCCGTATTAAAGGACAAGCATGGGGCTTCCTGAAACCCTCCTGACATGCAACATACTTATCGCACAAAAGTGGAATGATAAAACCAAAATGTAATCGCTTTTTTTACTCTGTACCATTAGAACAAAGACTAAAAATATAAAGATAAAAAACAAACCAGTTTTTAATTAGCATTTACAAAGTATGAGTTTAACTGCAGCAGATGGAGAAAATGGTCTTGCTATTTAAGTACTTATTCTCATTGTCCACTTAAAAGGAATGCTGAAGGGTTTACAAATGTAGCTTATCTGTACTACAACTACTCGCACCATTGAGGACCACGTGGTTTCAGCGTTCTGCAACTATAAAAAGTTCGGAAACCTACTAGCAAAGACTACTTAGCTAAACACTTACTAAATTTAACTATTACATAAAATTAAATACATAAATTTAACCAATACATACACATTTAACATCCCCCTACCTTCCGACCCGACGATTTCACTAACAAAACCGAACAGAGCACAACAATAACCAGCCAAAATAATAAAACATTATCTAAACAGTGAAAGCAAAGTAACACAAACACTTACCTGAATTATTCCAACGATGGAGAAAAACACTTGTTGATAGTCCTTGACACAAAATGGAGCCGGCACGATTCAGTTGAATGTAAAAGAAGTTCCACACAGCATGCTAATCCCTTTTATTAAGAAAATAGTGGGCTGGCCAAGGCAGAGATGACATCACAATGTGGGTGGATCACAGGGGCTTCAGTACAACATGCTAATAAGGCGGTGTTTTCGTCACTTTGGGGGAGGAAACGTCCTGGGATGAGCTATGGCAGATGTGACATCATGATTTCTGAGCCGGAAAGAGGTTTTTGAGTTGTTTTCTAAAACGGAAGCTAATATAGTACGGAGGGTTAGGAAGGTAAGCTGTAAAACTGTTTCGAGGATTTTATTTCAAAGCTGCAGTTATTATTGTTTTTGGCCTGTAGCACATAAGGGGGACTTAAGGAAACAGCAGATAGAGCTAGTGGATTTGATATCCTGTTGTTTTCCTTTAATTATGGGTGACAATTGGTTCAGCAGCTAGCGTTGTTGCCTTACAGTAAGAGGTTCTATGGTTCAATTCTTGGCTGGGGTATCTTCTGTGTAGAGTCTGCATGTCTCCCTGCATTCACATGGGTTTCCTTTCTACCTACTGGGCCTCCTCTGAAAATTTGCTCTATCCCACTTGGACTTTTCCTGTAAACAAATGTTAAATTATCAAAAGGTAGACTGTACAATATTATACCACTCTAAAAAAAAAAAAAAAACAAAAACAAAGCAGTAGTATCTGTCATTGATGATTGCATGCTGCTTTTTTGAAGTCATTATTATTCATAAATGTGCATGTTGATTGTACAAAGCAATCAGAGTGCCTGTTGTAAACCCACAGAAATAAGTCTGGCTACTGCACAGCAAATATATACCAAAATATAAGCAGTACTTCTTCTAAGCAGAGGTTCTCAAAAGAGTGTTATCAAAAAAAAAAAAAAAAGTTGCACATGCATAAACCAGTTGATGCTGATGTCTAAGCTGTTTTCCCAATGAAGTTTGTGATCCACAGACCTTGTAGGACCTTTACAGGTGCAACCTGAAAAAATATACACTTTTTATGTTACCTTAAACTTCTACACAATCCAAATCTTCCATTACCACAATAACTACTTATAACTAATTTCATTTTTTTCTTAACCCTGAATGCCCTCATGGGAGCAGACTTGCTAATATGATCTTAGTTTCTCGGTACCTATTTCTTTCCCATAATGCACTGAGGGAGCAGTTTGTTGAGATTACAATGCCCTACTTTCTGTTGGAGAATCACTCTTGTTTATTTAGAATGAAACTAATGAAAAATATTGACAAGTTTGAGAATCATCATTAAAAATGTTAGAGATAGTTTTTGCAATGACCTTCACAAATGTGTTTCCTACTTATCACCATTTATAATATATTTTTGAAAAATGATAAATAAGTAACTCAGATGACTTAGTTTCATGGTCTGTCTTTCTTTCCTGAATAAGCCAGCATATTTTATATGCGTACAAAGCTCAGCTAATGAAGTTTCTATCAGTGGTTATCAGGTTTATCTAAATTCAGAATTTAAAAAAGTTTGACAGCTGTACAGACCCAGACAATGGAAATAATGTAGCTTTTTGCAATAGCACAGAATAAAAAAGTTGCAATATTTAGTCCTGAACAGCTTTATGACCTAGTAGTATTTGATTTCATTAGTAAAATACTTTAAAATTTGATAGGCATTATGATGCAATAGCAAGGTCTCATGAAATTTCATTGAGCCTCAGTATTGAATGCACTGAGAAAGAAGACTAAGAAAAATGTTACAGAATGTGAAAAACTGCTAAGTCATCTAAAAGTATGGGGATCATCATCTAGGGATAGAGGCATATTCTGAGGAAAGGAGATTTTGCATGTAGAAAATAGTTGTAATTTAATGAAGTCAGCTTTGACATTGGCTTTAGCTGCTTATGTTTTAGGTCTGTGTTACATTTTAAGGGTCATTTTATGTGTGTCAGAGAACCCCTGTTTGTACCATAGAGTTATCAGCTGTTTTTTGTTCAAATGGCTTTTCATGCTATCCCTGGATCAAAAAAGAACACATGTGCCTGCAGTTTTGCACAAATTACAAAAAAAAAACAATATAAAGAAGAATGAAAGCTGCATTTCAAAAATGCTCTCTGCAGACATCAGCATGTGCTTATTGTACTCATGCACAGCATATCATTTCAATGGCTGCTACATGCCAAAAGAGGCAGACAAGATTAAAGGCCCTTATACAATGTTGTGATTTATTTTTGTTTTTAAGTGGATATAATATCATAATAACCCCTCTATATTAGTAGTGGCACATTAACCCAGGCTGGCTTTGTTTGACTCAAGCTATTTCACTTATGAAACCATGAGTACATCGGGCATTACCCACACCCAGTTATGGATTATTGCCAAAGTATGGCTTTTAATTGAAAGAGATGATTGTGGTAGATTTGCCAAATGCTGTTACAGTTTCTATTAGCCAGCTAAAGAATGTTAAGGGGACAAATTTGGTTTTACTGCATTTGGATGTTACGTAAACAAGAAAGCTAACAGTTTCTTTTTAATATGTGATAAACGTTATTTAGGAATTTACACATGCTTTTTTCTATCTGAGATTTATGTCACAGTACAGCTGGTGTGATAAAACTAGCAGTTTCAAGTAAGAAGTAAGGTTTTATGGGAGTACTAACATTGATTACATGCTTTATCACATCTTAAAATATTATAACGTTAAAAAATATCAAAATTACATTTTGTTGATGTCTTTCATCTCACATTTGGTTCTGAAGGTGTAGAACTGGGAGAAGAAGGAAAGGATAAATTGATTTTTTTTCTTTTGTTACAGATTTTTCCCTTTTCAGATTTGTGCAACAGTAGAGATACTATCTAAACAGATGGAGGTATTAGGTTGGAGCTTACGCACTAAAGAAGCAGAAGGCATAGCTCTGCTGAAAAATATATTGTGGTGTTTTACACAATTTCATAAAGTGATTTTTTTATTGTTGTGATGCAGTTGACCAAATATATTATATTTATGATGTTTTGCACCCTGAGTAAAGGAGACTCAATGTTTCTCCAAACTGATATTTGCTTAGCTTTGACTGGGGCCTTCATTTGTAGAATTAGTGCTGGTTTTGCATTTTTTTTCTTTACAACATGGGTAGATAGATAGATAGATAGATAGATAGATAGATAGATAGATAGATAGATAGATAGATAAACACAGTATAAAGATTAAAAATATTGTTTTACCATATCAGTTGTCTAATAACTCATGACAGAGTTTTTTGCAATCCTCATTTGCCTGTTTTTTACTTTGCATTTATTTGTTTTTCAGACAACTATCAAGCATATGAACATTTTCTTAAATCCAAATACCATTATATACAGCCAGTGATAAATGATTAACTTGAACAGGGTGCAGTATTTATAATCTTAATCTTTAATCCTAATCAATGGAATACGACTTATGAATTTGCAGAATTTTATGCATTCCATGTATGTTGTCTTTCCTCTTGGATAATGCCTTCTTCTGGAACTGGGAATTATTATAATAACAATCAATACTACTCTTTATTCAAATCAGAATCATATATGAGCACCTATATGAGCTAAAATCATTTACTTTTTAGTCAACAAAATCTTAATATTTTAAATGGCAAAATACCACTAAACTTTGTTTAAAGTTGCAGTTACCACAACCTTCATCTTGCTCAGTCAGGTGGTTATATATCACAATATCAGAATCTATATTGTTCTCCTTTAGCAATCAAAATGACTTGCATATATTTTGATTCTCACATTATTCCTTTTCTTCCCTCTTATAAAATGCCTGTTCTCTTACGATACCTGTTCTCTTATGATACCTGTTCTCTTATGAAGAATGTCTTCTGTCAACTCTGGTCAATTCCAATTCCCAAGGAGTCAGTAATTATAAATAAAGACAGTCATCTAATATAAATGAGATAAAGTATTCTGAAGTGATATCAGTACATATTCTAGATCATTGGCAATATGACTCTGTGCTTCTTTCATTCTTTATATACCCTCTATCAGCATTCATGCAATACATTCCAAATTTCCCAAAAACCAAACAGCTACACCCCCCGACCCCACCAAGAAATGAATCACATAAATTTTAAATTTTAAATAATTTTTATTTTTTAATTTTTTTTAAATTTTAAAAAAAAGGGGGAAAAAAAAAAAAAAAAAAAAAACAAAAAAAAAAAAAAAAAAAAATAAAAAAAAAAAAAAAAAAAAAAAAAAAAAACAAAAAAAAAAAAAAAAAAAAAAAAAAAAAAAAACAAAAAAAAAAAAGAAAAAAAAAAAAAAAAAAAATAAAGAAAAAAAAAAAAAAAAAAAAAAAAAAAAAAAAAAAAAAAAAAAAAAAAAAAAAAAGAAAAAAAAAAAAAAAAAAAAAAAAAATTTTTTTTTTTTTTTTTTTTTTTTTTTTTTTTTTTTTTTTTTTTTTTTTTTTTTTTTTTTTTTTTTTTTTTTTTTTTTTTTTTTTTTTTTTTTTTTTTTTTTTTTTTTTTTTTTTTTTTTTTTTTTGTTTTTTTTTTTTTTTTTTTTTTTTTTTTTTTTTTTTTTTTTTTTGGAAAAAAAAAAAAAAAAAAAAAAAAAAAAAATTTTGGTAAAAAAATTTTTTTTTCAAAAAAAAAAAATTTGGGAAAGGGGTTTTTTTTGGGGGCCCCACATTGATGGGTTTGCTTTTGTTCAGTTTCATTTTTTTGGGTTTTTTTTTAAGGAATTTTTTTTTGGCCCCCAAAGGGGGGGCATGGATGGAGATATGCTCTAGAGAGAAGAGGAATGAAGGTCAGCAGGACTAAGACAGAATATATGTGTGTGAATGAGAGGCAGGATTGAGGAATGGTGAGGATGCAAGGAGTAGAGGTGGCGAAGGTGGATGAGTTTAAATACTTGGGGTCAATAGTTCAGAGTAACAGTGAGTGTGGAAGAGAGGTGAAGAAGAGAGTACAGGCAGGATGGAGTGGGTAGAGAAGAGTGTCAGGGGTGATTTGTGACAGATGAGTACCTGTAAGAGTGAAAGGGAAGGTCTACAAGAGGGTAGTGAGACCAGCTATGTTTTATGGGCTGGAGACAGTGGCATTGACAAAAAGGCAGGAGTTTGAGCTGTATGTGGCAGAGTTAAAGATGTTAAGATTTGCACTGGGTGTGACGAGGGTGGGCAGGATTAGGAATAAGTATATTAGAGGGTCAGCCCAGGTTGGAAGGTTTGGAGACAAAGCCAGAGAGGCAAGATTACGTTGGTTTGGACATGTGCTGAGAAGGGATGCAGATTATATTGGGAAAAAGATACTAAGGATGAAGCTACCAGGTAACAGGAAAAGAGGAAGGCCTAAGATAAGGTTTATTGATGTAGTGAGAGAGGACATGCAGATGGCTGGTGTGACAGAGCAAGATGCAGAGGACAGGAAGAAATGGAAACAGGTGATTCACTGTGGTGACCCCTAACGGGAACAGCTGAAAGAAGATGATGATGATATATACATATATATATATATATATATATATATATATATATATATATATATATATATATATATATATATATATATATACACACATATATGGGTCTACTTCAGTAGACTGAAATATCACTTACTCGAAATTCAAATAACTAAGACAAAAAGGCTGACAGCACGAGAACACCACCGTACCAGAACACTGACTCACCACTCCAGGTAAGTAAATGCTTGGGTATTCTGTCATACTTTGCCCCTTACCCTGCAGTACTGTGATCTTGGAGTTGGTATATTTAGTTAGGGAGTGTGGGGGCATCACCCCCCACATTGATGGGTTTGCTTTTGTTCAGTTTCATTTGTTTTTAAGGATGGCCAAGCATTTACTTATCTGGAGTGGTAAGTCAGTATTCTGAGACATTGGTGTTCTTGTGCTGTCGGCCTTTTCATCTCAGCTATATGGGTTTTGGGTATGTGGTATTTCATTTTCTGAAGTAGACTCACACACACACACACACACACACACACACACACACACACACACACACACACACACACACACGAGTATGTGTGTGTGTGTGTGTGTGTGTGTGTGTGTGTGTGTGTGTGTGTGTGTGTGTGTGTGTGTGTATGTGTGTGGGGTGGGAACTGAATTTAGTCACATATGTATATAACATTCAAAGTTTATAATCATATAAAGTATCCTTTTCTACAAACAGGCTGGTCCTGACAATATCCTGGGGCAGGTGCTCAGGGAATTTGCTGACCAATTAACTACTGTTCTTACAGAAATATTCAACACCTTTTTGTGTCAAGCCACAGTACTGAAGTGCTTCGAGAATACAACCATTATATCACAGCCCAAGAAGTCTCCACCCTCAAGCCTGAATGATTACGACTCAGTAGCTCTCACCTCCACTGTAATGAAGTCCTCTGAGAGATTGGTCAAGGACTACTTAACATCAAGTCTTTTTGCAACACTGGACCCACTCCAGTTCACTTATAGATCCAATCTTTCTAAGGCAGATGCCATCTCACTGGCAGTTCAGTTATCCTTGGCACACCTGGAGAACAAAAACTTCTATGTCCACATGTTATTTATTGACTTCAGCCCAGCCTTCAACATGGCCACCCCCAACATCTTATTGAGAAACTAGTCCGTCAGGGTGTTGACACTCCTTTATGCAACTGGATTCTGGACTTTCTTACTGACAGACCACAAAAGGTATGCATAGGTAACAACACCATAATGACCATCACATTGAACACTAGAGTACCTCAAGGGTGTGTCCTGAGTCCCCTGCTGTTCACCATGCTGACACATGACTGCATCACTAGGTACAATACAAACCACATTATTAAGTCTGTGAATGATGCTACAGTGGTGGGTCTCGTCAGCAATGGTGAAGAAAAAGTCTACGTCGAGAAGGTGAGTGAACTGACTGGGCGGTTAACAACAACAACCTGGCTCTCAATGTGAATAAAACAAAAGAGATAATAGTAGACTTCAGGAATAGATATGAAGCTCATTCTCCACACACAATCAAAGGAGAAACAGTGGACAGGGTGGAGAGCACCAAGTTCCTGGGGGGTGCATAATGCAAAAGACTTCTCTTGGTTAATAAACATTAATCTCATTGTCAAGAAGGTGCAACAGTATCTACACTTTCTAAGAAAGTTGAAGAAAGCAAAACTATCACCTTCATTTCTCACAACCTTCTACAGAGGTACCGTCAAAAGCATCCTGACTAGTAATCTCTTGGTGTGGTATGGAAACTGCATGGTTTCAGATCACAAATCTCTCTAGAGTGAGGTGAAAGAGGTGGAGAGAATTATAAGGGCCACACTCAAATCTATCCAGGACATGTACTCGGCTTAATGCCTCAGCTGAGCCATGAAAATAGTCAAAGACTGCACTCATCCTGCCCAAGTCTGTTCTCATGTTTGTCTTCAAGCTGAAGATACAGTAGCTTGCTTTCCAAAACCACAAGATTTAATAGAAGCTTTTTTCCACAAGCTATCTGATTTCTGAATTCCAGTAATAACATGCAACATGCTGGTCATTGAAGTCTGGAGTTACAATGCTGAAGTAATTCACAGACATGTGCAATAACTCTATGAAAGTACAATCTTAAACCTTATGCACAATATTAATGATGACAAGTTAACATTCTGTGCAATATGCCACATTAGCATTCCATGCAATTTGAAACCTGTCTGATTCTGATATGTGCAATATATTATCTGTGCAGTGCTGTTGTTATTGTTGGTGTGACAAAGGGAGATATTGCTAGCCCAGCTAGCTGGAATATTGTAAATAATTATATGTCATTGGTGAATATCAAAATGATTTGCGTAAGATGCTTGTGCCACAAATGTATTAGAACTGTATGTTATGTGCATATCTAACTGGTTTGTACAGATGTGTGCTAAAAAATATTTTGTAAAGAATTGAGCTTAAAGATGTATCCAAAGTACGCCCTGCTAGAAGAAAACAGAAATGCACTATTGTAAATGTTTAAATGTATAGATTTTAACATTGGGAACTGGAATACAGGAGGTTAACTTCAGAAAAATACCTGAAATGTAATTACTTTATGGCAGCTATAGACAGAATGTCTATACTAAGGAGTTTTCTGTATTGTCTTTAAGGTGAAATAATTACCAGGTTTCAAATGTGAAGGAATGTGATTGTTTTATGACTTCAAGCATCTCCCAAAGATCTGAGGTCTATGTATTTTCACAGGTAGATGCTAAATACTGCTAGCTTCCAGCAGTGGGGTTTCACCTGGGATAGAGTCAGATGACAAGAAATGGTGTCATTCTACAATCTATCACAGCAGTAATATCTGAAATATTAATTTTGGAGTTCTCTTAGAGAGACACAGCATTCTATATTCTGTCTTGAACCTGACAACAACTAGAAGATCCATTCATCACATCTGCCTTGCTCTTAAGTAAGTTAACTAGGGTATAATAATTATCTTAGATTCAGTCAGGAATATAGTGAAGCATAGTCTAGATGTTTTTCTTTATTTATTTGACGTTCCTGCAATGTTGTTTCAAATATTTCCCATAATTTTGGACTCTGATGTCACTGTGAATATATACTGAGTATTTTTCTGGTTCTTTTATTATTTATTATTAAATATATTTAAACCCTTCATTGTGTCTGATCTTTGTGAAACATATTTAAGTTTAGAGAGTACTTGCATATTTATTTGGTGATGCTGTGGGCCACTCCTAATAGCCTTGCTTTTGGTCAAACTACCATCTGTATTAATATTTATATTACACAGTAAAATTGGACAACCTTTGTTAAGGGCCTTAAAGTAGCTGATAAGGAGTTGGCTGGCTGCAGAGATAACCACCTTATAGTCTGGGCAAAAGAGGGCATAGCTAGTAAACCTATGCAAACTTTTCCTAGGGTGTGTGTGTGTGTGTGTGTGTGTGTGTGTGTGTGTGTGTGCAGGGACATGAAGCAATGGTTGGACAGAGAGGGTGCTGCAGGTCTTGACTTGGCCGCTCAGCTGAGATATCAACCCTATAGTTGTACCAG
>NC_056744.1:756952062-757072062 GCF_019279795.1 Protopterus annectens
CATGCATTAACACATCGGTTTTCAACCATAATGTACTGGACTCATTCTGCATATTTATAGATGTAGATAGCTAGAGTGAAAAAATAAATGAAGCCTGCAGTTTACTGCAAAATGTGAGCTATGGATATCCACAGACTGTACGTATCATTATCCATCCTACATCATATGGGTATTGTGGATTTCTGATTACAGAGGTCCATACCTATAAAACTAACATACCTTTTAATAGAACTTTGCTTGGTCTGTCTTCTGTGGATAGGGAATCTGGCAATGACCAGCATGATGCAATATACAGTGGCAGTATGACTGACACCTGGAATATCCAAAATTTCTGACTCTGGGTTAAGCCCGACTGCGGGCAGAAAATACTCTGAGCTGATGTTCTGAAACAGACAGACTCTTTCTGTTAAGCATTACAAAGAGGTTTAACTTGCATACAGTCTCAAAATACATGTACCTCATCAGCTGTAACCCCATGGCAGCAGTGCCAATGCCCAGATTAATGATACTTTTTCTCCAATCTTGTCAGGGCCAAATATCCTTTAATTGATGTAGCAGGTACCTAGAAACTTTAGAAAGCAACTGCAAAATGTAATATTGCTCTATGACATAAGTTTGTCTAGGATCACCCCCAAATCTAGTATAGTGCTATTGTACCACCCTACAGCACTTAGCAGCATATGGCTGGGGAAAAGCAGGTAAAGATTAGATACCTAAAAATGTAGGTCATAGTTTTGATAGGTAGAAAGCTAGTTAGAGCCTGATGAAAAGCAGCAGACCAATACTTCATACACACATGATAAGTAATGTGATAAAACACATGTTGTACCTAGACATTATTTCCAAAAGTCTGAGAATGAAAGGTCATAAGTCTCTTGCATAAACTGGAAGGTTACAAAAGCAGCCAGGGAATTCCAATTACTAACCAACAGCTACACTATCCTCTTTAAGCCTTTCATCTCCAAAGATTTCCAATGTAATATTTTCCCTTCTATTTCCCTTCTATTTGTAAAAAAATAATTGCTACCATAACTGGGCCTGGTAATGCCAGATACTCAAAGATGGGTTTTAAGAGTATAACTGCCTCAAAGCCTTATTTGCTACATCTAGCATATGCCATGTCCTAATAAGAGGATGTAATGTTTTCCCCACAGCAATTCAAAAGTCTTGTGTGTGTAGAGCTATTCAGAATTTTAACCTGAAAATTTGACCATTATGTACTATCAGGCTCAGATGCCCCAGGATATGGCAGAGACACTATGACATTTACAAAGCGACAGATGTCTGGGAGACAAGCTACCTCCAGAATTTCGGAGCAAGAGTAAAGCATTGTTTGGAAATTGCTGTCTCTTCACATCCCATATAGACTGGATTATTAATTTCTTAATTTTTAAGCCATTTGCAAATAGAAAGAACTGGTAGATGTCTCAATACATTTAGTACTTTAGAATAGAACATCATCTGCAAGGTAGAGATTTGACCCCACCAAGAAAGGGTCTTCTCTGCACATGGACTGACATAAATAATTAATTCCATATGGGCTTAATATTTAAATTTACCATTTTGAAATAGTCTGAAGCTAAGAGAATGCTCTAATACCTTGGGGGTGCATGACACCATTGTAACGAGGAAGGACAGGTACTATTACTAAAATCCACCACAAGCTTATTTGCAGGAATAATTCACTTTTATTCAGATTCATCCTTAAACCTGATAATTCAAAAATCTCATTATGACTTTTAAAGCATGGGTATATTGATTATGGGCTTTTCTGTTACGGTAAGGCAGTCATCTAAAAAAAAATATATATATATATATATATATATATATATATATATATATATATATAATATATTACATATACATATATATGTACACAGGATTAAACCCCCATGACTTTTTTCCCTAATTATGATTTCCAACATCTCTATAGCTAGTAGAAAGAAGATCAAGTAGAGCTGACAGCCCTGCCTGGTTCATTTACCTAACGTGAAAAGAAAGATATGGTCTGCTCTTTTAAGATTCTAGCAAACAGTACCTTATGCAAAACAATAATCACAGTGATGAAAGAAGGCAATGTATATGCAGTGACATACAGGTTATATTATGGAAGGGAAACAGAATGGCTTCTTTGCAAAGAGTTACAAACCAAGTGAGTAAACTGCCTGCCCAATGTGAACATTTCAGTGGATCTCATCAGTACTTTTCAATGTCTATTATTTGGATCATTTTGAAGTAGAACATTTGCTAGTATGTACTGCTGGTTTGGAGTATGGCGGTTGTATTTTTGGTGTGGTGACAGTGGCGATTTTGTAGAATTATTTTAGGAAGTCTTGCAGCATGAGGCCATCAGAAGGAGTTGTGATGGTATCTTGTTGCAGAGGATTATGGTGTGGGTTACAACACATGATGTGATTTACAAGGTTCAATCACTGTTTTGGCTTATTTATTATGGAAGTGTAACTGGAACTTATAAGGTTTGCTTTTACGTCTCTTTGTGTCTTTTTAGAAAGATTTCAGAGGGAGATGATTTTTTTACTATTTTTACCAGAGGGGAACTACTTCCAATCTCCTGAAGAAGAGTTCCTTAAATTGCATAGAACATTAAGCTATTTAATGTGACCTTTTTTGGTGAATCTTCTTGTTTTTAAGAAATATTTATTTTCCAAGTTAATATGTGTAGGAGTTAGTGGGGATGTGAGGTGGCCTCTTCTGTTATGCAGAAAGGGGTACCAGTTAATTTTGGAAACATCATTCTTCACATCTGTAATATGTTTTCAAGTTTTAAGTCACGAAGTGGTGAGTGTGGGATGTGTTTTATTATTTGTTTTGTTTATAGTCAATGTAATTAAGCAGTGATAACTTAGACTCAGGTGGGGATTTGATAGAGGCATTCTCTAGATTGTGCGTTGTCTCTTGGTATGTCTATAATAAAGAAGTTGAGGACTGTATAAGTTATGCTTGATATGAAATTGGATATGTTAGGTTTTCTCAAGCCTTGTGTGAAATTTAGGTTGGCTAGGAAGTTTAATGCTTCTGCAATGGAGAATGACCAGGTTGAGGATGAAGTCTCCTAAGATTATAATGTCCTTTTGAGTAGCTATATTCCGAATAATGTCATCAACAAAATGTTTAATCAATGAATGTTGGATGGCATATGCACATATCTTAGCTTATAAATAAAAACCTCGTGTACAGGAACGTGAGGGCCTGTAAAACAACACACTCTATTACTTAACAAGTCACAAAAATACTGCATTCCTCTGCAGACTCCAGCATGTAGTATAAGCAAAGCAGCAAAAAAAAGCAAAAACAAGAAGTCAGTCGTCCAAAAAAAATAAAAACCTTCTTTATTGCATGCAGTAGTAAGCGCTTTCACAGAATGGCTTTCCTCAGACTGTAGCAGCATACACATCACACAGTCATTAAATAGCTTCAAATTAAACAATAAAATATTCATGAAGCTTGAAAAGAAGGAAGTTAGGTAAAGCTGTGAATAAATAAAACTAAATATAAAATAATATATATAATATATTTTATTATTTTGAACAGTCACTTTGCTTGTTTTAACTGTTGTTTTATCTATGTTTTATAATGGTTGTTTAATTGGTAGTTTGTTGTTTATTTATTTTATTGTACTTTTAATACTGTGTGGATGATTGCTACAGTCTGATTGAGAAACTGTCTGAAAGCTTCTTACTACCTGCATGCAATAAAGAAGGTTTTTTATCATTTTTTTGACTTATGTAACAAGTAGCCTTTTATTCTTGATTTGGTATATCTTAGCTTATGATATCTGTTATTGTGAAGGTGAAGGGTTAATATTTGTCATTTAGGAGTTTAGTCATTATTAGACTTGTTTTGACTAAAAAGGAATGTTTTGAAATTTTTTTTAAAGAGTAGCATTGTACCTCCGCTTGTCATTGCCTGAGATCTGCAGTTGAATACATAGCTGTAATTGGGAATATGTTAGTTTAAGTTAGGTAAGTCAGCTTCCAGCCATGACTCTGTGATTCCTTAAATGACAGGTTTGTGTACTGATAGAAGGAACCTGAGTTGCTCCAGTTTATTTCTAATGCATCCTGCCTTTGGTTGAATTGTTTTTCATGTTTGTTATATATACAGGCTTCAGGGTTAGTAGGACATGTGTTGTTGACATCAATGAAACTTTTTTTCAGGAAGATACACAATAATCTTTATTTTATTTATTTATTTGACATTTGTTGACTATGATAGTCTGACTAGGTCACATAACCCATTTTCAGTGGAGGCCCAGGGGAGAAAAGCTTCACATTTAGATAATTAGGTACATACAAACAGAGCGCTTACAATTTTTTTACATCAAAAATTTTGTTAAGACTTTACATGATACACTGTAGATAGGTTAAGGTTGAGAAAAAAAAGTGCACAATTGCTTGGTGTTTTGCTTAACTTCTAAAGCATTCATATGTCATTACAACAGATTACTTGTGACAAAAATAGCTAATATACTTAGCAGCATGTTAGCATATACGATCATATGAAGAGCTTTACTTAGAGAAGGGGAGAAATAGTATAAGAGTTTGATAGTGATAACATTAGAGGGGGTCTAGAGAGAGATATAAGTGCAAAAAAAGGTTGGGGTGAGAGGAGGAGAATTATTGGTAGGTTTCATAGGTACATATACAGGGTAAGAGAAGACTGAGGAAAATATAGCGGGGTGAGCAGAGGAAGCAGAGGTAGGGGGGAATTAGCCTGGAGTTAGACATGTAACACTCAAATTTGCTCCTGCCACACCACAAACTGACCTTTCCTTACCTGCTAATTACTTTGCTTATCAAATGAATGACATCATAAATTCCATTCTTTTACTTACCCAGCCATCAAATGCTAGAAAATATTGCGATAAGCCATAGTTTTTGTTGTGCTATTTAACCATATTTCTGCTTCTGTTTATATATATATATATATATATATATATATATATATATATTTTTTTTTTTTTTTTCCTGGGCCTCCTCTGAAAAGGGGCAAGTCAGAGTTTCCATGTAAAAATGCAATAAATAAATGACTACATACATACATACATGAATACATAATTTCAACATTAGTGCCATTTTTGACAGTGTAGTATCAGAAATTTAGAAACAGTAGAATGTTGAAAAAAGATCACATTACATAAAAGCAGACTGAATAAAAAATGCATTCACAGTGGTGCAATCATACTGGTACAATGATATCATATTAAAATTTAATATATCAGATATCATCTGTAGTGGAACAGCTGTGCACACGTGTGTGTGTGTGTGTGTGTGTGTGTGTATGTGTGTGTGTGTATACACACACACACACACACACACATATATATATATATATATACACACACATATATATATATATATATATATATATATATATATATATATATATATATATATATATATATATATATATATATATATATATATATATATATATAGATAGATATGAGTAAATATATGGATACCTGTATTAATGTGGGAGTTAGACAAGATATTCAGGTTGCATTGGGGTAATGCACCCTTAAGGAGGTACAATACCTTCAGGTTGCATTGGGGTAATGCACCCGTAAGGGGGTACAATACCAAGTACTATATCATAGGCACAACAATACCAGTTGTGCCATTAGTGTCCTGAAGTGGTAGTGAGTATACGGGTAGTTGCAAGAGACTCATACTGCATACATTTTATTTACAATTGAATCATCGCCATTTATTACTAAGTCCCAAATATTTTGTGGCCTGGAGAAATGCAGGAAAGCAGTGGTAAGGGAGACGGTTGTTTTTGTTAGAGTTACTTACCCTGTTGAGGGCCAAGACCATGGCCAGGAGTTCTTATGATGGTCTTTTAGTTGATCTTTGAAAGTGTACAGGTTGCTACTGCATCTCAGTGGTAGAGATAGCAGTGACCACCATAGTTTGAGGATATGAATGGAATAAATGGCTTTCCTTACTGAGTTATTAGCATTGTGAGCATATAGTAAGGCTTTTTTTGTTGAGCATAGACTATTTGCTTTTGGGAGTAGGCTTGAAGCATCCTTTTCAGACTGGGCTACCTTTTACATTTATCTACTAGATTATGGGCAATAAGTAGCTGTTAGTACTTATTGAGGAGTTAGTTCTAGCTAGCTAAGTTGTCTTTAAAGTCAGTGCAGTCATGAGCTCCGTAAAAGAGGTTACAGCAGGCAGACCTGGCAATTTTGTGAATTCTTTTTTATCTGTTGTCTCAACTTTGATGGCTAGCACTAGGTCATAATCCTACCAAAAAGCAAAACAAAAAAAAACAAACAAAAAAACCCCCATTAATTTGAAAAGTTAGATAAAGCTGTGGGTATTTCCACCATCTAATGAGCAGGAGAATATGAACGGGAGGGCAACTGAAATTTAATTAGTTTATCACAATATGATCATGTAGCAATCACTAGTAGAAGAAATGAGTTAAGAGTGGGAGGACCTTCTGAAGTTAAATTTAGTTAAGTAAAGGACAAAGAGCCAGCAAACATATGAACACTAGTCGTCAAGTGGGGAGTGGTTGGATAAGATGTTTGAAATATGCTGCACTGATATAGGCCCTAATATTCATAATTAGTCTAAAACATGATATACAATCTCTCTGCATATGCATGCTTATATGTGGGTCATGTATTGGAGTTATTCTTAAAATACACACCCCATTGTTAGATTACTTGCAAATAGATAAAGACCTGAAGATGTTTAGAATTTGAGTTCTACATGTTTGTCCAATACATAATCCACCCACAATGTGGAGTGGACTATGCAGTTTAATTGTAGTACTCTGTGTGCTACACTTTGTATTGCTTGTGTCCTTTACTACGGTGACACATATAGTCCTCGTGAGGGTGCTGGAGCATTCTTCCTTTTCCCTTTACTGCTGTCAAGGCAGAGGATGATTCAGAAACATTTCTGTCTGATTTGCAAAGCAGCATACTTGGACAATAAATTAAATAAATTGCAAAAATACTGCAAAGCATCTGCAATAAGTTTGATAGTCAAAGAATTAAATGACAACATTACAGACAGTGTCTTTGCTTGGAATTTTAGAAATATTTTAATGGAGGTATTACAATTGTACTTTCATCTCAGGTAATATTGATTTCACTAGACCAGAGCTAGAGAGGTAAAAAAGTTGCCTACCAAGGTTCTCAAGACATGTTTTAGGAACAGCTGCCAGCATTAAACCTGATGACATTAAAGAGTACACTGAAAAAGGAGACAAGAACTTCCTGCAAGCAGACAGTGTGTAAACTGGCATGACATTCAAGGTTGAAAGCAAAATTTTAAACACTCAGCTGGCAGCTGCAGCTGTAACTTGTGCAGATCCCACAATACAATATGCCTAGAATGAGAAATCTGCCAAGAGCCTGGCAGTGAAATTCTGTTGCATTATGCCCTGCCAATTCAGTCAGTGACTCCTAGGTAAAGGGTACACAAGAGCAAGAACCACAGTCAGCAAATCTGAAATAAGAATCAAATGTTTGATCTGACCCATATTTTTCAGATGGAAATTATATATTTTTATGATGGCAGACATGTGCTTAGTAAGTGTCAAGTGATCATGGAGTATCATGCCCTGATTCTTCAAAAGAAAAGCAAATAATTTAAAAAATGATTCCTTGTTTGAAAATAAGGAGAAAAGGCATGGAGCTTGTTGAGACATACTGTGGTGTACATGAACATTGCTTCTGTCTTCACGGGGTTGAGCCAAAGTCATCTCAAAGTCATGCATTTAAAGATGTCATCCAGGCCATCTACCAAGACAGTAATGATTTGTAGTGGAGTCACAGGAAAGGAGAGGCATGGCTGAATGTTTTCAGCATAGTAGTGGTTACAAGTACCTTTTCTCTTCATGACCTCCCACAATAGCAAATTGTACATTAAAAAAGAGCCAGGATGGAGCCTTAAGGAGCCCCACATATCAGTATTCGGCTGATGAAATCAAACAAGGGTCAAGCTGTCTATGTACATTGGACGTAGGATAACACTAAATCAAAAGCAGCAAATCAATATTTCATGTCTGCAGTTTCACATACTGCAGTGAAATCAAGTAGGTACTATACAGTATATAACCACTGATATTTCACCAAACATTGGTTACTAGCTTCTCAGATAAGAACATTCAGTAATAGTGCTAAAACCTGCTGGGTCATGGTATGGTAGATATGAATTTATCTGGGCATAAACCACTTTACAAACAACCTTATGAATATAAGCAGCAATTGGCCACACCAAAAGACAGTTCATTGAGGTAAGGGATAATTCAAGAAGGTAGGAAGTCTCCTAAGGAGGACTGGTCATTCAGGTAAATGTATGGAGCCATAGTGGTAGGACTTAATCAATAAGGATGGTCCAGGGTCAAGCAAGAGGCTCCACACATAAGGTAAGCTAACTCAATGACCCATTCATAGTTTTCTGAAATAATCTCAGCTTTGAAAAGGTTGGAAAGATTAACCTACTTTTACTGCTATGTCTATAGATGCATCCTAGGTAAAAGCCTAGATAAAAGCCTTTTTTAGTTTGGAAACCTTAACCACAAAGGCTTGTGTAGCCTGCACATAATAAGAGGTGCTAGCTATGGGGTGTCTGCTCACTGCCCAAAGCAGCACAATGAGGTGGTTGATGCATCAGTGTTCCTATCAGATGAAAACACTGCCTTCATTTAAGACACCTCTGTCTGATATGCATCTTAGTAGACATCAGAAGTAAGTTTATCCTCTATCATGAAGATGTTTCTCTGTGCACTGTTTAAGTGACATCCTGGTTATCACATTTCACAAAAATGAGAACTGAACCATGGTTTATGAGACACTACAATTCTACAGTTCTAGTGCATACATTCACTGAAACCGGCTGACCCACAGCATTTGTAAGTGCACTGTTTTAGCCAGCAATCAAAGATTCTTGTCATTGCCTTAGAGACTCTCAAGGAACTTGTCCAATAAGGGTACAAATGAGCCACAAGAGATTTTAACAAATCATTTCCTCAGAGAACTTTAATATTAGTTCCATTTTGTCTGTGTACATACTGCTGGGAGCCTGGGTAGTAGCTAGCGAAATGTGTGCCCTGGCTAGTCACCTACACTTTTGTCCCCTCAAACCAAAGTTGATGAGAAAAAAAAAAGCTCTGATAGTTTAGTTTCTGTTTGCTTTCACTTAAACATCTGCAACTGTTTTTGTAAATGCATTGCAGTACTGCTATTAAATTATACCTGTAATTGGCAATACCAACACCTTGACTTTTGACTTGTGATCCTGGATCCCCAATAAGTTGTGCCCAGGGCAATCTCTCCATGGTGGCTATACTTCTAGTGGGAGCCCCTACCTGAGGTGAATTATGTTGTGATTAGACAGCAAGATAGTTTCCTCCATTAGATCTATGGCACCAATACTAATCCAGGTCCTGCTACTTTCCCTTGACATGCATGGTAATGGTAGCTACCTGAGTGCAGGAAAAACTCTCTAAAACATGGAGTTCCATGCAATCATGCTTTAATCATCCTTGACCCATGAATTAAAGTCACCCATGATTAACTATTGTGGGAGACAATGAAGAAGGTTTATGATGAAATGAGCAAACCTATGCAGATAATATGTAATATTTTGATAATACTGTGCATAGATCTATAAATGAACCATCTTGTTGAGCAGCGGTGCTCCTATCAAATAACAATAAGTTGATGAATTTCTGCAGTCAAGTTTAGTAAATGTATAACTATGATTAAAAAAACAAGCAGAGAGGTCACATGTTAATGACTGTAATATAGATCAGGTGTTCTAAAATAATTTTTAGTCTGCAATGTAGCTATATACTCATAGCAGTCATGTTTCCGTATGAAACCTTAAACTACAAATCTGCAAGACACAGCTGCTCAGACCCTATTATTTAGAACTATTTTGTCAAATGCAAATAACATGCAAACACAAGTATTTATATGTGAAAATACTTTCAAACAATTACAATACCCTTGTAGCAAACGTACCATCCCAACCTTGCATTTTTTTTCTGGGTACACCAGACCCCTTTCTTTATTATTCTCAAACTGCAGTCCAGAATGTCACAACTTGCAATAATTCAGAATGCTAAGTTTGTGAAATGATTTAATTTGCACTTGCAGAATGACTGATAAGCGAAAGGGACCACACATTCCTCTATCTGTGCTTTCTGTATCAGATAAGTCAGACATTTGTCAGTTATTTCTTTATGAGATGTCAGTTATTGTCCTCCGTGATTATACATGAATCCTTCTATATAGATCGATGGCTGTGATCAATTTTATTATATATTTCAGCATAGCTGCTGATATGAATGTGGATGTTGGTTTTATAAGGCATTTTAACAAATGGGAATGTTACCATCTTCATTTCACAGTTGAAAGATAACTATACTGAATGACAATAGCTAAATGGCAAAAGTTGTTTTACATTTTGTACTGTATTTCAAATGGCTTCTATGCTGTTAAGTGAACTAATCAGTGTTGCTGTGTTTTAGTCATTATTTTTTAAAGTTGCATGAGACAATTTTGGTAAGGTGTGTGCGTCATCAGTTATTGGGATGTATACAACTGGTATTCGTTTTTCTGATTCTTGACTACTGCTCTGCTTATTTGTTTATTTCACTGGTTTGATTCTACCATTGAGCAACAGTGTTTTACTGACATTACCACTACAGCTATGTTGCCTCTATTTATGCAATAATGCTGTACTAAAATTGCTGTTATATATGTAATTATCACTTATCACTCTCCCTCTGAAACTGCAGACTTACTCAACAAACACTTCATAGACAGCATCTCTAAATGCCTACCCTCTGGTAACTCTGCTCATCTCAACTCTTCTGTGTCACCCTCACCTCCCCCTAAGCCTCTATGCTCCTAGAGTCTCTCAGCCCTTTACCTTGCGACCTGTTTCTACAAAATATATCAAATCCTTGCTTCTTAGACTAAAACCATGCTCTCCTTCCACTGATAAACTCCCCCCTCAATTATTGAAAATTGCTGCTGACTCTATTGCACATCCTGTATTGATCTTCATCAACTGCTCCATTCAGTATTCTACCATACTGAAAATATGGAAATCCTTTTATACCACTCCTCTGCACAAAGGTGGCAACTCTGTTGAATTCTCTAACTATAGACCAATCTCTATTCTCTCACCGATCTCTAAGATCTTTGAAAAACGTATACATACTCAATTACTGTCCTATCTCATTCACGAAAATCTCCTCACCCCCCTCGCAACATGGTTTCCACCCTAAACACAGTACCTCGACTGCCTTACTATCCTTTACTCAAAAGGGCGCTGAAGCTAGGAACAACAACCTCCTCATCTCCTGTCTATTCCTTGATTTTTCTAAAGCCTTCGACACTGTGCCTCATCCCACCTTCTTAACAAACTCTCAGACCAAAATCTCTCCTTGTACTCTAGGCTCGTTCCAGTCCTACCTTACTGGCAGGAAAAAAAACTGTTAGATGGCAATAGACACCCTTCCTTGCTGTTTAAACAGGAGTACCCCAAGACTCCATACTTGGACCACTCCTTTTCAACATTTTTACCAACACCCTACATTCATCCTGCAGTGTCTCATCTGTAGTACAATACACAGATGACTCTACTCTCTTATCTATCTCCAGTACTATCTCTGAACTACACACACTAATACAGAATTCCTTTATATCTGTTGAAAAATGGCTCAGAAACAATCAACTAATCCTTAACCCTAAGAAAACTCAACTCCTTTTCTTCCTACCTCAGACACTCTCTCACCTTAAATCCAACTTTCCTCCCTAGATGACACCACTATCTCCCCTGCCTCATACACCAAACTCCTTTGGGTAATAATTGATGAATGACTAAAATTTGACTTACACATGCAACACGCCATCAAAAAAAAAAACACCAAAAATTTGGACTACTTTATAGGAACAAATAATTACTCACTACTGCCACTAAATGCACTCTTACGCAAGCATTTCTCTTGTCTAGTCTTCTATATGCTTCCCCATCCTTACCAACATCCAAACTACCTCAATGCAGAAACTGGAACAAACATACAACAAAATTGCCAAATTTATTCTAAACCAACCACTCTCTTCACATCACTGCCTCTCACTAAACAAACTTCAGTGGCTGGAATTTCTGCACCTTCTCCTACAATCACAACACCACACTACCTTTTCCATACTTGATAACCCCTCTGCCTGCCCTGCCTCCCATGTTACTCGCTACTCTCCCCCCTGGCCTCTCCAGAGTGCTGATCAGCATCTTCTCTCAGTTTATAAACCCAAAAGGAATATTGGCAAACTACTTTATAAACACTCTGTCTCACTAAATTGGAACAAACTCCCTATCCATATTAGATCCAACCTTTCATTTCCCTGTTTTAAAAAGGAGCTTAAATCCGACCTACTAAACTTGAAATTATGCCGTTTCCTTGACCACACTTAGTCTTAGTCTGTCCTACTGTATAACCTATTGCATCTCCTAACTTTCTTTCTCTGTTTGTAACTTCTTCTTCAATTAACCTCCTAAGCCCTCAACTCTACTACTATAGCCATACAATAGCCCTCTCCTTTCTTCCCCCCTCCCATTCTCCACACTATTTATCTTTTCCCCACTTCCTATCAATATTGATACATTGTCCTTCTTTTGAACAACGATTATCTTTTTGTTTTTACCCTCATATATAGTAAATTTTAGACCACTGCTATCAGTGCAACCCCTAATGTTCATATTTTTTTCTTTTGTTTTTTTCATTATAATTAATTTTGTATTTGCATTGTTATTTTTAATAGTTTTTGTCTTGTATGTTTATCTCAACTGGCTATGTCAATGTATCAAGCCTGGCTAACTCTCCTCTAGAATGAGTAAAAACTGTTAAATCAGCTTAACTGTGTAACTTAATCCTGACTTACATTCGGGATTACCTCTAACCTTTGGGACTTGTATAGGTTCATAGGTTCATAGGTAGGTACTAGGCTATCTGCCCAAGGGCATTTATAAGCCTAGCCAGAGTGTGTTGGCTTTCGCCGCCCCATTGATTAATTAACTGATCCTCTGTCAAGCAGAGCCAATGAAGTGATCCCAGGGGTGTATTTTCTGTTACCCATCCACTCGTCAAGGTTTCTCTTGAAGAGTGTTAGTGAGGGGCTCTGCCTGATGTAATCTGGAATTTTGTTCCAAAGCATGGAAACCACAGTAAAAAAAACTTTTCTAAAGCAAACTTCACCTTACTTAAGACAGAAGTGGTAAGTTTCACAGCCCCCATCCTGTGACAGGAATCTATCCCTCCAGCATGTTCTATTTGTTGTTGTGGTGAGGTTTAGCTCACTAGAGCGTGTGGCGTGCAGTGACTTGGATTTCTTTAGGTGGAGTATGTCCATCAATTCTGAGTTGGACATGGCTTTGTAAGTCAGGCAGAGATCACCTCTGAGTAAGCGATATGCCACTGAGTACAGCCAGAGTTTTCTCAGTCAGGCTGCATAGGACATATGTTTGAGACCAGTAATCCTCCTGGTGAGGTACTTTTGTGGTCTTTCCAGCTGTTGGAGGTGTCTTGTGAGGTACATCCCAAATGGGGCATTGTACTCTATGATGGGTCTAATGAGTGACGGGTAGAGGGGCACTATAACCTCTTTATTTCTAATTGTAAACCCTTTAGTAATTAGATGGGCCACATAGAAGGATTTCCTAACTACTTTGGCAATATGATTGTCAAAGGAGAGATTACTATCTACCTGGGTCCTCAGATCTCTTATTACCTCTTCTGTATTAAGGGGGCTGCCACCTATGTGGTAATTCGTGGGTGTTTGGTTTTTCCCAAACGGGATGACTATGCATGTTTTGGCATTTAGCTTGAGTCCATGACTTTGACACCAGGTGTTCGTCTCAGTAAGGCCCTTTGGGAGGATGTCCGTGTCAGCCGGAGAGTCAATTATGGCTCCCAGTTTGCAGTCATCGGCAAACTTGGTTAGCCATAGTCCTCCTGTGTTTGCCTGTACTTCCGGGAAGTATATGCCGAACAGTAGGGGTCCCAGGACTGAGCTTTGTGGGGCACCACTTGTGACTGGTTTAGAGTCGGACCTGGAGCCTGCTATTCTTACCATGTGAGTTCTGTCTGTAAGCCAGTTGGCAACCCATCTCGTAATGTAGGGGTTTATGTTCAGGCTGGTGAGTTTTTCTGTAATACCCGAGTGAGGAATGGTGTCGAAAGCCTTGGTGAGGTCAAGGTAGGCTGTGTGAACCACCTTTCCCTCATCTATGGCCTTGGTGACTGTCTCGAAGAAGTCAACCAGGTTTAGTAGGCATGATCTGCCCTTAACAAAGCCGAACTGGGTTGGGTAAAGTGTTTGGAGGTTCCCAATGTCTTTGTTAATGAGTTTCATGATGATGCGCTCCATAGCCTTGCAGACCAGGCTAGTTAGGCTTATGGGGCGATAGTTACCAGGGTCAGTTGTGGCCCCTTCTTTGTGGAGAGGAATAACCATTGCTGTGCACCATTCTAAGGGCACATATCCTCTGGAGAGGCTGAGGCAGAACAGCGTGTTTAGGTGGGGGGTTAGTTCGTTCTGTACTTCGTGCAAGACGCAGCCTGGGACACCATCTGGTCCCATTTGACACTGTGTTTTTGGCTTTTGAAAGGGCTGTTTTCACCTGTGCGTCTGTGATTTTTGGGACACTACACTTTTCTGGTATTGTTGTGGGCCCTTTTGGAGGTGAGAGGTGGGTGAAGTTTGCACTGAATCTATCTGCCAGGATGTTGGCAATATCAGTAGGTTCAGTATATTTTTGTGCTATTTTGCACTAGTTCAGTGCATATCTGCGAGTTGCCACTTAGATTCTTAACATAGCTAAAGAAGGCTTTGTGGTTATCTTTTGAATCCTTGGCTATTTTTCTTTCAAAGTTAGCCTTGGATGATTTCATGAGGGACCTCAGTTTCTTACTGATACTGATCAGGGATGTCTTTCCTTCTTGAGATTTGCTTTTTTTCTGAACTAGTTTCCTCCTTCTGTTGTATAGCCTGTTTATTGCAGGGGTCCACCAAACTGGTTTCCTTCTCTTAGAGGAGTGAGTCTTGGTTTTGCTAGGGATGGCACAATCCATGCATCCTTGTAGGTGCTCATGGAGTGCATTGGTAAAGGTTTCTGCACCTTTGGCAATGTTAAACTTTAGCATGGGGGCTGTGAAACTTACCATTTCTGTCTTAACTAAGGTGAAGTTTGCTTTAGAAAAGTTTTTTTACTGTGGTTTCCTTAATTGGGGATGGGGTGGAGTGTGGACATCCAGAGTGATTAGTTTATGGTCTGATCTAACCAGTACAAAAGAAAAGAAATCCAGCACCCCGAGCAGTAGTAGCTTAAAGTACTTTTATTAAACCAGACCGGTTTCAGCAATCAGCTTTCTTCAGTAGTTTTTCTGATCTAACCAGTGATGGGGTGACCTCCAGTGTGGAACACCTGTCGCCCATGTTGGTGATGACCAGGTCCAATATGTTTTCACCTCTGATAGGTGAGTTTACCAGCTGATCCAGGGCATTTGAGTTGATGAATTCCAGGAAGCGCTGGACCTGGGAATTTGTACTTGAGTAGTTTTCCCAGTGAATGGTAGGGTAATTGAAATCGCCCAATATCAGGGTGTTTGGTAGGACCTTCATGTTTTCCAGTGTCTCCAGAAAGGTGGAGTGGTGGTCTTGGGTCATGGAGGGTGATCTGTAGCAGGTCACAATTTGCATTGCAGATTTGCCCGATGTTAGTTGCACATGGATGATCTGAGAGATGTGCTCCACTAACCTGGAGGTGTAGGTATCTTGATGAATATGGATACACCCCCTCCTTTTGTGTTTCGGTCCGTGTTCTGTGGCCGAAACGTGTGGTATGAGTTGTAGCCCGGTAGTGCTGGGGTGCTCTCTGGAGTCTTGAACCAGGTTTCAGTTACTGCACAGATGTCGATGTTCTCCATACTGAGGAGTGCTGAGAGCGTGTGCATTTTGAGATTTAAACTCCTGGCATTGAGTTTTTTGTTAATTGTGCTGTTTACGGAGGTGGGTTTGACTTTTGAGCCTTGCCTAAAAAGGCACTATGGGGGCAGCAAGAGTCTTGGCCAGTATTCAAAAGCCTAAGGGTGATAGGTGCAAGCCATTTCTTGTGAAGCAACTCGGCTTGTCGAGCATGTCGTACCAGGCTGACAGACACTGGATCCCTTTTGGATGACACTAGAAGCTTAGCCAATTGTTGAAATTGATCATTTTTTTCTTTATACTGAGGTATCATTCTTGGTGAGGGCAGGATGCTACTCAGGGTCAGGGTCATACCAGCCTGGGCTACATGGTCAAAGAGCTCTTACATGTCTCTTTTCATGTAGTCTAGGGAGGTACATCTCAGGTCATTCACACCAACATGAACAATGACAGAGTCATATTTGTACTTGTTCTGGAGTGACCTGAGTGCTTGCGTTATGTGGCAGATTCTGGCTCTGGACAGGCAGCTAACAGCAACCTTCTGCTTGTCCAGCCTATTGAGTGGGATGTCAGTGTGCCTGACTATAGAGTCACCTATTACTAGTGTGTTAGGTATGTTATTTCGCCTTAAGGGCTGTGATTGTGCGACACACTGATTTTGTGTTTTATGTGTTGTCTGGTTTGTGACAGGAAGAGCAGGTTGTTTGGGTGTCTGCTTTGGAGGTCTCTGATGCTTTTTCCAGGTTTTTATTTAGAGCCTCCGAGTATGATTTTGTGTATTTATGTGTATTTTTTGCCAGTGGTGTTTTAGTAGGTCTATGTGCGGCTGGAGTTGTAGTGCAAGTGTTAACCTTCTCCTCTTGACTGTCTGTTCCAGTCTTGGGTAGAGACAGCTTAGCTTACAGTTTGGCTCCATAATTGCATCTCTTGCATATGTAAGTGTTTTGTGGTAGGAGGAGAGGGTTGTCTGTGTACATGAGGCAGTTGTAACATTGCCTGAGGATACTCAGATTCACCAGCTGGACTGGAGAGTACAGCTGAAGTTGCCCTTTGGTCATGCCTGAATAGTAGGGTGAGCTGCTTAGTCGCTTGGTTGGTGACGGGTGAATAAAGAGCCTTGCCCTGCTTGGCAATCAGTGTCAGGGTATATTAGTGCTTGCTATTAGGTCTGAGCAAGTGCTGAGCTGTAAGATGCTTTTTGAGTGCTTAGGTTGAGACTTAGACTAGTTTCAAGGGAAAAACTGAAGAGGCGACTTAGTGGAGCAGGGAATAATTTAAATGTAGCTAACCGGCACTGGCCAGTGCGTAAAACTGTGCAAACGCAGTTTTTATAATAGGGAAATGAAAGAGATAGAAATTAACCCAAAATGGCCAATAAACTACTAACTTCTGGGCTGGAACCACTCCTCCGGGGACAGATAGGTTGCTCAAAGCTCCCCACTCTCACAGGTGAATAGAGAAACTTCCTTCTATCCAAGTAAGGTATGGGTAACTCAGAAACTAGTATCACTGCCCTGAATTCAGCACTAGCCTGAAAACTGGACTATACTAGCTTAGAAAGGCAGAAACAAGGATTTATTTTTTTTTGTTTTTTGAAAAGATAAGGCAAAAACAGTAAAAAATACACTTAAAACAGCTTTAAATGACTACAATCAGAAAAGGCTATCACACTTTAGTATGTAGCCTACAACAGTTAAACAAATTATTTAAACAAAAAACAACTTTTTAAAAGGGCAGGCAGTCAAATAAGTACAATATGTCATAAAACAAGCTTTTAAATCACAATAAACACTGGAAAATCTGCATTTAGGCAGAAAACAGTTAAAGTACAGAAAACTGATACTTAATCACTCCAAAGTATCTCTCCTAAGCTAGAAGGCTTGTATCAGTTTAAGGCTTTCTAGTGCTACCCAGTAGGTTAGTTAGAGGAAAGATGGGAAACAAGTGCAGATGTTGTCTTTTAAACCAGAAAGTTGAAAGAGATGGACAAACTGTCCAAATGGTCAATAAACTACAATTTCTGGGCCAAGAACCTCTCCTCTCGTGGTAGACAGGCTACCTAATTTCTAGGTAGACAGTAAGGTAGACAGACTACCTAATTAAAGTATAACTTTCTTATGTATGTAATCACTGTAAATATTCTATTTGTAATATGTAATGTTGTATCTGTATTCTTAACTGCTGATCTTGGAGCTTTTCTCCCTGGGCCTATCCTGAAAATGTACATGCATCCAGTCGGACTATCCCAGTCAACAAATGTAAAATAAATAAATAAAATAAATCTTTGCTTATGTTTGCTGGGGCTCTTTCCCCTTGGGTATCCACTGAAAATGAGTTGCTTGCTATCAATGCAATGCAAATAGTTAATAACCTTTTCTTTTTTTACAATTATTTTGTATTGTGATCGTTATTTAATATTTGTATGTCACTTTATCTTTACTTATGTGTGCTGGGGCTTTTCCCCTCGGGTTTCCTCTGAAAATGGGTTTGTTTGCAAACTCAGTTGGACTAACCCGGTTAACAAATGTGAAATAAAATAAATAAAATAAATAAATATAATTTAAATCTAATTGATTTGGTGTTGACGTTAGAAGCAGTGTTTACTGAGTTAGCATTGCAGTTGTGTTTCTGCTACTGATTCAACTGTGCTGTTCTTAAATGTTCATTTTACTTTTTCCTTGTATGCACAGGATAATTTGCTGCTAATTGTATCATGTAGGATTTATTAACTGGTTTCCAAGGTTCTGCCACTGTGATGTGTTAACTGTTGAACTACTCTCAAACTGTTGCAGTAGCATCTGTTCTCTTGTTATCTGTTGTTTCTCTTCTGCTCTCTCTGCTCTATCCTCAGACCTGTATCTTTTAACACTCTCCTATCTCCTCATTACCTCCTTTAACCTATCTTTGTCTCATTCTACTAGCTTCACCTTCTCTTTTTATCTCTCTTCATAGCACACTCAGGCAACTCTGCAGTCTGTGGCTACCTCCCCACCCATACAGTCTAAGATAGAATCAGTACTGCAAAACTAAAACAAGGATATACCTTTTGAGCCTGATGTGCAGGGTCAGTCCACCCAGACATTCTAAATATATGTGTTATGATAGTAAAGCTTTAACATTAGCAGTGTAACTTAGTAGTTCTCAGCGTGCTAATAATACAGACTGTTTGAGCCTTGTGTCCATCCCCCTCCCTAGCTTGTGCAGTAATCCTAACTGTCCACTAGACAGTATACACTTAATTCAGAGCCTTCCCATTCTCTGTGATTAAAAATAACCCTCAAACATCCTTTTCAGTGCTGTTTGTATTAGTTTTGTATCACTTGAGGCACACCTGTTTATTTGCATCTCTATAGAATCTCCTTCATTGCCAGTGTATCTCCCTACTCTAATCTGTGCACAAACTGGCTATTAATTAGCAAGTCAATGTGAAGACACACTCCCAACCTTAATAACCTTTGCTTTCTCATTTCTCCTTCACTTTACAGGTAGAGTTTGTATTATTTCTCACCCCCTCTGAGGTCTTCACTAATAGTTTTCCACTGTTGCCTCTCTGGTTTTGTCTGGTATCTACCCATTCCTGCAGGCTCACTCCTCTTCTCTCCCTGCCCTCAATTCCCTCCCATCCCCAGTGGTCCTACCTTTATACTTCCCTAACTCCTCTCAAACCCATTTTCATCCTAGAAACTCACTTCTACCACAGCATTCTAATCCTCCCAAATTTCTTAACCTCTCCCTTACTCAGACTCACTATACTCCCCACCTCCAATAATCACTAACAAGTGTCCTTCCCCTACCCACTTACTTCCTGCTCTCCAATTATTCTCCCCAACTCTCTCTCATGATTCCCACCCTCCATGTTCCTACTTCAACCCACTAATCTCTACTACCCCATCTCACATTTACTTCTACACATCTCTTATTCTACATCATGCTCCATCTCCCCACCTGTTTTCTTACTTCAGCCTTCCTCATATCCCTCCTTTGCCCCCTTCTATACCTTATTATCCTCCCTGGCTCATCACACTCTTTACCACTACATATAACTTCTTCTCAAACAATCACCCCTCGTTCCTTCTCCTCCATATCCCTTGAACTATACCCTCTAAATACAACTCTTGTCTATAAATTTAAGCTCCCTCCAGTACCTCTCTCTGCTAACCCACTTCACTTCACTGGCAATAGTAGACCTTTCCTCAACTACAGCTCCAACTTATCCTCCCCATTGAACCTGATCACCCATCTTTTACATCTAGTCTCTCTCGCTATTTCTGGTGACATCCATCCCAATCCCAGTCCCACTGTCTCCACCACCATCTGCTCTTCTACATCACCACAATCATCCTCCCCCTAACCATCCACCTAGCTACAATCAATACCCAAAGTATTTGTAATAAAATACCCAACTTACATGCCTGGCTGTCACATAACCATCCTGACATATTAACTGTCTCAGAAAACTGGCTCAAACCTCATATCAAAGATACTGAAATTCTTCCCCCTGACTACCAAATCATAGAGAATGACAGACCTAATAAGAAAGGAGGAGGGATAGTCATAATTTACTCCTCTTCTCTAACAGGCATTCAATACACTAATGCCATTCCTAAATTCTCTCCTGCTTAACTATCCATAGCCTTCCTAAAAATCAGCAAACATAAATCTTTATGTCCAGCTGCCATCTACATTCCCCCTGGTGATAACATCCCCATCCTTGAAGACATCCTGTCATGGTTCTATTCTAACATCAAAAAGAAAAGACGATGTAAACATCAACTGGGCCACAATCTCCTCACAATACCCAAGCCAAACAATTAATCTCTTTAACTTTTTCCACCTAATAAACTTCCCTACCAGTAAAGGTGGCTCCTCTGACACTACATTAGATTGGATCTTAGTAACTTATCCTAATCTAATCTCAAAGAGCGGAATTATACCTGATCCCCTTAGTAACCACCTACCAGCCTATGCCTTCTGGTGTGCCTCTTCTGAACAAATACAGCATCAATACATTAAAATTCATATTCTACGAAGAGAAGTGATGATTAGTGATCAGCAGTATGGTTTCATGTCAGGAAAGAGCACTACAGATGCAATGTTTGTTCTGAGAGTGTTGATGGAGAAGTACAGAGAAGGTCAGAAGGAGTTGCATTTGTCTTTGTGGATTTAGAGAAAGCATATGACAGGGTGCCTAGAGAGGAGTTGTGGTATTGTATGAGGAAGTCGGGAGTGTCAGAGAAGTATGTAAGAGTGGTACAGGATATGTACGAGGGTAGTGTGACAGCGGTGAGGTCTGCGGTGGGAGTGACGGATGCGTTTAAGGTGGAGGTGGGATTACATCAAGGATCATCTCTGAGCCCTTTCTTATTTGCAATGGTGATGGACAGGTTGACAGACGAGATCAGAGAGGAGTCTCCGTGGACTATGATGTTTGCAGATGACATTGTGATCTGTAGTGAGAGTAGGGAACAGGTGGAGGAGACCCTGGAGAGGTGGAGATATGCTCTAGAGAGAAGAGGAATGAAGGTCAGCAGGACTAAGACAGAATATATGTGTGTGAATGAGAGGGAGGATAGAGGAATGGTGAAGGATGCAGGGAGTAGAGGTGGTGAAGGTGGATGAGTTTAAGTACTTGGGATCAACAGTTCAGAGTAATGATGAGTGTGGAAGAGAGGTGAAAAAGAGAGTACAGGCAGGATGGAGTGGGTGGAGAAGAGTGTCAAGAGTGATTTGTGACAGACGAGTACCAGTAAGAGTGAAAGGGAAGGTCTACAAGAGGGTAGTGAGACCCGCAATGTTATATGGGTTGGAGACAGTGGCATTGACAAAAAGGCAGGAGTCAGAGCTTGACATGGTAAAGTTGAAGATATTAAGATTTGCACTGGGTTTGACGAAGATGGACAGGATTAGGAATAAGTATATTAGAGGGTCAGCCCAGGTTGGAAGGTTTGGAGACAAAGCCAGAGAGGCAAGATTACATTGGTTTGGACATGTGCTGAGAAGAGATGCAGTGTATAGTGGGAAAAAGATGCTAAGGATGAAGCTGCCAGGTAACAGGAAAAGAGGAAGGCCTAAGATAAGGTTTATGGATGTGGTGAGAGAGGACATGCAGGTGGTTGGTCTGACAGATCAAGATGCAGAGGACAGGGAGAAATGGAAACAGTTGATCTGCTGTGGTGGCCCCTAATGGGAACAGCCAAAAGAAGAAGAAGATTCTCACCAACTTCAATCCACAGATGTTTTCCAATTGTGTGAAAAAAATGAATTGGGCCCCTTAAAGACTCTGCTTCTGTATAGTGCAGCTAATTACTTTGGCAAAACCTTCCTAGACATACTAAACAGCCTAGCCCCTCTTAGAACAAAAAGAATAAAAGCCAAAACCAATCCCTGGCTATCTAAAGAAACCAGAAAACTAATGCACCTCAGAGACAGATGTTGTAAACAATACCAAAAAAAAGTTAACAAACTAATTGAATTCAAACAACTCTGCAACTCAGTGAATAAACTAATAACTAAAGACCATAAAATGTATTACTACAAACTCCTATCAGAACATAATTCTAACCCCAATTGCATTTCCTCACTTCTAAACCCTGGTAGAAAAGACAATCCATGTCCTAACCCAAACTCTCCAGCCCAAGAAATTGCATCTAATTTCAACACCTTTTTTGTTGACTGCATAACCAAACTAACCGCAAACTTTCCCATCTTCTCTCCCTCTCATAGACCCCCATCCACTGCTTTTCTCTCTAACTCTCCACCTTTCAGTCTTAAACCTATCCCCACCAGCAGCATAAAAACTCCTCCTTAAACTAAAGCCTTGCCCCTATGCTCCTGATAATCTGTCTCCATCCTTCCTTAAGATGGCTGCAGATAGCATTGCCCTCCCCATTTCCATTCTTATCAACAGGTCCCTCCAAGAAGCCTATGTCCCCTCACTCTGGAAGAAAGCTTCTGTCACCCCTCTCCACAAAGGTGGCAATAACACAGACACTGCTAACTTCCGTCCTATAGCTATTCTCTCACCTCTTTCTAAAATCCTCGAAAAGTACATTCATCACCAACTCTTGCCATACCTAATACACAGTCATCTTCTTACCTCAACACAACATGGCTTCAAGCCTAGCCATAGCACTACCACTGCTCTCTATCCTTTCCTGACACCATTAATCGTGCTTGCGACTTTGGGAAAATCATATCCACCCTTTACTTAGATCTCTCCAAAGCCTTTGACACTGTCTCACATCCTCTACTCTTATCTCAACTTTCCTCCCTTAGTTTCTCTCCTTCCTCCATAGCCTGGTTTACAAGCTATCTCTCCAATAGACAAGCCATTAAATGGAAAAATTCCACTTCATCCTTTCTCAGCAATCCCTCCAGCATTCCCCAAGGCTCTATTCTCGGCCCCTTACTTTTCAACATTTTCATTAGTAACTTTCACAAATCCATAGATAATGCTACACAGATCCAGTATATTGATGATTCCACAATCATCTGTACAGCAAACTCTCCCTCCGAACTTCTTTAGAAAACCCAAACAGCCTTCTCCAATACCGAAACTTGGATGCTAAACAGCCATCTCACTTTCACTGCTAACAAAACAAAAATCATGATAGTCTCTCTTTTGAGAAATTTCACCATAGACAAAAGATCCTTTAAAATAAAAAGCCACAGTAACACTCTAATGTATATTGTACCTCACACCAAACCACTTATAGTCACCATTGATGAACATTTAAAATGTGATATCCACATCCAAAGTAATATTAAAAAACCCCACCAAAAACTAGGTCTGCTGTATAGACAAAATCGCTATCTAACAGCTTCTACCAGACATACTCTAGCCTCCTCCTACCTGCTTCTCTGTCTTATGTATTGGTGGCCGTCTGCTTACTCATCAAAAAACAAACTGGAAGCCTGCTATAACAAAGTCTGTAAATTTGCTACAGGATCCAAATACTGCACCCATCAGTGCCACTCCCTCCAATCCCTAAACTGGCTTGAGCTTCCTAATTACCTGAAATTCATACAACTCACCAACTTATATTCCAACCCTGCATCTGCCCCTCTCTTTCATCTATCTAAACCCCTTACCTTCCCAGTCGTACCCTTAGATCTGAAAACCAAAACCTCCTTAAAATCTAGAAACCCTTTTGCCCTCCTGGCCAGTTATTTCTATCATACCCCTTAGCTAAACTATGGAATTCTCTCCCCTCCCTCCACTGTGCACACAACCACTCTAATTTCAAATCTCTCCTCCATTCTTACCTGTGGACTATTCCTACTCCCTTCCCACCTAAATTACACTGCTGTCTCTTTCAAACCTCCATCCAGTCTCATTTACTATCACCTCTGATCACTAACATTATTGTTAAAACAAACACTAAACTTGTATAAACACTTTATGACTTGTATTTTTAATTATATTATCTGTATTACTTTTGACTTTATCTATATTTTAACATTTGTGTTTTTCAACATATAGTCCTTGATTCTGCATTTGTATTTTAAATTGTATAGTCATGATTTTGTATACTGTATATTCCATACTTTACTTATGTTATGTTCTGTTAACTTTTCTCCCCGGGCCTCCACTGAAAATGGGCTCTGCTTGGCACAGTGGACTTCCCTGGTCATCAAACTGAAAATAATAAATAATTAAATAAATCTAGGGCTGCTGATAGTGACTATTCAAGTGGAGAAGGGTAATTGCTGCAATTCTGGAGAAGGCTAACACAAGTGGTTAGAGCTGTAGTTGTTTTTCATTATTTTTTTTATTTTCCCTGTTGATTCTATATAGATGAGCAGAGAACCATTGCTGTCTAATTCTAAGTCTCCTGTTCTAGTACAAAAAAGAAAAAAAAAATGACTCTTCGACTACATTTTGTGTCTAGTAAACATGGAAGCACTTTATTCTACTATACATAAAGCTGGGTCATTGTTCAAATCTGTTTTGAATAGTTTTTATAATGCATCTTCATTTTGCAGTTTTTTTTCCTCTGAATTTTAAGTTACAGCTATTAACTGAAGTCATTTTCACAGGTTGCACTGCATTTCAAGTGGTTTCTGTGTTGTTCATAGGTTCATAGATAAGTCCTAGGCTAGCTGTCCTTGTGGGCCATTTTAAACTTAGAAAATGTCTGTTTTTTTGCTCAAAATAACCTATTCCATTTGGCTATAGATTGGCTTTACCCATCCCATGGTAGATAATTATACATTACCCCTAATGAGAATAACTGGGATCATACCATAGATATGGGATAAAGCATTTAGGAGCTGCCTCTGTCCATTAGTAGTACAGGGGATGTCCTGGGGTAAATTTTCTGTTTGCCATTCATAGATCTAAGCTGCACTTGAATATGGATAGGGATGAAGTTTATTTTATTTGAATTGGGAGTCTGTTCTACAATAGTGGTATCCTCTGCGAAATATACCTGTCTCTTCAAACCATTCTGTTGATGTTGCAGAAGAGATTTAAATCTCTAGACCAACTATTTCTAATGCCATTTTACTTGTTGATGTGCATTATAGCCTTGTATGCAAGACGCAGATCATGTCTTATCAGTCTATGAGATATCGAGTATAGTGACATGGCTTTAAGTCAGTCCGTGTAGAACATGTTGTTTAGGTCTTACATCTTTTTTAGTGAGGTATCTCTGTAGGCTTTCCAGTTGTTGCATGTATCTGGACAGATACATGCCAAAAGGGGTTTTGTATGCAATGGTTGGCGTAATGAGGGCTGAATAAATTAGGACAATGTCATCCCTAGATCTAGATACAATCCCTTTGTTTATAAGCTGTGCAATATAGAAGGACTTTCTTACAGCAATAGACACATGTTGGGGAAAGTTAGGACACTCACCACATAATTTCCCAAATTCCAAATAACTGGGCCAACTTTTAAGTGCGCATTGTCAATGTGGTAGTTCTCTGGGGTAGATTACTTTGATAAGGATACAATAATGTGTTTTTTTGGCATTTAGTTTCAGGCCATGATTTTGGCATCAGTTATTTATTTGGGGAAAATCTCCCTGCAGGATGGCTAGGCAATTTGGGGATTCTCCTAGCTTGCAGTCATCTGAAAACTTAATCATCTAGATCTGTTTAGTATTGGCTTTTACTTCAGAGAAGTAGATGGCAAACAGGAGAGGTCCCAACACAAATCCTGGGGGACTCCACTGGAAACTGGTCTCTTGTGGAGGTAACTTCACCTATTTTGATTATCTGCATCCTATCTGTGAGCCAGTTGGCAATCCAGCAGTTGACATAGGTGTTTATTCCCAGTTTATTTAGCTTTTATACTATACCTGAGTGGGGACTTGTGTTAAAAGCTTTGGCTAGGTTGCGGTATGTGGTGTGTATCATCTTGCCTTCATCCATTGCTTTGGTGGCCTTTTGAAAAAAATCCACCAGAATGAGTAAGCATGAACCTGGTGTAGTGTTTTGAGATTCCATATATTCTGATTGATTAATTCCATAAGAAGTATTTCCATGGCTTTACATACTAGGTTGGTCAAAATTATGGGTCTTAATTGCCTGGATCTGTAGAAGGTCCTCCTTTATGCAGTGGAATGACTGTAGCTGTTCTCCATTCACTTGGTTCAAAACCAGTATAGCTACAGAGATTGAACAGTGTTGTTAGAAGTGTAACTAAATTGTGCTTCATGCTATTTATGATGCATCCAGGGATGTTGTCAAAATCCATCAATGCAGTATTTTTAGCTTCTGATAGCACTTTTTGAACTTGGTCTTTTGTGACAGATGGAGGTGAGCCAGGTTCAAGTATATCTTGAGGGACAGACGGAGGGAAGAGAGAGGTAAAGATAAAGCTAAATTTATTGAACAGCAAGTTCGCTATGTCTTCAGGCTCAGTTTAGGTAACATTGTTTACAATTAGCTGAATGCTTGCTGCATTGTAATTTTATTGTATGAGCATAAGTAAAAAATGCCTTGTGGTTGTTTTTGGCTTGGGCAACTATTTTAGAATCAAACTTTCCTTTGGCAGATTTTGATAAGCTCCTAAGTTGTTTGTTTATTTCAGTGACAAGGGCTCTTGACACTCTGGGAAATACTCTTCTTACTTTTGGTCAACATTCTTTCCCCTTTATTATAAAGTTTGTAGATATTATGGTTCCACCATGTGGTTTTGTTTCTGGGGTTTGCCCTGGACTTTTTTCTACAAGGTACAGCTGAATCTACACAGCTGTTTACAAGCTAGTATTGGCTGGTGGTGTACATTTCCACTTATTCAGGTGAGTTAACTGGGTTTGATGGGTATTTGAAGCTGACCAATGTATCACTTAGGAAAGGTAGTTTGTCTTAGAGAAATTTCTAAAGGCATTTTGGGTGATACGGGTCTCTAGTTTCAGTTTTATTTCAAATGAGACAGCTGTCTGGTCAGACCTAACAAGTGACAAACATATGTAAGAGATGGGGCAAGATCATGCCACCACATGATTAAGGACAAGATCCAAGATGTTGTTTCCACTAGTTGGTACTCTAATTGTTCCAGGGCATTTGCATTAACAAAGTCCAGGACTTTCTCAGCTTTTGCATTAGTGGTTGTGTTGTTTTGTAAGTTTATAATTGGATATTTTAGCTCACCTAGGAAAATGGTAGGGGGGTTTAAAACTGAGTGATTATAGTTCATGTAGATAGGCATAGTGGCTTACTGGTGTCATAGAAAGAGAGAGAGAGAGAGAGAGAGAGAGAGAGAGAGAGAGAGAGAGAGAGTTCTATAGCTAGCTAATATATGGTACAGGACCCTTTTGATGGTTATTTGGAGATAACGTAGCTCTAGTGCATCATGCTGCTTTCCCAGCCTTGCTGCGAATCTCTAATGGATGAATATTGAGACACCTCCACCTTTTCCCTCTCCTGTCAGAACCTTCTCTAAATGTGTAGGACACATTATAGCCCTGCACAACCAAAGGGTCTCCTCCATTTAAAATCATGTCTCTGTCTCTGTCAGTATACACATGTCTAAGACCTCCAGGGTGACAAGGGCTTGTAGGGGTAGGGTTTCTTGTTTAGACTGCTAGCATGGAATATTAGCACCTTCATATTTGCTCTATTTGATTGATTTATTATTTTGGTAGGTTTATCACATTGCCTTTGCCTAAAAAGATACTGTGGGGTGGACAATGTCTTTGTTAATAATGAAAACCTTAGACAGGACAGATACAGGCCATCCCTTGTGAAGCAGTGTGGCCTGGTGTTAAATAAAAACAAATGATAACAACACAGGAGGCTCAGATGCAAAAAGTTTACTAGTGTACACCAGGAGGCAAAATACCATACAATACAAGTATAGAGTTTTGTCTGACATGATGTAGGAAATACACAATTTTATATAGTCATACATTCAAGCTGTGCCCACTTTACTGACGTGGTTAGTCACAGGGCACCTGCATCACTATGGTCTACAATATTCTATTTATAAGAAAAAGCTGATGTTATACATTTTAAAAATTTTCCCATGGGAATAATACAGCCTTGCAAAGCACCTGGTTAGTTATAATGTCTTTCTGTAAAATGTTATTCTTTCAAGGTTTCAGTCCTGCTCGAATACAATAGTCGGTTCAGTCTTGTAATATACTTCTTTGTTCTTCTTGCAACATTACTTTAGCAGCTGTGCTTTATCTCTGATAATATTCACAAGGCCAATTATCTCAGAGGAAGGAAGAAGGATTTTCAATGCGTTATACATTTAATTTTCCTGACCCAGCAGATGATCATTAATGAAAAACATAAGCTTGCTGAGCTGGCTACTGCCAGGGTCAGAGTTCAAATACACTGCAGCTCCAAAGCTTCAAGCAATTACATGTAAAATCATTTTTACTGCCATATTGTAAATAGAATAAAATGCATTATATACTATTTGCTTTTAAACTAGCACTTTATATATGTTCAAATACATATTTTTCTAACATTTTCCTCCCTTTTAATACTTTTTATTCTATTCAGAAACATAAACAATATCATATTGTCCCCTAGCCTTCTCCTTTAAGGACTTTCAACTAGGCAAGTCATTTAGTTTATATTTCAGAAAGAGTTTCGTCTGGAACCAGTAGCTCCAGTTCAATGTCTTGGTACAATGTCTCAGTTACAGATATATCAACAAAATCTTTAACTAATCTTTTCATACAGGGGATCCCACAACAGACACATGCTCCTAATAGGAGCAGACCAACACAAATAGCAATCAAAATATTCATTAGGATAGAACCCCACCCACCAAATAGACTCTGGAAAAAGTTCGTCAGTGGGTTTGGGCCTGGTTCAGATATGGCCGATACCTGCTGTAATACCTCTAGGTGATCATTACTTCGAGAAGCTTCGACAGTTTTCTCATCTGCCAGATCGATTTGACTGCTCCATATGCTGGAAATATTCCAGCCCAGGATATAACACTGTCACTCAAGTCCATATGAGTCAATTTTTCTTTATCTTTCACGGAATGATGATCCTTCCAACCAGCTTCGATTTTCCCCACTAGATTTACAGGTTTTCCGATTGGGTCTTCAGGTTTTCGGGCTACTTCTCTTACATTTCGTATCTTACCTAGAGGTAATTCCGCAGTATGCCTTATAGCTGGAACCAGATAACCCAAAAAACAACTGCCGGACCAATTCTCAGGTAGCCATTTGTATGCTTTTTTCCCACAAACAAAATAAAAGTTTTCTACTTTAGTACTGATGCGGGTTAATTCTGAATGAAACATTTTCTTGTCTATAACAGACAATTGTTTATGCAACTCAGGATTTCTCTGCACATCTCTTAATGTTGTTTTCATTAAGCTCAAATATGAATCATAATCTGTGCTACAACTAGTGCTTTTATCTTTAGTTTTAATATAGCATTTATAAGATACAGTTATGTTACAGTTACTCCAACCCACTTGGAGTGTATCATTTTTATAGAAACATACAATTCCTCTCTGTGTAATAGGCAAATACAATGCAATCTTGTCCTGTGACTTTACAGAACCTGTATCAAAAAGTAAATTTTCCCAAGTCTCATTTATCCCCAAGGGGACAGCGGACATCAACAGTCCTCCATATGCTGTTGGTATAGCAGTACAAACCCAGCAGTTTGAAATGTTCATAGTCTCTACATATACATGCTTCTTAGCTAGATATGTGTTAAAGTTTGGATGCCAGTCTATAGACAGTTCATCACGTTTCACCACTTTCATTTGTGTGGTTATATGCAGGAAGAACCACAACAAAAGGAAAGTCACCACAATCATAGTCAATAAATGCATAGTTAGCAAGATGATTAAACAATATCTTTGGGGTTGATCTGTATTTTTACTCATTTTTCTCTTGGCCATCCTGCCTTTGTTGTGTATCAGTCACAAAATGTTTATCAAGCTGAAAATTCTTTACCGGTTTACAGTGCGTCAGGTGGACCCAGGACGACCTCTCAGCAACTTTGACTGCAGTAGGCGTCGCCAACAGTACATGTTATGGTCCTTCCCACTTCGTACTCGTCCAATTTTTCCTCTTCGTGACTTTCAACCACACCCAGGACCCTGGGGTCAGCACCGCTTCCAATGGTCTGGTCTGTCCTCTATCTGAAAAAGAGTTTAACTGCAAAACAGTTTTATTTGTTAACAGTTTCCTCATATAACTAGCTAATGAGCTGTCAGCCTCTAGCTCTGCAGGCATGAGAGCTTTCCACTGTGGCACATAATATGCCCTTCCAAATATCACTTCAAAGGGGGTCAAACCCTTTACATTTGGAACTGTTCTCATGCTCAGCAGTGCCAAAGGCAAACAGCAAATCCAATTCTTCTGTGTTTCATTTATTAACTTCCTCAACTTGCTTTTTAAAATTCCATTGTACCTTTCCACCAGTCCTGCAGACTGTGGGTGGTAAGCACAATGATTCTTCAAGGAGATCCCAAAGAATCTCCCAAGTTGGTGAATGGTCTGATTAACAAAGTGTGTCCCATTGTCACTATAGATTCTTTCCGGTATGCCAAATCTAGGAATTATTTCTTTTATTAGGGCTTTTGCCACTGTTGCTGCATCTGGATTTTTAGTTGAAAAAGCTTCTACCCATTTGGAAAACATGTCTATAATTACTAAACAGTATTTTTTCCCTTCACATTTGCTCAGTTCTATGAAATCCATACAGATAGTATGGAACGGATATGGTGGTATAGGAAAACTCCCTTGCTTGGGTTTGAATGCTCCTTGTGCATGATGTTTGTTACAAATATGACATGCTGCACAAAATTTTTGTGTAAAGTTTGTGAATCCATATGTTTGGAATATTCGATTTACTAACTGTACCATCCCCCCTGTTGAGACATGGCTCTGCCCATGGCTCAACAAAGCTGCATATCTAAATAAATGAGACGGCAATATTGGCTTTTTCTCTTTGGAGATGTACAGTCCATTTTCGAGGATTGCACCTCGTTTCTCCCATTTCTGTTTCTCAGCTTTTGTAGTTAATGTCTGCATCGTTTTTAACATTTCTAAATCTAAAATCTCAGAGGGTTGTAATTCCTCGGTTAAAAGTAAAGTTTCTGAGTCTGAGGCTGCTTGCTTTGCAGCTGCATCAGCTTTTGCATTTCCTTTTGAAATTGCATCCTGCTGTTTTGTATGAGCTAAACATTTACAAATAGCTACTTTAGTAGGTAACTGAATAGAATCTAATAAGTTCAAAATAAGTTGCGCATGATTAATCAGTTTGCCAGTAGATGTTATCATTCCCCTATTTTTCCATTAGCTGTGCAAAAACATGCACTGTAGAGAAAACATACTGACTGTCAGTATATATGTTCACACATTTGTCTTTCGCTAGAGTGCAAGCCCGTGTTAAGGCTATCAATTCTGCTGCTTGAGCAGACAGGTTATGCTGTAAGGGTTGTGCTTCTAAAATCTCTGTACCTGTGACTACTGCATACCCTACTAGATTTTTCCCTGTAGGACCCTTTCTGCATGAACCGTCCACATAAAATGTCACCTCGGCATCATCCAAGGGCATATCAGTGAGGTCTTGTCTGGGCAAAGTTATTTGCTCAATTTCCTGCAGGCAACTGTGTGGTGTGCCATCCACAGGAGTTGGAAGTAACGTTGATGGATTTAATGTTGTACAACGTTCAATTACCATATGAGGTTGGCTCAGCAGTATGGTCATACATGAAAGATGTCTAGCAGGAGATAGATATGCTATTTTCTCTTGCAGTAAAATTATCACGACTGCATGAGGCACTCTCAATGTGAGAGATTCATAGATTCATAGATTAGTACTAAGCTAACTGCCCTTGCGAGCCATTTTAAGCTTAGCCAATTATCCCTTGTGAGACTCAAACCCTGCACCTTGTGTTTGTAAGGCAAACACCTTAACCATTAGGCCACCCTCCCAACTGAGGTAGGTATAGAGAGAAGGTAGTGATAGAGAGGGTGGAATAACACCACTGAGGCCGAAGCCTGTACTGCCATTGCAGCTGCGACTACTGCTTGCACACAGTGAGGCAATGATCGTGCCACTGGATCTAACTGTGATGAATAGTAAGCTATGGGGCGTTGCTTATTCCCATGCTGTTGCGTTAGAACTGACGTCATGTATCCCTGTTTACAATCTACGGTTTGAAAAAATCTTTTGTGGTAATTTGGAAGTCCTAAAACTAGTGATGAAGCTATCAATTGTTTTAGTCTGCAGAAAGCTGTTTCTGCTTCAGGTGTCCATTGTAATACATCTTGTGCTGCCATTGGTGTTTTATATATTAAATCAGCCAATGGAGCAGATTCTAAAGCATAGTTTGATATCCAGCTTCGACAAAAATTAGTTGTTCCCAAGAAGGACATCATTTCCTTCTTGGTTGCTGGTTTGGGTGCCTGCAAATTCGCTGTTTTTCTGTCTTCGTCTAATATTCTACCTTCATTGGATATTACATATCCTAGGTATCTAACCTGTTTTTTCCAAAGTTGTAACTTACTTTTGTTTACTTTGTGTCCTTGTGCTGCTAAAAATTTCAATAATGCTATTGTATCTTCCCTGCATTGGTGTTGGGTAGGGGCTGCTAGCAAGATGTTATCTACATAAAGTAGAATCTGACTACCTCCTGGTGGTGTAAACCCTGCCAGGTTGCTTGCCATTTCTTGTGCAAATATTGTTGGACTTTCACAATATCCCTGTGTTAGCCGAGTATAGGTATATCTTTTACCTTGAAATGTAAATGCAAACCAATACTGGCTATCAGGATGTATAGGTATTGAAAAGAAAGCATTGCTTATATCTACCACAGTAAAATATTTTTGTTGTGGCTTCAAATCGTTCAACAAGGTGTGTGGGTCTGGCACTGTAGGTGCTCTGGGTATTATTGCATTGTTTACGGCTTGTAAATCCTCTACCATCCGCCATTCCCCGTTTGCTTTTTTAACAGGAAATAGAGGGGTGTTACATGGTGAATCTAGAGATTCTACCAGTACTCCTTCCTTGAGTAATGCTACTATTATAGGCTTGATTCCTTGCTCTGCATCTTTCCTCAGGGGGTATTGTCTTTTTTGTGGTCTAAATGCTGATTTTGGTGTAATGGTTACTGGTCCTGCTGTTCGAATAAGTCCTACATCTGATTTACCTGTTGACCAAAGAATGTTTGGTATATCACACAGGGTTTTTTCTTCTTCTTCTAATAAAAATGTTAATCAGCTGTCTTCACTAGTTTGTAAGTGTACAGCTGGACGTGTCTGTGTTAGCCAATTCAATTTCTGTTTTAGTACTCCCTGTTCTGATAATTCTAAATCAGTTTGTTTTTCCCATTTTGTTACTTTTTCTCCTAAATCTGCCCATCTCACATCCTTGCTCTTTGTCAAGCTGACATGTGGCAGTCTATTGGATTTGTACAGTTTCATGAATTCCTGAGGCAGTGAGCAGCTTACTACACTGTTTCCCTCAGTATCCCAATACAAGGTTCGTAATACTAATCTGTTAGCAGGATTTTTGAACAACTCTTGCTCATATTCTTTATCAGGTCCTGGCATGCTACAGTAGTATAGAGTACAATGTAACAAATGCTGTCGGTCAGTGTCAAGGGAGGGGGCCTTTCTGATGGCTACATTCATCAGTTCCTCGGTTACTGCCCCTGGACCAGTCGTAACTAGGTCCTGGCTGTACCAGTAAAAAGTTTCACCCTCCGGTTGCACCACAAAAGTATCCATTTGTCTTTGTGCTTCCATACCCTGCATAGTAGGAACTACCGCTATGCCAAATATCTGCATAAGATCTCTTCCCAGTAAGTTAACTGGACATTTTGCAGAAACTACAATTTTACTTTTCTGAGTCATACCTGAAACAGGGTCAGTTATCGCTATATCATGGGAGAGTGGCTCCCTATATAGCTGTCCATTTGCTGCTTTCACTAATATATAGTCAGGTGATTCAGAATATTCTGGTAACTTTGAAGGGTGTATCAAAGTTCGTGACGCTCCTGAGTGACACAAGAATTTCACTTCCCTTCCTTCCACCAGAAGTGTTACTTCCGGTTTTGTGTCTGCCAAATAGAGCTCCAAGCTCAGTAATGCCAAATCTAAAATTTCACTTTCTTCATCCTCTACATCTGCTTGCACTTCCTCTGTTCCTTCCACTACATTTACGTTTGTCCTTTGTTTGTTAGTCTTTCCTGATGATTTCTGATTTTCATCACTATCATATAGTCAGTCCTCATCACCTTTATCTTCTGTAGTCACCTTTTTATTTAGCCTGCAATCCCTTGCTAAATGTCCTTTCTTACCGCACTTAAAGCACTCACCTTTCTTTTTTCTCTCTTCAAAATCCTCTGACCTTTTGTCAGATTGTTTATTACCCTGGGCATTTTTCTTACCCTTTTTACTTGACTGTACTACAAAGACCTCTGCTCCGTCTTCAGCTGTGAAGACCTGTGTCTTCTTTTTCTTTTTACTATTAAAGTGTCTTTCAGCATGCCTAGCATATTCAAGTAAGGCTTGTAGCCTGCTTGTTCGATGATCTATCATATGCTTTGTAATAAAGCTACTGATAGGTGCAATGCAACCTTTCAAAACGCATTTTTCAGTTGCTGTTCATATGAGCTATCATTTGTCTGACTTTCAGGAATAGTCATACCACTATGGTTATTGAAGCATTCCAATAATCTACCATAGTACCCATCTACAGTTTCATTCTCTTGTATGCATTGGTTAATGCAAGTCCAATCTGCTCTAGGTTTCCATTTTTCAGAAATTTGGTCTGTAAGACCTTTCACTCTGTTGTCTAATTCTGCGTCACTATGTGGGAGTGGTTTAAGCTCTGCGTTACGAGAGTTCCAGGTGCCACAGATCATGTGCCAGTCTGGACCCACAATCTGTCTAACTACCTTTTCTACTTCTTCCCCATTCAAGTGGTAACTTAGTCTCATACCTTGTAAATCTTGTAAAAACTTTTTGTAATTAACTTTCAGATGAGGGATTCCCTCTGTAGCTTTCCGAATATCTTCCGGTGTCCATGGTCTATATACTAGGAGAGTTGGGTCCTGCCCTTCCTGTCCTGCCTGAGGATTCGGTACTTCGATTAGTGGACAGATTTCTTCCTCACTCTCTTCTAGTGTGTCTCTCCCCATTTGATATAAGTCTGTGTCCCTAAGTGTTTTACGTGTCCAGGACCTAGTTTCAATAGGTTCTCTAACAAATGGTTTTAGTGCTCTTGTAACTTCAGGATAACGTGGAGGTGGACTAGCCTGTCCTCCTGCTTCATATCCTGAAAAAGGCATTGAGGGGCGGAGGGGGAGGGGCCGTCGCTATTACTGTATTATTATCCTCTTTGTCTAAAAATAATGCTTTCGCATTTTTAATTTTCTGTTCCCTTCGGTTTACTTCCTCAATCCACCTATGTGCCTGAGGAATGCCTAATCGCCATTGTTTTTTTACCTGACCTTCTGTGTCAGATTTAAGCTGTTTTAAAAGTTTAACTAATGAAATCTTATTTAATTTACCGTCAAATCCGTATTTATTAACCCATTTTGTATAATACCTTACATTATCTGCTCATTGTGATTGCATATATTTTGCGTCATCAGTTAGGGGCGGATCTCGCGATTTTTTAGTGCACTGATTTCCCATTTTAAAATGTTACATAACCCTTTTTACCATGTGGTATTTCAGTTCCTTACACAGTTTATCTAGAATAACTGCCTACCTTATTCTGTTTCCCTGATCTCTGACAAAATACACAGTAATTTCCTTTTGTCCCTGATCTGTATAACAAATCTCTGACAATAACATTTACTGTAACCTAGTCCCTGATCTAAAACAGAAAAAAGGCAAATATCTTCCTACCTGAGCCTCCTGGGTCAACCAGTTCGAGACCGCTCTTCAGCCGCAGATCAGAAAAGTGGCCAGCCTCTCAAAACGACAATTCAGTCGGAGGTCTTTGAGTTTCAAGAAGAACCATTTCGGTAGCTTCTCCTACCACGGTACACTCTGATCTGTAGCTGTGGAGGGCTTCCGTCAAGGAGGACCAAACTGTTAAATAAAAACAAATGATAACAACACAGGAGGCTCAGATGCAAAAAGTTTACTAGTGTACACCAGGAGGCAAAATACCACACAATACAAGTATAGAGTTTTGTCTGACATGATGTAGGAAATACACAATTTTATATAGTCATACATTCAAGCTGTGCCCACTTTACTGACGTGGTTAGTCACAGGGCACCTACATCACTATGGTCTACAATATTCTATTCATAAGAAAAAGCTGATGTTATACATTTTAAAAGTTTTCCCATGGGAATAATACAGCCTTGCAAAGCACCTGGTTAGTTATAATGTCTTTCTGTAAAATGTTATTCTTTCAAGGTTTCAGTCCTGCTCAATACAATAGTCGGTTCAGTCTTGTAATATACTTCTTTGTTCTTCTTGCAACATTACTTTAGCAGCTGTGCTTTACCTCTGATAATATTCACAAGGCCAATTATCTCAGAGGAAGGAAGAAGGATTTTCAATGCTTTATACATTTAATTTTCCTGACCCAGCAGATGATCATTAGTGAAAAACATAAGCTTGCTGAGCTGGCTACTGCCAGGGTCAGAGTTCAAATACACTGCAGCTCCAAAGCTTCAAGCAATTACATGTAAAATCATTCTTACTGCCATATTGTAAATAGAATAAAATGCATTATATACTATTTGCTTTTAAACTAGCACTTTATATATGTTCAAATGCATATTTTTTCTAACACCTGGTGATCATATCCTCCCAGGCTACTAAAGCAACAAAGCAACACCTAACACTACACATATGGCTGCTCCCAATAATCCCCAAGAACAAAGCCCATAAGGCAAGCAAACATTTTATCTAGTATTCTTGTCATAGGGGATTCTATTGTATGTCACACAGATATTCTCTTCACCAAAGTGGACAAGGAAAATATAACGGTTAGTTACTAATCTGGAGCTAGGACCCTCAATACCACCCATGCATTCAAGTCACTGCACCACAAGTACCAATATGACCCTTAGTTCATCTGGGTGTAAATGACCTGAGGCGTACCTCGATGGAAAATATGAAAAGAGACATTATGGATATCTGTATGTGTCACACACAGGTACGTGCCTTGCACTGATAAGGATTGTACCTTCATTAAGGATCATACATCAGTATGAGCAGAAAATTACTGATTTTAATAAATGACTTAGATTCTGGTGTTGCTCCATTGGAATCCAATGTCTGCTAGCATGGGAGAATATGGTTAACAGACCATTTTGCTTAGGCAAGGATAGCAGGCACTGGTTTGTGTTATTGCTCAGTGTCTATAGACTAAACAAAAAGCTTCACACCCTACAAACTTTCCTCACTCTGGAGAATTTAGGCATCTGTGCTGTTACAAAGATTTGATTTAAAGACACAGGAAGTATTGTAGCAATGGAAGGCTACAATGCCTTTCACACACTTAGACCAACAGCAGCACAGACAGGGGCTAATGGTGGAGATGTCTCGATCTATGTTAGCAACACATTCAACTCTTGGTCGGTTAAACCGGATGGTGTCCTGAAGTTCATCCATGCCCAAGTCTCCATAGACAAGGCTCCCTAACATGTACTGGACAGCTACAGGTCACTCTCTATGGCCCATGAAGCTCATAAAACTTACCTAGACCTACTAGACGTACTCACCATCCAATCAAATATCCTGTTCAGGGGAAACTTTAACTACCCCTCTATAGACCATGAAACATGAACTATCTCTTACTTGCAGATAAAATGCTTCCTGGACTTTATCAACAAAAACACCCTAAACCAGATAGCGCACCCTCCAACCAGAGGCTCAAACATAATGGACCTAGTACTAACCAACATGGGCATACCTTTAAGCTGTACAGATTTTCACAGAATGTCTAGATTTTTGTCTCATATTTTTGATAATTGTGGTTTTCTGGTAAATTATTGGCATGTCATTAAAGACTGAAGACAGAAAATAATAACAGACAATTGAGTTTTAGACTTCATACCCTTCAGAAATTTCATGCCAAAGCAAAACCTGTCATTCTATCAACTTTCTAATTTGGTAAGAGCAATATTTAAAAAATGTCCGTATTTTCAGGCCTTTGTCCCCCCATTATGTATGGCTTTGTCCATGCCTCTTTCTCTAAGAGGTTGAGAAGTATAAGCATGGGAGAGCGTTGCATCCCACACCATGTCACATTAAGATTGGTGAAGTTGGACCACAAAGCTGCCTCCCTTGAAACAAAATTCAACCCAGAAAACTCAACTAATCCCATAACAGTTAGAAACTAAGCTAAAGCAAAATATATCCTACCAAGTGATGGTTTGTCAAAATTCTCAGCTCCCCTAAACCCAGAGAACACAGGCACTTATGCAGAATATGAACAAATATGTAAATGGCTGCATCAAGGCTGCCATACCTACCAGAAGTAAGCACAGATCTAACATTAAAAACAAAGTACACTGGTGGAATCCTTACCTTAACAGGCTATATAACAAAAGAAAAAAAAAGTCATGGCCAAAATCTGAAAGAGCAACTCTTACAGAGGCAAGAGCTCTGTGATTCAACTAAACAAGAAACTAAGAGTTCTAATAAAGTCCAGCAAGGCTAAAGTCCAGCAAGGCCAACTATGAGGTCAGGATAGCCTTCCAGGCTAAGGTGAATCACAAAGCCTTCTTGAGCCTTGTTAAGAATCTTAACGGTAATACTCAGCAGTGTGCAGAACTGTCGGAAAGTGGCACAACCTTCAGTGATCAGGTTGACATAGCAAATTAACTGTTTAATAAATTTGGCTCTAACCACCCCCCAACTCTCCTCCACACTTCCTGTGAAATCTCTTCTAGCATATCCCCCCAAACTATCAACAGGGAGCAGGTCCTAGAGGTGCTCGCTAAGCCCAAATGCACTGCGTCATTGAGCCCTGGCAATATCCCTAGTTGCTTTCTAAATAGCCTAAACATGACCTAACAAGACCAGTTAAGGCACTCTTCAACTACTGCCTCAAAACAGGCTACATAGCAGGTGAATGGAGGGCCACAATGGTCATCTCTCTTCTTGAAGGTGAGACATCAACTGGCCGCAGGAACTACAGACCCATCAGTCTGACAAGACTAATATGCAAAGCTATGGAATGAGTTATCATGGACATGATCAACAAGGACATTGGCAACCTAATGTGCTCATTCCAGTTTGTCTATGTTAAGGGTAGGTCTTGCCTACTTAACCTGGTAGAATTCTTCAAGAAGGTCACTATAGCTCTGGATAAGGGGAAATGGTGCATACCTCCTACCATGACCTGGTCAAGGCATTTACTACAATACCTCACTCAGTTATTGTTGACAAACTCACAGAACTAGGCATAAATCTCAACATAACTCACTAGGTTGCCAGCTGTCACACCTATAGGACTCAAGAAGTCAGAATCAGTGAGACCACATCCACTAAGGGGTCGGTCACCAGGAGAGTACACCAGGGCTCTGTGATGGGTCCGTTCTTGTTTGGCATCTATTTCTCAGAAGTCAAATCTAATGTCAAAAGCCTCTGACTCACCAAGTTCACAGATGACTGTAAACTGGGAGATATCACAGTACCCCCCACAACACCAACATTCTACAAGAGGGCCTAACACAAATAAATGACTGGTGTAAAAGCCACGGATTAAAACTCAATGCAAATAAATGTCTTATAGTGCCCTTTGAAGAAGTGTTCATCCAAGCTATTTACTTTATCAATTAAGCATCCCTAAGAGTTGTCCTGATAGTTAAGGATTTGGGAACATATGTAGACAGTAATCTGGTGTTTGACTAACACATAGCCAAGACAGTAAGAAAATCGTTCTATGTCACTCAATTGATAAGCAAGTGTTTGATATCCAAATCCCTGGAAGTAATAGTAACACTCTACTCAACCCTTATCAGACTCTTCTTCTGCCCCCTTTGGCATGTACCTAGTCAGGCAATTACAACAGTTGGAATACCCTCCAAGGTTACTCACCAGGAGGATTCAGGGTATGAATAACCTGACCTACACAGATCAATCTATGCCAAGCATGTAAGGTATCCTCAAATCCAGCTCTGAGGGATCTCTTGCATATCTGCAATACAAACAACACCAGAAACACTAGATCCAAGGGCTTGAATTTTGTCTGCAACATAAACAGAACCTGCTGGAAGGACCAATATGTGTCTCAAATGATCCCTGCAACTATAGAATGATCTTCCCATCTATTTGAAGCAGAGTTTATCCCTGACCTTGTTCTGAAGAAACCTTAATCATTGTATAGGAAATTCCAAAGTTACCCCAGGCTTAGACCCCATATCTCTGAAGGGCAGAGGTTGACAGTAAATAAATTAATCACCAAGTAACATTACCCACCCAATATATAACCCTTAGCTACCTCTTTACTAACTTACCCCACTATAAGCATCCAAGGAACTCTGGGACAAAACTGGGTTGGGTTGCATAGCTAGGCTTGTAAAGACCCTGGTAGTCATTATCCTAGTATGAACATATGAAACCATGAACCTATATTGGACCCTCTTTGAATGACATAAAAAACTATTCCAGTTATTGAAGTGAAATATATTTTTTGCTCATATTGTGTCAGAATCCTTGGAGAAGGTAGAATATTACTCATTGATAGGATCATACCTACCTGGGACACATAGTCTGAGAGTTCCCTCATGTCACTCTCCACGTAGGCCAGCAAGGTAAATATCAAGTCATTGATACCTATATGGAGAATGACAGATTCATACTGGTACTTGCTGTCCAAGGACTTGAGAGATTGTGTATGTGTGTGTGTGTGTGTGTGTGTGTGTGTGTGTGTGTGTGTGTGTGTGTGTGTGTGTGTGTGTGTGTGTGTGTGTGTGTGTGTGTGTGTGTGTGTGCGTGCGTGTGAGACCTTATGGGTTCTGGCACCAGACAATCAACAAACCACCACTCTTTCCTTGCTCAGCCTGATAAGAGGTACATCTGTATGCCTTACAATGGAGTCACACTTAACAACATTTGGCTAGGTAGGTGCCTACCTTATGGGCTCAGCATCCATGTCTTTGGGACTCCTTGTGCTATTTGAGGAGGCAGGCTTATCTTACTGATTATGCTGTTCCTGTGTTGTGTTTGGAGGTCTTTGAGGTTTAGGGAAGTTAATCCTTAGAACTTCAGTATTAGATGGATTATGTGTATTGTGATGGCCTTTGTGAGGTACAGTGTGTGGTGTACTGGTAATGATTTTTGTGTCTGAATTTACTGTGTGTGAGATTTTTGCCACCAAGGGCAATATATATGCACATCTTTCACACCACGTTATGTCGTTTGAGTAATAGATGATTATTGGACAGTATGGGACAATTTTTACACTGTTTCAAGATACCCATCTCAGTCAGCCTGGCTGCGAAATCTGTGGGGAAGTACTGGTCACTGGTTTCTACAGTAATGACTCAGTAATGACTATAATTGCTAGATAGGGGCCAAGGGTACTAGCTGCTAGTACAAGGGTCTAGGGATCTACTAAAAGGGAGGAGAATACCGCACAACGTGGCTGGGCTAATATATGCCTTTGGGCAGATAGCCCAGTACCAACCTATGAACCTATGAAGCAAATAGTGGAGCCCTGTGATTTCTGAGCCTGTCACAACACTCAGTCCTATAACTCTGAGCTGCAGATCAATGACCCCAGGTACATTAGAATTTCATAAGCTTCACACTAATGGAGAAAAGAACTAAAGAGTTAAGCATTTCATAAGCTTTTGCTTTTACAGAGGGACAAGGGAAACTGTAATTAGTGTACAAACAATAGGTAGTAGCAGAAGAGCAGTATTTAGTGTATCAGTGGGGCGGGGCTGGGAGGGCTTTAACAATGCAGCAGATAAAAAACAGGGAGAAAACAGAGCATGTGTTATAAACATAAGGGACTGGAATGCAACTTTAAGCAGGCAAATGATAGGCAGAATATAATACTCTAGCAGCAGACATGTAATGTAAATAGCTGTGAAAGCACAGAAGCACAAATCGTACAACAAAAATAACACTGCCACTATTGCTATCCAAATTACAGTCTAAGGCACTAGACCCGATAGAGCTTTACCAGTTACACTGCTTATGGAAAATGATTTAATAAATGACTAAATGAGATTCATTTCATGCAGTAATTCACAATTCTCCCATAATGGTGAAAAAGACTACAAGACCAAAATAATAGACTGACTTAAAATGCAAACTGTTAACATTTACAAGTAATTGTACTTATGGATATAGAAGTGCAGTATAATGTAACATGATGCTCATCTCTTGAAGTAATTCACAACTCTCCCACAACTGAAAAGGAAGCTACAAGCATAATGTCCCAGTTACTTCTGATACAAAATGAGATAAGTGGCAGAAATAAATGTATCAAAATGAAAGTGACTCCAAGTATGGCTCAAATATGCAATAATAGCCAGATAATGCATGAAACAAAGATTAACTTAAGCTTTAACACTCTAATGTGAGAGCTGTCCTAGTTTCATTTCTTGTGCCAGGTAAAATGACCAGAAAGAACATCCAAGGCCAGGTATATAGGAGATGAGACTGGGAGGAGCTTCTAAGACCACATATTCAATAGACACAGGCATATCAAAAGCATCCAAATTTAGAAAGGGTAAGTGGGTAGGAAACAAATTTATTTACATGGTAACTGCACACTTAATATAAAATACCATGAGGATGGAAATATCTTAAAGCTCTACTCAATAATACTCATCTTCCCACAACTGCCAAAATCTTCCACTCTCACTTGTTTAATTACCACAAGATTTAGTTACAGCTCACAATTGGCCAAAGCTTTTTTTTATGTTTGAAAAGTGACTAAAGTGTAGTAATTAGATGAGCAATGCAGGTTAATCCACTTATGACATCTGTAAAGTAACAATGGAATATATAAAACCCAAATAAACTAATACCTTTCACTTAAGTTTCAGAGGAGAGATAAGAAAAATGTAGAAACATGTAAATTCCCCATCAGATCTGACTTAACTATCTAGGTACAGGACAGAAACAACTTGAAAAATCACTACAACCCATAAAATGCCTTCAATTAATAGCTTTAACTTCAGATTCAGAACAGGCACAAAACAGGCAGCACAAGAAAAATGATTTAAATAGTAATATGAAAGCAATAGTTTAAATGCCCTTCCTTGATACAAAATAGAGTACAAAATGCTTTGTTTGGTTTTAGCTTGAAAAGTGCTTTTCAGTTTCCAAGACTTAAAAACAAGATGGTGTAGTTTCATCACACATGTTTTATAGGTTCATAGATTAGTACTAAGCTAACTGCCCTTGTGAGCCATTTTAAGCTTAGTCAATTATCCCTTGTGAGACTCAAACTAACCATTAGGCCATTGCATTCTATTTTATGTGGCATATTTAAACTACGGTAAAAAGGGTACGTTAACACAACCCTGTTACTCTAGCAACTGTCTAAGTTTATAAGAGCAATATTTAAAATATGTCCCTATTTTGTGCCTTTGTCTCCTGCTACACGATAACTTCATGGTAGCCAGACATTTTCTGCACAATGTTGTGAAGATAGGTGAAGGCTGCCAGCCTAGCCAGATAGAATTTTGTAGATAATTCTGTCATTTGTAAATATTAATGTAATCCACGGGCTTGTTCTCTTAAATGTGAAAAGACTGCACTGGATATTGAACTGCAAAAATGTAACAACAGTGTACTCTGCTCTAAGAAAGCTAAGTCAAGCATTTTATGATTGTTTTGATGTCAAAATTCGAAGTCGATATGTCTAGATGGAGGCATCCTGCCTATTGTTTTAAGACCAGAGTTAATGGCTAGAATTTGCATGTATAAATGTCCTTTATTGCTCTGGTTTCTGACCAGGTGTAAAGAATGTAAATGTAGTTTATGTTAGCCTGGGAACACCAGAGAAATGTGAAGAATGATGTCATGTGAAGCAGCTCTGTGTTATCAATTTAAAGAGAAAGAATTAGAGAGCTCAGAGCATTTTGTCTTGAGAACATCCAACATCACCAGAACTACATGTTTCTATATGTAAGTTTATTTTAGAACTATATTTTCCCTTAGATATAGCTAGGAAATAGGAAGATTAGACTAGTTTGTTTTCCTGTGATGTCAGAACTTTTGGTACTGTATTATTTTAAGAATTTCTCTGTGATCTCTGACCTCTTGACTAGCACTGTGTAGTAAGAAGTATTGTATTGTGTTTTTATTATTTATTATTAAATATTTTTAAACCTTTCAACTGTGGCTGTTTTATGTAGAGTTAATTTAGGCTCTAGAGTACATTGCATGTATATAGTGATACTGTACCAAGTCACTCTAATATGCCTTGACTGTTCAGCCACACTTACCATTTGGATAATAATATTGCACAGTAATAATTGGAGAAGGGCCTTTGAGTAGCTGATATTAGTGGGTGGCGGCAGCTGGTACTACCTTTCAGACTGGGCAGAAAAGGGGCACAGCTGGAGAACCTGTGCCAGCCTTCCCTAGGAGTGTTTGTGTTGTTGTATATAACTCATCTCAAAGTGAGTGTGTGTCAGCTACTTGGGCAGGGACACAAAGCACTGGTTGGAAATAGAGGGTGTTGGAGGTTTTAGCTTGCTTACTAGGCTGAGATCTGGACCCTATAGCTGTGCCAGTGGGGAGTCTTATTGGGGACCTGGAAAGAAAGGGAGAGACCAGCCCCAGACTGACTGTGATCTCTTTGTGCTCTTAAGAAACTGTACTTTACTGTGTGTGTATTTATTATCCTTTCCCTATATGGATGCCCCTCACTGTTGTTAGTGGTAGGGATTGAGGCTCCATGATTGCTGGGCCAGTGCACAGGCATCACAAATGTCTTCACATGTATTTTGTGAATGATAGGGTAAATGCAATGATATTTTTTAATCACTGGTATATAGTTATAATTAAAAAATGATGATGCAAACATTCATGTTTTTAATAACCGGGGTGTATTTCAATAGTTAATTTGTGTTATTTGTAAACGTAAATATGTTACTTTGACTTTGCTAAATGTGTGGTTTGGCCATCAAAGTGCTACCATAAATAAAGTAGAACAGTCATGGCACATTTCATCAGGCTTTGTCTGCATTTTCCAGATTTCTTGCACAATGAGGTTTTGAGGTACAGTTTAGTTTTGGTTCAGAGGGAACAGTGTAATTGTTGAACAATTACATGGCTGTGTTTTTGGCCATATTACCTGCATTTTCTTTATTGGGGGCAGTCTTGTTTTTTGGTTAGTACATTTATTTACTTGGTTGAAGATGGCATAGTCATTGGTGGCATTGGCACCTGTTTTTCACTTTGTCAGGGTGTTGCAAACCCAGTATTCTGCCATTTGTCAGTTGGGTTCCTTTGTAATGGTCATTGTTATTTATGGTGTCATTTTGTTTATTTATCATTCGTGTTGGTGATTTGTATTAAAAAAATGTTTTAGTAAGCCATGGTCCCTCATTGTTGTCTGGTTCCATTGTGGAGGGACTGTGTTTTTTTGGGACAGCAGCTAGTGAGTCATTAGTGGGTTGTGAAGAACCCGCGAGTAATGGCTGTTCACTCTGCATGTGCAGTGGCAGCATAAATCATTGGGGGAGGAGAGCTAGTGATGGGCTTTCCATTCAGTCATCCTGATTTCTTTAAGCGAGTGGAGGTACAACTATATGAAGAGATTAGCATGCTGCTTAATTTAAAATGGGGAAAAAGAAAAGGTAGAAATAAAAGTGGGCAACTTATGGGCGAGTTCACCCACCTTATTTGGACATATCTCTCACCTGATGTAGAAGGTATTGGGACCAGATTATTGCAGAATGTCTACTTTTTGCTTCAGATTTGGAACTTACCATGCATATGTTTGAGGCAGGGAAAACATTTGTTTTGAGTAGTATCTTCATTTCACCCACACTGATGCCTAGATACAAAGACAAAAAAACTGGCTTTAACAATAGGCTAAGAAGTTGGTATGTATCATCCTGGGATGATATAGTAGATAAGAATGGCTTACATCTGTTATACCAATGCTTACTCATGCTGGCTAAAGCCCCTGCTAGACATTCCTACATAGGAAATTCAAATTCAAATTTGGACATCATCAGGGTGACACTACTTAATTCTAGGAATCTAACTAGGAAGACGCCAAACCTTGAGGCCTTCTGCATCTTAAACTCATTCATATTTGTACAGTTACTGAGATATGGTTTCAATGCAATGACAGTATTCCCTCTATACCAGTGTTTAGCATCTAGCATGTCTTTTGACGCTTGAGAAATTGTGTGAAAGCATCTATATTTTGTTAGAAACATTGTTAGAAACATTGTTTCACATAAAATTACCCTCAACTGTAACTTGGAGCTTGTGGAGATTAAAATCATCCTGAACAAATCCAACTATTAATTTATTGCTAGCTGCAAATCCCCATCAGTGTTGTCCAAAGATCATAGAAATTACCTCAATACCATTGAGGCATTAAATATCAAACCAAATACCTTCTTGCTAGGGGACTTCGCTTATCCAAACATTGATTGGCACACTTACACCGCCAAAAATAGCTATACTCAGCATTTATGAAACTTCATTAATACCAATACACCGGATTAAATTGAAAAACTTCCCACTAGAGGCTCTATTATTTTTGACCTGGTCCTTACCAACCTAGTTTCTGCCTGCACCCAACCCTGCATCTCCTATTCCCTAGCTAAGTCTGAATATAAATCAGTCATTTTATGTGCCAGGTCTACTGGTAACACCCCATAACCAAATGAGAACATTTTAGGGGCTTCTCCAAGGAAACCTACTTCACCTTGTAGAAGACACATGTAAAATCCTCAATAATCCATTGCAAATAAGACCCAGGTGAGATGGCTGCTGCATTCATCTCTCACTTTTACCAACACATAAACAGTTAGATAGAAAAGTCATTACCCATCTGTCCTAAATAAGAATATAAATTTGGGAATGAACTTCTCTGGTGGAGCTCCCATATTAAAAAAACTGTACATCAAAAGAAGGAACATAATGAAAAGTTGCAAAAAATCCCCATCTCCCTACATCAAGACTACACTGAAACATGCCAGCAAGGAACTTATAAACACTATTAAAAATGCAACACCGAGTGTAAATTTAAGGCTGCTGCAGATTCCAAAAGAAAATACAATTCTTTCTTCAGTAATGCCAGAAATGTAAGACATAATGTCCAACACCGAAAATAGCTAATCTATGATAATTTAGTCCATTCTGACCTCAGGAATATAGCTAATATACTAGTAGACAGATGCAGTGCTAACATTACTGTCCTGCCCTCATTGTTTCCCCTGCAAGCCATGAAAATTTAGTTTCTCCTGTAATCACCTTGGAAAAAATCTTGGGACCCCTGTAAAAGTCTAAATATAATACTTCCATGGGGCTAGACAACATACCAGGCTGCATTATAATCAGTGCAAAGTATTTACTTTCTGAGCCTCTACTGAATTGTTTGACATCAACAGGTATACAGGATTTGTTCCTGATGACTGGAAAACAACAACTGTTACTCCCTTACTCCCCTACATAAGGGTGACCCTCTACACACCATGGAAATTATAGACCCATCAGCCTTACTAGTCTTATATGCAAACCCATGGAATATATCATAGCAGAATTCATCTGTGCAAACAAATGCAACTCAGCTGATTTAGATCCCAATCAGTTTGGCATTATGAAGGGCAAATCTTGTCGCCTGAAACTAGTAAGCATCTTTGAAAATGTTACAGGGACCTTGGACAATATTCATTCTGTGAACATCAGTTACCATGACTTGACTAATGCTTTTGACATTATACCCCCTGCTGGTATTATTGAAAAATTAGACAAGCTTTATGTAAACCCTCTACACACACTGCTGGATGGCAAACTGACTATCCAACAGATCCTCAGTTGTGAAAGTTGCTAGTTCTCTTCTGAATGTAAATTTGTAACTAGGGTGGTGCCACAGGAAACATTTCTGGACCCTGTTCTGTTTGGCATTTATTTTACAGGTATCCAAGCCAATACCCCAGAAGTGTGGTTGACCATGTTTGCAAATTGCTACAAACTGGGCACATTTACATACTTATCCACTGATACAAACCACCTCCAGCAAGGGCTGAACTATGCACATGCATAATGTATCAAAAATGGTCTCTAACTAAATGAAAAAAGGTGCATCACAGTAGCATTTGGCAGAAAGGTTCTTCACACCTTCTGTGTTATAAATGGTACTCTTCTTCAGACAGATTTTGTGAGGAGACCCAGGTGCTTACATGGATAGCTTTCTTTCATTTGATTATCGTGTTTTCACCATAGGCAGGAAATCCTTTTACCTGTGCCATTTAATTTCCAAGGAAATACCTTCAAGATCCAAATAAATCATGCTACCACTGTACTCTTTCCTTATCAGAACCATCATTGAATACAATGCCCCCTTTGGTTTGTAAAAATCCAAGCATATCACTCATCTGGAAAGGCTCCAAAGGTTTTAACCAAGAAAATTAAAGGTTTTAAGTCCCTCAGCTACTCCAGTAGACTAAAAGACTCTCCTTAAACTCTGCAGTCTACAAGTTACTGAGACGTGAGCTGCATCCTCTTTGATTTCCTATTTCTTAGAGAAAACAGTGGCTCTACAAATGGCCACACTAAGGACGTTTACACCAACAAATACACAGGTCTCACTGGAGAGAGAGGTTCTTAACTCAACTTATGCCTACACTATGGAATAAGTGGGTTCCTATTAGATGAACGAAGATGCATTCTATCGAATGCGTCTTGGTCAAACTTAAAACAATGAAAAGGCAAAATAGCAAAGCGGCTTTTAAGCAAATTCTTTACCAGAGAAAGAATTTGTTTGGGCGCTTCTTTTACTTTGCCATTTTCAGCACTATAGTGCGATCTCAGAGTTGCTATATTTAAGTAGGGGGGGTGTTGGGAGCAAAGTCCACCACTTTATGTATTCTTTCAATTTTTTTTTCTTTTTTTTTTTTTGGAACAGCGATTTTTTTCCCTTGGAAAAAATCACTGTTCTGAGCTTTCGCTTACATGGGGTCGATTATTCATCGTTCGTTTTTTTAAGCATTCGATGATATAATACAGACCCGAATAAGTTACCACTACAGGTCAACTAGAGATTACCACTTTGGATAACTTTAACGCTAAACTTGATGAGTGGATGGATTGACACAAATTTACACCCAGATTATCATGTACAGCCCTGCCCAATTTGAGAAGTGAACACTATGAACTGCTTGAAAAGGGTGCAAGAACTTTTAAGTTTGTCTGTTTATAGGTTAATATGGCTAGGCATCTTGCTGTCTCTGATTGCTTGTCTAGTATGTTCCTATGCATCATGCACACTGGAGAAGAATTACGTCTTTTTAAACCTGCTGATTATGTGTACAGTAGCATTATATTTGATAGCTTTTATTTCTCTTTCAAGATTTCAGGGCAGATACCTAGACTGCTGTCAAAATGAAGGATGATGAGACATCTTAGAAAATATTCAGTGATGCAAGTGCTCAAAGATGGAATGGAGGATACACACTCTAGCATTTTCCTTCAGCTTCTTGAGATCAGTTTGCTTAGCTTTTAAAAGCCCAGGCATGGAATTTAGTGTTATATTTTATCTTCTCTGATCAAATTACATGTCACAGTGATGCTTGTAGGAACACATTTCAGCATATTGTTATTAATCTGAGATTGTACCGACTTGGAGAGATAGAGTGAGACATTTATTCTTTTTCTATGCACTGTTCATTCTGCAATTTGTGATTTCATAGTAAGAATAATAAAGTATGATGGGTATATACAGCCTTCAGTAACCCCTAGGGGCTGTTGGGAGGGTTGCCTCCTGAAAAAATGTTGGTTTTATTGTGGTCGGTGTGTTTGTATAAAAGTGCATATCTTTAAGGGTAGTGGTGTTAGAAAGGCTTATGTACTCAACAGAATAACCTTAGCTTATGAGGACTAAGGAGATGCATTTTGAGGGGACTAAAAACCCTATGTGGCACTCTGCATTCTCCTTGCATATTAGCAGGGATATTAATTAGATTAAGAAGTGATGATTAACTAGTGATGTTAGGGCACATTTATTCAGGAGACATATGTAACATTTCAAGGACATGTAAAGTTGCCAGCTTTATGGAATAATATTGTGTCTGCAGCTCATTCCTTCTAAAAGGCAGGGCATAGGGGTAACTACTACATTTAAGCCTTCACTAAGGCTCATATCTATTACCATTGTTTTTAACCTTAATGGCTGTTATGCCATTTAGGTCTGTTATGTCAAAGGTATTACGTGCATATTTGCTTTTTTTCCCTTATTTCCTTTATGTATCATAAATACAAGTATAAGTAGTGTATGGAAGTAATTAGCATGTAGACATAAGGCACTGCAATCCATTGGCTTCAGAAGACCATCATTTAGCAAATCACTAACTGCTGAAACTATACCAATAAAATAATTTATGGGTTCATTTGATTAAAGTGACCTGCTTTTCATATCATTCTCATATCTGATTTTATGTGTTCATGTGTAAGATTGTGTGCATGTGTGTGTGTGTGTGTGCTGGGGGTGGGGGGGTGCATGCTAGTTGTTGGAGAAGTTTTCAGTAGCATAGATTGCACATTTTGATAACAGTTCAATATTGTCACTCAAGGACAATTCAGTAAAAAATAAATGTATTACTAATAATAATAATAATAATAATAATAATAATAATAATAATAATAATAATAACTGCAGTTGGAATCTAGTGGCTTTTAAAAACTCAAGTTTTAAGATGTTTCCTTTTGCATGCACTCCAGATATATTAGCTGATAGTGACTCATCTCAGGATTCTCATACATTCATAAGGATTACTGTAAAGCCAGTGTATTGGAGACATTGGGATATCTGGAAAATGAGAAGGAAGGAGCAGGAGTAGGCCTGTTTTAAGGATGAGCTATATCAGTTAAATAATACTATCTACCAGTATGTAGCAGTGGGCTGTGGGCCCAATTTGTTGAGAAAGGTCTGACTAGCAGTGAATTCAAGGTGATCAAATCCTTTGTCTTTCATTAAGACTGATAATGTTTGCACTTAGTTGGCCTTAGATGTTTATGACATTTGACTGTTATGGGTAAAAGGGTTAAAGGGGGGAAAAGGTACAGCAGTGGTAAAAGTACTTCATAAACTGTTGCATATGTCTGACTACTTACCTTGAATAATAATTTCAGATTGCATCAGAAATTTGCTATTTTTTTCTATTCTAAATATGGTCATTTGGGATCTTTATCAATAGTATATTGTCCAAAACCTGCATTTGATGCAGATTCATTTGGATTGTCTTACCAACATATACTTCACACTAAACTGTTTATATGGTTTTTGTAACTAGTCTAGTTAATATTACACCACATGAAACCTGATTAGTTTGGGTTGGATAAAATTATATTTATATTTATATCTAGGGCTGTACAGACAGGATTTTGTCTGTACTATTATTGATTTTTTATACATATTGAGGGAATTCTTAACCACTGGCTTTGCTTTGTGGGATTTTCTCTGGTTTCTAAAGGTATTATAATTTTTGTTTATTTGTATTTATGTTTCTTTTATTTTATAGTGAGTCTGATTTATTTTAAGGAGGTGCTTGTCACCTTTGAACCCTTATTGCTTCATAGTGACCTTCCTTCATTTATGACTGATGTATGTACTGAGATATGAGCTCAGAGTATTAGAACTGACCTAGGAATCGCAAGTGTTCTAAGTGGTCACTTTTAGTATAAGCCTCAACTTTATGTTAATGAAGTTATATTAACTCTTAATATCGCTGCTATATGGCCATATATTTCTTCCTCTGGTACAGTTTTGGTTTGTTTGATTGTTTTTCCTTTTTGGGATACTTAAATTATGACTTTCCTATTTTTCTGCACCAGTTTTTAGCAATTTATGTATAAGTCTATATTGTAAAGCACACAGTGTGCTCAGAAAGACAGAGGAATTTTGATCTGTTAAAAAAAAACAAAAAAACATATGAAACTTTTGTTTCTCACCCAACATATAGGACAAGCCATTCTTTTATCACATAAATTGATCAAGTCATGAGAAAGTGAGGTCCTTCCTTTCTTACTTTGGCCAGAGTGTTAAAATGATTGTAACTTTTTAGTAAAACTGGTTTCCAGAATGGTATAGTTTTCAATAATTTTCAGAATGTCATGCCTTACCTTATTTGTTAATTCCCTTGTGTTTGTTTAAAAAAGTTGACTGTCCTCCTTAAAAGTTTTCAATCTTTAAACGGTTCATAAAACTTGGATGTGTGAAGAAAACACATATATGGTACATAAGCATTTCAGAAAGTTCTATACGGGATATTAAAACTGAGATGATAATAGGTCAGTGATGATTTACCTTTGCTTACTATAAAATGTGTGCTTCTGTGCAAGAGTACTTACAATATAAACACTTCTCCCTTCAACTAAATCTTCAGTTTCATTTTATCCCTTATTTTACAATGTTTAGTTAACTCCCATTTAGAAAAAAGTATGCAGTTAAAATAAACTAAGTTGGCTACATCACTGCTTCTTTTGGCTGGACTTACATTACAGGAACAAACATTAAACAAGGATAATTCCTGGAGGTCAAAACACAAATAGAGGAAAATCATGTGCAAAAGGTAAGGAGTCATGTGTTCATAGGTTCATAGGACAATACTAGGCTATTGGCCCGTAGGTCATTATAGGCCTAGCCAAGAATTACACCCATGTTTCTACAAAGTCAGCACCTGTTTTCCCTGTAATTACATACCTGTTTTACCGGTATGTTACAAAATAATACAATTAAGGTATTCCTAAAAGAAACACAGCAGTATTAGGAAAAAAATAGGGCATATTAAAGGTTTTAGCTATTATACTGTTATTATAAAATAGCAATTAACCATTATATTTGAAACAATTGCAGTGGGAATCTTTGAACATAGCCCTTTTCAGTTCAGGTTTAAAGTTTTGTAAGGCATTTTCTTGTCTGGTATTTGCTTGTATTTTGCTCCAAACAGAGAGATCTAATTTAGAGAAGGCTCTTTCCCCTAGCATTGATTTGAGTCTGGGTCTTAGTAGGGACAACATTTAGCTTTAAATGATGTGCTGCCGAATAGATGTCTGATAACACTCAGCTCCAGACCCATGAGGGTCATGATCCATTACTACTGGTGGTACAAAAAACAGAGATTAATAGCATTTAGGTAAGCATCAGTCTAAAGCCCACCTCTCATATCAAAGAAAAAACATTGTAAACACCTTAAAGCACTGTAAGTGTTATGTGAGGAAGGAAATTAAGAATAAGCATAAAAAACAAAAAAATAGAAAGAAGAACCCCTGTGCCATATAGTATGAAAATCAAGAAAAAGCCGTTACAACTATACACCCAAAATAGCTGCAAGAAAATGGAACAAGCAATACTTTCCTTCTCTTATTCGCACAAATATACGCTGCTTCGTGTTTCTTCAATAAGGTTGATTTATTCAAAATGTTAAGCGGAACCAACTACAATAAAATATGGTTAATTTAAAACAACAAATATTCAACGCTTTTCATTTTCGGCTGTCCAAAAACTTTGTCAAACAAGTTATTACTCCACCTCTTCCTTCTATTTATAACATCTAATGACATCACATGTCTCTTACACAATGTAAAATCAACTTATTTATCATTAATCTTTTGTATTCTAATATACATTTGTTAATTAATAAAAACCAGTCAAGTCTCTACTGTCATATACTCCTGTTATATATTCTTATCTATTCTGATGTATGTTAATACGTATGCAAACCACTTTGTAACACATTAAAAGTACTCTAAGTTGCAGGTTCAGCGCAAACTTCTACCCCCCCTCCCCACCAAAAGGGCAAATATCTATCCCAGCAGAGTGCTGCCCCCTGACATCTCAGATGCTCAGGTAAGAGCCGCCCTCTCCAAAGCAAAAAACACAGCATCAATGGGACCAGATGGTATCCCGGGCTGCGTCCTACATGAACTCCAAGAAGAGCTAAACCCAAACATAAAACTACTGTTCAATCTCAGCCTTACTACAGGATATGTGCCCAAAGAGTGGCGTACAGCAACAGTGGTCCCTCTCCATAAAGGTGGTGCCTCAACGGATCCTGGAAACTATCGCCCCATAAGCCTGACTAGCTTGGTCTGCAAAGCTATGGAAAGGATCATCATGGACCTCATAAATAAAGATATTGGGGACCTACAAACACTGGATCTTACCCAGTTCGGCTTTGTTAAGGGCAGATCCTGCCTCTTAAACCTGGTTGATTTCTTTGAAACAGTCACCAAGGCCATTGACGAGGGACAGGTGGTCCACACAGCCTACCTGGACCTCGCAAAGCCTTCGATACAATACCCCACTTGGGCATTATAGATAAGCTCACCAGCTTAAATATAAACCCCTATGTCACTAGATGGATTGCAAACTGGCTCAAGGACAGAACCCACATGGTTAGAATTGCTGGAGCCATGGCAGACTCCAAACCAGTTACAAGTGGTGTCCCACAAGGCTCAGTCCTGGGACCTCTCTTGTTTGGTATATATTTCTCGGAGGTACAGGCCAACACGGAAGGACTGTGGCTGACCAAGTTCACAGATGACTGCAAACTGGGCACCATAATCGACTCTCCAGCCGACACAAGCATCCTCCAAAAGGGCCTCATAGAAACAGACAACTGGTGCCAGAGCCATGGCCACAAGCTAAATGCCAAAAAGTGTATAGTCATCCCTTTGGCAAAAACAAAGTGCCCACAAATTACCACATAGGTGGAAATCCATTAAGTACAGAAGAAGTAATTAGGGACCTGGGGACCCAAGTTGATAGCAATCTCTCATTTGACAACCACGTGGCCAAAGTGGTTAGAAAAACATTTTATATAGCCCACCTAATCATGAAGGGATTCACATCTAGATCAGGGGAGGTCATCGTGCCTCTTTACTCATCCCTCAACAGGCCCATAATTGAGTACAATGCCCCTTTTGGGATGTACCTTACCAGACACCTGCAGCAACTGGAAAGACCCCAAAAGTACCTCACCAAGAGGATCAAAGGGCTCAAACAGATGCCATATGCTGCCCGGTTAAAGAAACTCCAGCTCTACTCAGTGGCATACCGCCTGTACAGAGGCGATCTGTGCCTGACGTATAAAGCCGTGTCCAGCCCGGAATTAATGGACATGCTGCACCTCAGAAAATCCAAATCCCATCGAGCTACGCGCTCGAGAGACTTGAACCTCGGCACTGAAATAAATAGGACATGCTGGAGGGACAGATTCATAACCCAGAGGCTCCCTTCACTCTGGAATAAAATCCCAGTCCAGGTTAGGCAGAGTCCCTCATTGACTCTCTTCAAGAGGAATCTTGATGAGTGGATGGGAGATTGTAGGTTTACCCCAGGTATCACTTCTGTGTCACTGTTAGATAGAGCCACAGTATACTAACCTCGAAAAAGGGCATAGCAAAATAAATTTAAAATGGGTGGCGAAAGCCAAACACATTCTGGATAGGCTTATAAATGCCCTAGGGCAGATAGCCTAGTATGAACCTATGAACCTATGAACCTATCTAATTAACAAAAAGAGCCTGTTGCAATTGATATGAACTTTTCCACTACCTCTCGTACCAGCTTGGTGGACATGGGCATCCTAAGGTAATGTAGAAATTGCCTTAAGTTTACTGACCACCTAATTCTTAAACAAACTGATAAGGTATATCAGAGATATAGTTACAGAATGTCATTGGTGGCAAATCTCTCACATAAAAACATTTCAAATGTCAGTCAGGTTGTTAGTAGTTGACACACTGCATCCATTACACGCAGTTCAAAGTAGACACATAAACCCACATACGTCGAGGCACTTAAATGTAACATTCCTAAACCTCAAAGACCTCCTAGACAAAGTACACATAACAAGTACCCTCAGCAGCTCTTAATGCCCTTTTTCAAAACAACACCGACATCAACACATTCAGCTACATCTCATCCAGCCTCTACTTCTAAGTTCATAAGTCAAGCCACCACACAGTCCAACATTCTGGTCATTGGAGACTCCATTGCGAGACACAGTGATGTCCCTATCATCAGGCTGAGTCAGAAGAAAGTCACTACTAGTTGCTTATCAGGGGTCAGGATCTGCCAACTTACTCATGCACTCAGGTCATTGAACCATAAGTACCAGTATGACTGTCATAGTTCATGTGAGTGTAAATGATTTGAGATGCACCTCCCTAGACTATATGAAGAGATACGTCATGGAGCTCTTGAAAGGTAAAATGTTGCTCAATGCTAAGCTCATACCAATCCCAGGCTGGTATGAGTCTAGCATTGAACAACATTTTACCTTGTCCAGAGATGATGCTACAGTACAAATAGAAAATGATTGACTTTAATAATTGCCTTAGTTTTTGGTGTTATTCTAAGGGGGTGCAATATTTGTCAGTATGGAAGGAGAGGATCAACAGATCATGCTGTCATACCAAGTATGGCCTGTACCCCTCCTCTCTAGGCTTTTGATAGGCTTTTGAATATTAGCTGAAACACTGCCCTCCCCCATAGTGCCTTTTTATGGCAATGCCAAACTGAAAGTACTTACTTCCAACGCAGCAAATCAAAATGAAAAAAATCCAAACGTTTCAGTGCTTTTGAGTCTAAACAAGAACCTTCACTCCCTATAAGCTGACCTCACCCTAGAGAATACTGACATCTATGCAGTCACTGAGATGTGGTTTAAAGCCATGGACAGCACACTGGCAGTGCAAAGCTGTAATGTCTTTCATTAGGCCAGCTACTACACAGACAGGGACTATAAAGGTGGATGTGTTTCAATTTACATAAAAAATAAATATACTTAAAGGCTGTTTAAACAGGACAATGCACTTGAGCTTCTCCATGTTCAAATCACCATAGGCAAAATCCTATTCCACTGCTTTGCAAGCTACAGGTCCCACTCTATGATGCAGGAATTCCATAACATGTATTTAAGCTTATTTGAAACACTCACCAACCAACCAACCTAATACCATGGTCATGGGCTTTAATTACCCCATTATTAACTGTTAATCATACACAACACAGAGTGTGCAGGCACAAAGATTCCTGGATTCTGTTGACACAGACTACCTGAATCAGAATCTCAATATGCCAGCCGGGGTGCAAACATATTGGATCTGGTTCTCAACAATATGGGAGAGTGCAGCATAATCCCTAGTGTAATGTCTTGTCTGTTAAGGTCAGACCACAGACAGTTCTCCTTTGAAGTAAAAATAAAGCATGGAGCGGAGCAACCCTGGAGTTTTCAGGAACTACTCTAAAGCTATCTTCCTACTATTAAGTGATAATCTAGCAGAATTTCAAGCCCACCAAAACCATGAGAACACTATTGCCTATAAGTAACTGTCCACAGAAACCCTATATAAGCATGTTAATAGCTGCAGAAAGGCAGCTGTACCCACCAGAAAGAAGTGCATAACTCACTAACAAGCCACCCTTGTGGAATCAGAACATCAGTAGACTCTATAACAGGAAGAAAAAAATTATAGCAGAAGTTAGGAGGCATATCACCCAACAGGATAAAAGCACTCTTATCAAAGTACACAAAACAACACAGAGGCCATGTTTGGCATTGGGGTTGGTAAGATGGTTAAGATGTTTAAGTTAGAGGCACAAGATGAAGGTTTTGATTCACAAATGAGATAATTAGCTAGGCTTAAAATGGCACACAAGGGTACTTAACCTTGTACTAACAGATGAACATATAAATATACACTTAACCATTATAGGAACTCTGGCTGTCTAACATCTGCTCTGTTCCTTGACCTGTCTAAAATTTTTACAACATCATTCATCAAACTTCCATCCCTAAGACTAGCAGAATCTTCCCTATATTGGTTTCATAGCCAGACGTCAAACAGGGTATAGGCTGTCCAATGGCAAAATGACTTTTTCCTCTTTCCTTCCTGTGATTGTCAGTGTTATACAAAGATCCACACTTGGCCCCAGTTGCTTAGCTTATTTAGTAATGACCTACATAAAGCTGCCAAACATGGTACCATTATAAAATATGCTGATGACTCAACTATAATTGGTGAAGCCAAGACTATATCCATGCTCCAGAATCTAACTCAGCAATCATTTCCTCTTTTTAGTCTTTGCTGGATATCTTCCAACTTGTCTTAAATCCTAAAAAGAGCAAGCTACTACTGTTCACACCCGAACATATTATTCATAATGAGCTTTTCTCAATAACTTCACCTAATAATTCTATGACTGAATTGTTTAAACATATCAAGATCTTAGGTATGATCATAGATGAACATATGAAATTTGAAAATCATTTTCAACAACAAAAAAAAAATCACTAAAAGGTAGGCTGCTTATACAAGATAAAATCTCATCTTACTGGAGTATCCAGGAAAAAATACAGTAACAGCCTACACACTTCCAACACTTGTAAATGCCTCTCCCATTTTTACTACTCAACTCATCACTAACAACCACATGTGAGTAATGTGGCTCTAAAAACTTAAAGTGGCAAAATTTGCAACTAATGAGCATTATGGGTGTTACAATTGTATCACAATGAAGCAATTAAATTGGCTTGAACTAGCTAACACACTTACCTGTTCACAGCTACTAATAACTTATAAACTATTTAATAACTCAGACAAGATAATCATAATCAATACTATTAAGTTCTGCTCTCCTATTACAACCAGGTCTATATCATATAATCGAAAGCTGACAATGTTGAACACTCTAAAGAGCGAAAATGCTGGAACTCAAACTCCTTATTATGGGGGGGGCACTAAATTATGAGATCGCACTACAGGGAGGATAGAGCAAATATTCCACTCGTCACTGTACTGCAATCTCAATAACAGAACTTCGAGTTCTGTCATTTTCGCTCTTTAGAGCATTCGACATTGTCAACTTTCAATTATATGATATAGACCCATAGGGCCCCACATGCCACTGACAAATCTCTATTCACCATAACCTAACCTATTAACACTGATTGCAAATCCTTGCCTTCAAATAGTGTAGCTAGCAAATACATTTCCATCCCAGCCCCGCTAAGACTATTCAACTCCTAAGAACTTTAAAATTCAACTGAAGCAACATCTAATGGATACATTGCTTTGCACACATATATCCTTAGGCTGGAGACTATATACTATAACCACTGAGTACTACAATACAGCATATTTTATCTCCTTTGTGACCTGGAATTATGTGCAGTTTCTATTATGTCTCTATCACCATCTGTAAATTAGTTTTCTCCTTACTCTAAATGCTGCCTTTCTTTTCTTCTTAATTCATCTAAATCTGCAATCATTTTGCTCTTTTTATTTTCTTTTAACTTTACTTCTGTAAGCTCAGAGCATTTATATTTCTTCCCATTTTTTTCAACTCAATTCAGTTGTCTTATGTACTTCTAAGTCTCTATAGTAGATTTGCCACATATTATATTTATAAATACTTCTAGATTAACTTTATCTCATGCATGTATATTTAAGAATGTAATTTTTGTTTTTCAGTTTTTATTTTTTTATTTAACATTTGTTAACTGGGAAAGTCCAACTTGGAACAAAGCCAAATTTCAGTGGAGGCCCGGGGAGAAACACTCCAGACGCATGTCTTTGTAACATGGGAGGAAACCAGAGCACCCGGAGGAAACTCACATGAATGCAGGAATGATATGCAGACTCCACAGAGAAGGTACCCCAGCTGAGAATCGAACTGGAGAATGTCTTGCTGTGAGGCAGCAATGCTACCACTTCACTACTGTACCATCCTCATTGCTATGCTTAATTCATTATTGAAATGAAGTATAACTGTTGCATGTACCCTTTGTTTCTGTATGACCATTTAAGTTTGATACTACTGTAAAACAGTTACATTTTGGATCTTTCTCCCCTGGCCTTCTTTGAAAAAGGGCTTTGCCCAGGTAGATTTTCCAGGTAAACAAATATCATTAAATAAATAATAATGAATAAATATTTTTGAAATAGATAAGATCTATACATCATTATGGTAGTCATAGTTTTAATGTTATTTGCTTGTTAAAAAAACAAAATGCTCTACAATGTAAGCTCTTTCCTCTAAGTAACCAAAATGTTAATTTTTAATGCATTTTAGCTGAACAAATGATAATGATTGCTTGATTAGTATAGAATTGTGTGGTCTTTCCTTAAGGAATTTAGGTCCATGGAGTTTGAATCTTACACTTTACAGTCACTATGTCATTTGACAGTGCCAGTCCTAAACTAACATTTAACAGTATTGTACATGGCAAAAACATTTTCAAGGAGAATGCCAAAAAAAGTTTTGGCACTTTAGGTGAAAAGATGTTGGTCAATAAAGACTAAATTTTGATTGCTGATAACAGCTATTTCACTGTGGAAAGGAAAGAGTAATTCTAAATTCCACCTCTTTAAACTAAGATCTCTTTTGCAAGAACTTTAAATCATAGCCTGTACAGGACTGAAAGAGATGGGTAATATTGTAACACCCCAGAGCTGCAGCTTTAGGTGAACATATTCCTGGACTGTCACTAGTGTTACATTTGCACCCATATAAAACATGATTTAATAAAAAGCATCATCGCTGTGTTCTCTATTTCATTGTTTTTCCAGGTGTTCCATTTGGAATGTGTATGAAACACTATAGTATCTTGCATCTGATCTTACAAGATAATTACAATTTACATATAAAAATAATTAAAGTAGAAAATACTTGGCATAACATTGTTGTAACTAATTAAGAAATATTTATTTCTGTAAAAGTAATAATGCCTGCTTCCTTGACCTGTGCCATGCATAAATACAGGTCACTTGCTCAAAAAGAGTAAGTAAACACAAAAGATCATTTGAGCAAAGTATAAGCAAATGATGGATTCTGAAACATTAGCATACAAGCAATTATGTAACTGGTAACTGCAACACATTTGTGACTGCAGCCAGAGCTAGTAATGGCACAAACAGAAGTTGGGATCCTTTTTGCTTTTCACTTGTTCACTTGTTGCTTGACTTCAAATGTCATAGGATCATGGGATTATAGGAAGTTACTAGCCTATTGGCCCTGAGGCCCTTATAAGCCTAGCCAAAAGTTTAGCCCATGCATAAACAAATCAGCACTCGATGCCCCTGTCCAGCAGGGACACAGGTAGAATCCCAGGGATACATTTTCTATTTCCCATCCAGTTATCCAGATTGCGCTTAAAAAGGGGTGAAGAGGTACTCTGCTTGACGTGGAGAGGGAGTTTGTTCCATAGATGGGGGAGTCTCTGGGACAAACATCTGTCCAGCCAGCAAGTCCTATTGATGTCACCGACCAAGTTGAGGTTGCATGTGCGGGTTTCTCAAGTGGAGCTTGACTTGCGATATGCAGCAGTCCCAGCAAGGCAGGTTCCGAGATCGCCTTGTATGCCAGACAGAGGTCACCTCTGAGGAGTCTATATGAAACAGAGTAGAGGCATAGGGCTTTTAGCCTATCTGTGTATGGTAGATTTCTGAGACCGTGGATTCTCCTGGTGAGGAACCTCTGTGGTCTCTCCAGCTGCTGCATGTGCTTTGCGAGGTACATGCTGAATGGGGCATTATACTCAGTAATGGGCCTTATAAGGGAAGAATACAGGGTTGTTATGACCTCCTTGTCCCTGGATGAGATACCCTTACTTATGAGGTGGGCCATGTAGAAAACTTTCCATACAATGAAAACAACATGGTGGTCAAAAGTCAGGCTGCTATCAATTTGGGTGCCCAAATCCCTCATGACTGACTGCATGCTTAGAACGTTGTTATTAATGTGATCATTTGTGGGGACATCTCTCTCCCCCCAAAGGAGATGCTAATGCATTTTTTTGAATTCAGCTTGAGGCCATGTTTCTGGCACCAGTCATCTGTTTGGGTGAGACCCTCTTGGAGGATGTCCACGTTACTAGGGGAATTAATGACAGCTCCCAACTTGCAGTCATCTGCAAACTTGGTCAGCCATAGCCCACTGGTTTTGGCCTGTACCTCAGAAAAGTATATCCCAAATAACAGAGGCCCCAAGACCGAACCCTGGGGTACTACAATCGATATAGGTCTACTGCTTGAGGTGGCTTCCCCTATTTTGACTAGGTGTGACTATCAGTGAACGAGTTTGCTATCCATCTGGTAAAATACAGATTGATGCCTAGTTGAGAGAGTTTATCTATTATGCCCGAGTTGGGAATAGTATTGAAGGCTTTGGCCAGGTCAAGGTAGGCAGTGTGCACTGTCTTCCCCTCATCCATGGCTTTGGGGACTATCTCAAAAAAGTCAACCAAATTTAGCAGACATGACCTCCCCTTGATGAAGCCAAACTGTGTGGAATTGAGTGTTTGGAGCTTGCCAATGTCCTTGTTTATGAGGTCCATGATAATCCGTTCCATGGCCTTGCAGATCAGGCTAGTTAGGCTTATGGGTCTATAATTTCCCAGACGCTCCACCTTTGTGTAAAGGGATGACAGTGGCTGTCCTCCACTCAGCTGGGACAAAAGCGATACTCAGGCTTTGGTTGAATAGGGTGCCTAATGGTGCTGCAAGTTCCTGCCTGAGTTTATGTAGGATGCAGCCTGGGATGTAATCAGATCCCATAGAGGCTGTATATTTTGCCTTTGAGAGAGAAGTGATGACCTGATCCCTAGATATAAGGGGAAGAGGGCAGGTATTGGGAATGTCCTGATTTACTGATGGGAGGGACAGAGGGGTGAAGTTTTCACTGAATTTGTCAGCCAGCAGGTTTGCTATATCTACGGCATTTGTATATGTAGTGTCCTTGACCATCAGTTCTGAACAGATCTGGGTGCTACCTTTGAGATTACAGACGTATGTGAAGAAGGCCTTATGGTTGTCTCTAGTAGATGTGGCCAATTTGGACTCGAAGTTTGCTTTGGAGGATTTAACTAGTGATCGCATTTGCTTGTTTAGGCTAAGGAGAGATTGCTTCCAGTTGGGCACCTGCTCCTTCTTGGTCCTGGTCAGCAATTCTTTTCTTCTGTTATAGAGTTTATTTATTGCAGATGTCTACCAGACAGGTTTACTCTTCCTTGTGGAGGATGATTTAGTCCTGTTAGGTATTCCTGATTCCATGCATCTATATAAATGTTTGTATAGTAATTTGGTATAGTTTGGGATACTGGTGCCAGTTCCTAGAGAGGGGGAGGGGGCTGCAGAGCTGTTTATACCATCCCTCAGGAGGTTGTAATCAACTTTGGAGAAGTTTTTTGATCGACCCTAGCTAGAGGGGGGTCAGGGGAGATGGTAAATTCAAATGTGACTGCTTTATGGTCAGATCTTACAAGGGCGGATGATACTGCAGGGATGCTGCAGTGGCTACTCATGTTGATAAACACCAAGTCCAAGATATTATCACCTCTTGTGGGGGTATCGACTAGCTGATCCAAAGCATTTGCATTTACAAAATCATGGAATCTCTGGGTATTTATGTTCTGGCAAGAGTAGTTCTTCCAGTCTATGTTTGGGTAGTTAAAGTCACCCAGGATCAGGGTAAAGAGTTGAATCTTGATAGATTCGAGGAGGTTTAGATAGGCAGTTTGGGCATCTTGGGTCAAATTTGGGTGCTGGTAGCTAGCTATTATTTGTATAGTGGTCTTGTCAATAGTTAACTGCACCTGGAGTGTCTCCTGTGCATCATACTGTTTGACCAGCCTGGAGGTATGTATGTCTTTAATATATAATAAAGCTCCATCTTCTTTGACTTTACTACCCACAGTTTGGGGTCTGAATGTATGATAGGATGAGTATCCAGGTAAGGCTGGGATGCTCTCCACAGCTTTGAACCAGGTTTCTGTGACCACACAGATGTCAGCATTTTGCAGGGTTAGGAATGCTTGCAATGAGTGCATTTTTGTGTTTAGACTCCTAGCGTTTGGCAGCATGACCTTTAATTTGTGTTTTGTTGAAATTTTTATGTTGGTAGTCTTAACCTCATCACTTTTTCTAAATAAAGGCATTATAGGGGAGGCAGGAGCCTTTGCCAGAATCCTGAAGCCCAGGTGAAACAGATGCAGGCCATGTATGGCAAAGCATCATGGTCTGTTGATCATATCTTCCCAGGTTGTCAGGTACTAGATCCCCCTGGAATGACACCAGAAACTAAGGTTGAAACATGTCAAAACCAGCTTGACATAAATAAATATATATACAGATAGTGAGGGAGGGAAAACAATTTCCTAAGCAATGAAACCACAAACAATGACTAATCCACAGTCAGTATTAACAAACTGTACTATATGTTTTCACTCAATAGCTAAAATTGATATCAGTATCCATTCACCTGTTGTTTCCTACATTTGTTTTAAGAATTATTTAAACACAGTTACAAGTATTTGCTGCAGTTATTTAAAAAAAAGTGAACACATTGATATATTTGTAACAAAGGCATACAATAACCAGCAAAATCATGATTTTCTGGCCTTTGAGCTATTGTTTTTATGAAGTTTTACATAAGTCTATACAGTACTATATAAAAAGACTTTTGGCTTTTCCTGGTTAGGGGTCGCCACTGTGGAACTCCAGTCTGCTCATGATTGGCAGTGGATTTTTACGGTGCCGAGTTGTCAGCCTGACGCCGAACCTTCAACCGAAGGCATGCCCATTCACACTCGCACCTACCTGCATGTCTTTAACGTCACTTGAACATAGAGAGGACATGCAGACTCCACACAGAAGGCACTCCAGCCGAGAATCAAACGGGAGAACCTCTTGCTGTGAGGCGACAATGCTAACTGCTGCACCACCGCGGCTATATAAGAAAAGAAAAATATATATTTACATCATAATAAGTGCTAACTGAACAGGCATAAACTAGAAAACATGTGCTAGTGAATAAAAAGCTATTAGTTTAGGCCAGTGAACTAAAGCACAAGGCCACATTCAGAGCATCTCATGGTAACTTTTCTGAATTCAGAGACAGTCCTGCCACAGTGGTTTTCACATGAAGACTTGCAACTTTTTGGTGAGCTGTCTCTGTGGCCGTGCTATATGCTAAAGACAGACTCCAGGGAAGAGGCATATGCTAATTAGTCATGTGATCTCCAATGGAACTGCCTGTTGTAAAGTATTTATTTAGCTGAGCAATCTCTGAATCACTTGGATGTGTAAAGTAGCATGGCTGCTCATGTTGTACACTGCCATAAGGCAGACAAGCGATCCTCAGTAACAAAAAATCACAAATACTTTACAATGTTAAACATATCAGCTTTTATACACTTAGAAGTAGGTGTAGAAAATATATGTACTGTTTAATTTTAATCCATCCTATTCCACGCAAGCAATATAAACAGGGTTGTAAAAGTGCATTTAAGAATAGAAAGTACCCACCCCTATACACTACAACTGATTAGATCAAACTAAATCCTAGTTAAGAAAAACACTACCTATTTGCGACCCACATTCCAAAATCAGGTATTAAGAAAAGCATATTATACATATAAAAATACTGACTTTTAACTAAAATTGCTATCGTCTAACTAATGCAATAAAGCCCTCATCAGGTTTGTGACAAGAACTAAAATCATATACAAATATAAATAAGTAAAAATAGCTAACTAGATAAGAGCAAGAAAAAACACACAGAGCTATTTAACCATAAACATAATTTAATTAAAACACCATAAATATAAATATATTTTTACTTCTCCATGACAAATAAAGGCTTGCTATTTTAGAACACTATCTGGGTTTCATGATTTTTGGAAATTATTGTGACTGAGCTCATCAACAAAGTTTTAAGTCTACTAGTTTTTCAGATTTTAAATATACTGATCTACATATGCCTTTCCCTGTCAAAGGAACTGCAGGCACTGTAATAACACATTGCTAGATGTGTATAAGTTGGTGTATGCTTATAACATACAGGAACATCAAAAGAAAGTTAAAAGAATCATATGTTGTGTGGGATATTTTAAAATATCCATAAAGCTGAATTTTATCAAGTCATCCAAGTGACTTTTTATAACTATGAAGTAACACATTTTAACCATCCTGCAAGTTTTCTACTTGAAATTGTTAGCAAGTGTTCCACATTTTGCCTTTTTATTCCACATTGTGTCAGTTTGCTCCACATTTTGCCTATTTGTTCCACATTTTGCGTATTTGTTCTACATTTTGGAGATGGAGGGGTGAGAGCACCAGCTACTTTCTTCACTTAATTAGGCAGAGGTAAGTGGCTGAATTTGTACATTTTATGGTGTCTACTGCCAAGATAGGATCAGGGTTCATCTATGACTGACTTAGTAAAGTCAATTGGCATTTATTTATTTATTCATTATTTTACTTATGTATTATCATTTGATTACTGAGAAAGTCCAACTGGATAAGTGGTCACTAGACCAGTCATTTGTGTAACTGAACACTTTACATACTTAGCTGGTAAAGCAGAGAATGTAGAGAGGTTAGAAAAGCTGGTACCTGTTTGTTTTTTTAATAGTTGAAAGATGTCTTTTACCCACTTTTTACTTAACAGAAGTATTTCTGTCTTAGAGATTGCAGTTTATCAATGGTTTCTGCAGATATGATTTTATTTATTAACATTTGATCACCAGAAAAGTCTGACTGGGTAGTCTGACTGAATGTGAATTGTCTGTTTATTGTAGTAGAACAGAAGTGTTTTTACCAAACTTTATGCTGATTGTCACTCAGCAAATGTAAGTTGATGCAAAACTGTTGTGGACTGTGGTTTTAACTTTCTTTTTTAAGATGAAGAACAATGCTAGTATATTGTCATGTCTATTGTGTAGCAAATGTAGGTTGATAAAAAAATCAGTTATATTAACTTTTTGAAGAGTCAGTGGTGCCCATGTAGAGAAGTTTGCTCATATTATTTAGGGGCTGCAAACTTATGCAAGACCTGCAGTTAACTGTGCATGAATTATGGGCTTTTCAAGAAGGCTAGACCAGAGTAGTTTCATGCAATGTTTTGGAGAAAATGTAGTCTGAATCAAACCTGTTCTAGTAACTTTTTTATATTAATTTGCCTTGTTAAAAATGCTATTCCAATGTTTCATAATGGCCAGAAAATGTAGGCTTCTGTTGAGTTGTGTTCTATAATTACAATGCAGTCAGTAAGCCTCATGCTGAGTATTGTTTAGAAAATGTTTCTGATGCAAAACCTATTTTATTTATTGACATATAAAATGAGTTATGGACTTGTCAGTAATGCCACACTAGTTGCATTCATTATTTTGGAGAAAAAGTAGGTTGATACAAGCTGTTGTATTCATTTTTTATATTAATTGTGTTCTTATCACTAAGTGCTATTCTTGAATATAATGTTTGTTGCCCAGAAAATGTAGGGTGGTGCATATAAGGGTTCATTCTAATTACTGTTGTTAAAATGTAAGCTGATGCAAAATGTGCTTCATTTAATTTTTAAATGAATTAGAGTAAAACATCCCTGCTTTTAGCACTTTACCTCTTCTTTGAGGAAATAAGTTGAGGCTTGCGATTATTAGTACATTGCAATGTTTTACACTGATTTTGTTACATTGTGACAGACTAGTGTGTATGGGTCAGGCTGGAATGCATCTGAAGTGGTGACAGGAGTGAAGTACAGGTGGTATTGAAATGACTGTGCATGTACTAGTTGCTACTGTTTAGGTACATAGTGTTTCCTGTAGGTACATCTCATGCTACAATTTGCAGAAATCTGCAAGTACATTTGTTAAGCTGTGTTTGCTCACTTAGAAAATGGATGTTAAAATAGAATTGGGCGGGTTTAGCAGTACTCTGTGCAAATGTCATCCGTGCATTGAAAACCATACTCTCCCTTCTGTAACATTGGTTAGTTGAGCAAGTTAACACCATTGCAAGTGTCATCTTGGAGACAAGGGAGTGATAAACCTTCAGCAAGCTAACATACATTTAAATTAATCATGCAGACCTTTATTGTGAGGAAAAGGAGCACAGATGAGCAGGAGGAGTTGGTGCACTCCAGTGACGTGGGTAGGTTGTAGGCCTATTGCCCCATCCCTTTGGTTCATAGGTTAGATTAGTACTAGGCTAACTGCCCTTGTGGGTCATTTTAAGCCTAGTCAATTTCCCCATTGTGATAATCAAACCCTCCATCTTGCGTCTGTAACGTACATACCTCAACCATTATGTCAACCTCCCTGCTACTCTTTGGTTTAAGGAGACATTTAGTTCTGCCACTATTTTTTTTTTTTTTTTTGCAGTATAGCCCCGTTTCTTTCTTTGGCCATTAACATCCTTAGTTTGCAGAGTGCTTGGATCAGGATAAGGACAGGGATAAGGATATAGATGGAACTCCAAAGAACAGAAAGAGATGCACTATTTTTCAGCCAAGCTGGACTAGTTCCTTTGACAGGCTTTTGTGGGAAGGTATGGAGTAGACTATGACTTGTGACACAGATTTCACAATTCATCATGGTGGATGACTTGGATCTACAGTTACATGCCACCAGTAAGAAATGCATGCAGAATTCCAAACATGCAGCTGGAAGGACTAAGGCAGACTTCTTTGGACCTCAGAGTGTAACAAGTACAAATGTTATCAAGGCAGAGGTTGGTTTTGCATCACTCATTGCTAAACCCAACTTGCCATTTATAACAGGAGAGCATATCCTTAAATTTCTGAAAAAATGTGGAGTGGGCCAAGACGTTCAGAGGGAAATGACATGTGGACCAGCAAAGGCAGCCTGCATTGTAAGGGATATCCATGGGACCACATTACCAGAATGAAGCTGCTGCCAATTGCCAGAAATTGTATGTATATGGGCCAAACAATGATGACAAACTTTTGGTGATCCTTGTTGGCTACCTAGCTGAAAAGGCAGGCAAAAATGTAATGCTGTTCTTTCATATACAAGAATGTATGTCAGGAAATGGACAAGCATTACTAGCTTTAATGCTCACTCTGACAAAATTTAATATTCTGGTTTCCAAAATTGTGGGCTTTTATTCTGACAATGCTGCCTCACTGATTGGAAATCACAATTCAGTGCTATCTCATTTAAAAGAGGTTATGCACACCATTATTAACATAGGGTGTCTCCACCACCTGGCAGATCTATATAGTAAGGCTGGTGTAAAAGCACAATTATCACTGGTTGAAGATGTTTACTGTCATTTCAGTTCCAGTGCACAAAGTCAACAAAACTGCGAGAATTTGCTTTGCTTACTCACACACTCACACTGACCTCTCAAGATTATGAGGCATGCACCTAATAGATGGCTGAGTCTTGAGAAGGTCATTAGCAGAACCTCAGACATGTGGCCATCCCTCAAGTCATAATTTTTTATCTGCAAAGCTACAATTTTCCAAAAATTAACTTAATTTCCAGTGACCTGAGATTTGTGAATTTCATGATTTTTATGTTTCTCATCTATTCACTGGAGCCTTTACTTGAATTAAATGTTCAGCTTAAAAGCTAAGAAAGCCAGCTACTGACTCTGCATGCCACTGTCTCTAAACTCCTGACTCCTGAGGCCTGCAGCAGCTGTCTGACTTATCATACACAATTATGTTTCCATGCTGACTGACCTTAGCTCTAGTCTTCCAAAATGTGAGATACATATTAACTATCAAGTCAAGCAGTACATGAACAGCTATGAAGACCATGATAGAATTCAACTTTTAAAAAAAAGTAGCAGCTGCAGAAAATGCTTAACAAGTGACCCATTAAGGACCACTTAAAGAAAGATTCTGCTTTTCTTATTAATCCTGCCAAAAACTGGACATATCTTCTGGACTTTTCAGAGATGTTGATTTCCATATGGGCATCTGTGGAAATGAGGCTGAACAATTAACTGAAGAGTTTATCCAGTGTCCAATTGAAGGTATCCAATTGAGGATACAGGGAAAAATACAGGTCTAGTAGATGGGCCCCATTCTTATGTGTCCAAGTACGGAGCACTGCTTCTGAAGGACCTTTGTGGGGATGGAAACTGCCACTTTTCAGGCACTTGACTATGACATACCTTTGATTGCCACATTCAAATGCTAAAGCTGAAAGAGCTTTTAGCATGGTACTAAGAGTAGAGACTGAATCATGTCCGTCTCTCAATGCAAAAACATTGAACTCTTTAATAGCAATTTAAACTGAATGAAGAACTGAACTGGTATGATCTTAAGTTGCCAAAGCACATCTTAGATACTGCTAAGAAAGCTGCAGCAATGTATGTACAGTATACAATAAGTGCGCATTTAAAAAAATATGATGGGCACATATATCTCCATAGTGTTTGTTGTGCACTTATTGTAAAAAAAACATGGAAACATGGAAATAGTTGTGTGAGATCTGTTTAGAAAATATATTAGAGCCAAGAAAATGTTGTAGGAAGTGGTATTAATGAGCAGTTGATTTTAGTTTGAGTCTGCATAGATGTGCTGTTTAATATTTAGTTATTTATGGTGATTATAAAATAAAAGTTTTGGATTTGAATCACAAAGATTAATTTTCATTGAAGTTTACAAATGTAAAATATTCATTCTTTGCTGATATGAACTTCAGCTTAATGATTTTGGTATAAAACCCGTTTTAAGCAGGCCCTACGGAAATAGTACATTTTTGCGCAGTATGAAAATAGGGTGTGCTTGTGTGAAAATAGGGTTTTCTACATTTTGACTGCTTGTCATGCATTGCTAGGGTCCATGTCTTAGAGTGGCCTTTTAAAAGGCTGAGACCTATGGGTACATCTGAGTGGCTGCATGTATGAGTATATGTGTAAGTGTATTTCTGCCTGGAGGTCACAGTTGGAGGTTACTGAGGGGGTATAGGTGAAGTGTGTGCAGGTGAATGGGTGAATGTGTCCATGAAGGAGATCCGGTGAGGATGAAATTGTGGTGTGTGCCTGTGTGCATCTGTGTGACATATAGAATAAATGTGTGAATATGTGTGGGTGGGTAGGTTGATGTGGCTTTCATATTTTCACACACTCCTAGATTAATGAGCAAAGCCTGCAACATGGGATCAGGGGAGAATACTTGCCACTGGGAATAACATTAATGGCAGAGATAACTCTGATGATGTTGGATGGGAGTAAAACTAATCACCAGGAAATACACTGTCATCTCATAGACATAGGTTCATAGGTGTTTACTAGGCTAACAAACACAAGGGCCTTTTTAAGCCTAGCCATGCATCCCAATTCTCTGAAAAGTTCTGATATCCTTGATAAGTGTAAGCAGGGGTATGGGAGATGAAATGCGTACAAGCAGGGGCCTGGGAGATGAACCATTTACAGGTGGTCTGTGTCCACTAGGGACATAGGTGCCAAATCAGGGATGAATTTCCTGTTCCCACCCAATTGCCCAAGTTGCAGTTGAATTGGGTTAGGGAGGATCTCTGCTTCACATGGATGGGGAGCATGTAACGTAGACAGGGTAGTCTCTGGGATACTTACCTGTCTCTCCATCAGGTCCTATTTATATCACAGGCAAGGTTTAAGCCTTTAGAATGGGTAATTCTGGTGCTGTTTTTTTTTTCTGTGGATATGCAATAGATCCGACCACATTGTCTAACAATGCCCTGTATGCTAGGCATAGATCTCCCCTCAAAAGCCTGTAGGAGACAGAATACAGGGATAGGTCCTTAACGCAGTCTGCATAGGACATTTTACGTATGCCCTGTGTTCTTTTATTGGGGAAACTCTGTGGGCGTTCCAGTTGTTGGATATACCTGGTTAGGTACATACCAAAAGGAGCATTGTACTCAATTATAGGTCTGATGAATACTGAATACAGTGGAACAATGACTTCCTTGGACTTAGATGTCATACCTTTGTTTATAAGTTGTGCAATATAGAATGATTTCCTCACTACTGTAGACACATGATGGTCAAAGGCTTGATTACTAAGATTACTATCTATGTGTGTCCCTACGTCCCTGACTACAGGGTCATCTCTAAGGTGTGTGTTGTCAATATGATAGTTATCAGGGGTGGATGACTTCCCAAAGGATACTATTACGCATTTCTTGACATTTAATTTTAGTCCATGGCTGTGACACCAGTTGTTTGCTGTGTCAGCCCCTCCTGGAGAACACTTGCTTCAGTTTGAGATTCAATGACAGCTCCTAATTTGCATTCATCTGCAGATTTATTCAGCCAGAGACCACTGACATTCTCCTCGACTTCAGAGCAGTAAATGCCAAAAAGGAGCAGTCCATGGACTGATCCCTGCGGGACTCCACTTGTGACTGGCCTCTTTGTAGAGGTGGACTCCCCATTTCTAACTTACTGAGTCCTATCTGTGAGCCAGTTGGCTATCCCCCACATGACATATGAATCTGTACCTAACCTTGAGTTTATCAACAATGCCAGAGTTGGGTATTGTATCAAATGCCTTGGCCAGGTCAAGGTAGGCAGTGTGAACCATTTTTCCCCTCATCCATTTCTTTAGTTACAGTCTCAAAGAAGTCCACCAGGTTGAGTAGGTGTGATTTGCCCTTGATGAAGCCAGACTGGGTTGGGTTCAGTATCTGGAGGTTTACTATGTCTCTATTGATCATTTCCATGATATTTTTTTTTCCACGGCTTTACATATAAGAATAGTAAGACTTATGGGTCTATAGTTTCCAGAGCCTTTGTGCAGAGAGATGACTGTTGCTGTTCTTCATTCATGTGGCACAAAGCCTGTTTGGAGTCTACAGTTAAATAGTAATTCCAGAGGCCCTGATAGGTCACGTTTATGCTATATAGAGGGCATCCTGGGATATTGTCTGTGCCCATTGATGCAGTGTTCTTCATCTTAGAGAGAGCATTAAGGGCCTGTTCACTAGTGATAGTAGGAGATATATTTGATGGTATTTCCTGAAGGAAAGCTGAGGGGAGAGAGATGTAAAGTTGAAGTTGAATTTATCAGCCAATAGGTTTACTATATCTTCTAGCTCAGTATAGGTGGCTCCATTTTCAGTTAGCTCTGCACACAATTATGTATTGCCTTTGAGGTTGCGGACATAGCTAAATAATGCTTTGACTTTGTGGTTGTCCTTGGCTTGGGAGACCAAACATATCTCAAATTTGGCTTTCAACTTTATTTGCCCTCTGAGTTGCTTGTTTAGTTTGATGAGAGTGCTTTTATCCTGCTGGGTGCTGCAACTCCTAAGTTTTGCTGTGATTTTCTTCTTTCTGTTATACAGCGTATTGATGCTGTGATTCCACCAAGATGGCTTGTTTATTTTGAGTTAGTTCTATACTTCTTTCTAGTGGGTACAGCTGCCTCTATGCACCTATTAACATTCTTGTACAGGGTTTCTGTGGACAGTTCTGCATAAGCAGCAACATTCTCAGGGTTTATGGGAGTTTGAAATTTTGCCAGGCTATCACTTAATAGCAGGAGGTTAGCCTTAGAGTAGTTCATGAATATTCCATGTTTAGCTGGGGGTCCAGGTTTTATTTTTACTTCAAAGGAGACCATTTTGTGGTCTGACCTTACCAGGGAAGATATTACAGTAGTGGGTGTGCAGCACTCTCCCATATTAGTGAGGATCAGATCCAGTATGGTTGCACCCCTGGTTGGTGTGTTGACTATCTGGTCCAGGGAGTTTGTGTTTACAAAATCCAGAAATGTCCGTGCCTGCACATTTGTTGACACGAATATGGTATTAGGTTGGATGGTTAGTGTTTCTAATAAGTTTTAATACATGGTATGGGTTTCCTGGGTCATAGAGGGGGACCTGTATCTCACAAGGAAATGGTATTGGATTTTGCCTATGGTGATTTGAACATGGAGCAGCTCAAGTGCATTGTCCTATTTGACCAGCCTTGAAGTATATTTATTTTTGATGTAAATAGAGACACCTCTGCCTTTAGCCCCTGCTTGTGAAGTGGCTGGTCTAAATGTGTGGAAGACATTATAACCTTGCACTGTTGGTGTGTTGGTGTGCTACCTTAACAACACTTACACATAACATGTGTCAAGGGAAAAACTGGACACCAGGGATACTCTACATAACATGCCTTATAGGCACTTAATTAAAACAATACTAAACAAAACAAAAATTGTGGGGGACAACTGAACATCATGGATACTATAAATATGTGCTTTAAAGGAACAAAAAAGGATCCCAAGCCTGTACTCTTCCACTGAGGATATTAGTCTTCTGAGCCACCTCTAGTCATCACGGATATCATGTAAATAACAAATATGACAGGGTAACCAAAAAAGAAAAAAAGTACATTAAAAAGGAGGGGGTGGAGGGGAAGGCTTTGAACACCATACCCTTGCCATAGGAATCATCAGCATTAGCCCACTGCACTAACTGATAAGTTTGGGCAGCTATTTTTTTTTATCTGATAACAGTGATCTCAGGTATTGTGCAATGTTTGCAACAATTTGTGTGTTAAGAGAGAGAGAGAGATGGGGAGGGAGAGAGTGAAAGGGAGAGAGGCAAAAAACATAAGTATGCCTCTCAACCTAATCTAGACAAAGCCAAAAATTAATGGTGTGATGAAGACACAGTGATGGAGTTTGAATTATTCCACTTACAAACTTATAAAGGCACTGGAATCACAATGTTTGAACTAGTGTACATTTACTGAAAGATATGAAGTGTGAAACTCTAATGTGAGGCATTTGTGACTTAATTTAATCATCCATAATGTCCAAGAGCAGGAAAAAATGAGACACTGGAATATTCTGACAACACAGGGAAAGATATCGGGTAAAACTGGAAGCAAAGCTCTCTTCACCAAAGACTGGCCTAGACAGTCAAGAGGAGAAGGTAAACACTTACACCGCACCACACTCATCACATAGTCCCTCAAAACCTACACCACCAAAACACACACACAGAAACACAAAAGACACACCTACATTCACAGAGGCTCTCAGTACAAATCTGCCCAAACAACAGAGACCTCCAAAGCAGAAATGCAAGCAACCTCCACCCCCCAACACAACCCAAATGACACATAGCCCACATACTCAGTGTGCCACTCAACTACAGCCCATAAGGCATAATGTACCCAACACTCTAGTCATAGGTGACTCTATAGTCAGGCACACTGATGTTCCACTCACCAGGCTAAACAAGGAAAAAGTTACTGTCAGCTGCCTGTTAGGTGCCAGAATCCACCACATAACGCACGCACTCAGGTCACTCCACAGCAACTACAAATATGACTCTGTCATTGTCCATGTTGGTGTGAATGACCTGAGATGTACCTCCCTGGACTACATGAAAAGAGACATGGAGGAGCTCTCTGATCTTGTAGCCCAGGCCGGTATGACCCTAGCCCTGAGTAGCATCCTGCCATCTCCCAAAATTACACCACAGTACAAGGACAAAATGATTGACTTTAACAATTGGCTAAGCTTCTGGTGTCATTCTAAGGGAATCCAGTATCTGTCTGCCTGGGATGACATGATCGACAGACCACACTGCTTTGCCAGAGATGGCCTGCACCTGTCGCCCTTGGGATTCTGGATACTGGCAAAGGCTCTTGCCACCCCTATAGTGCCTTTTTTAGGCAAGGTTCAAATGACAAATTCACCACCGTAACAGGTACAAGCAAGCAAAATCTGAGGGTAATGCTACTCAATGCTAGAAGTCTAAACCTCAAAATGCACTCACTCGAGGCACTCCTTAAAATGGAGAACATTGACATCTGTGCAGTGACAGAGACCTGGTTCAAAGCTCCAGAGAGCACCCCTGCATTACCAGGCTATAATTCATACTACACCTTTTGGCCACCAAACCCAGACCGAAACACTAAAGGTGGAGGCGTGTCCATATTCATTAAGGATATCCACACCTCCAAGCTAGTTGCTCAGCATAATGCATCCTTGATTATCTAAGTTCAACTAACTCTGGGAAAAACTGCAATCCAGATTGTAGCTTGCTACAGACCCCCCACCATGCCCCAAGATTCCCACTCCTCTTTTCTTGATACACTGGAAAATATTAAGGTACAATCCAACACTCTAATAATGGGTGATTTCAACTACCCTACCATTAACTGGGAAAACTACTCATGTACCAACTCTTTTGCTCAACATTTTCTGGAAATCATCAATTCCAATGCCTTGGATCAACTTATTCACACCCCCACCAGGGGCAGCAATATCCTAGACCTGGTCATCACCAACATGGGTGACCAGTATTCCACACCAGAGGTCAGCTCCTCGTTGGTCACCCTAGACATCCACATCCCGCTCCCACCCCTCATTAGGAAAACAACTGTAAAAAATGTCTCCAAAGCCAACTTCACGTTTCTTAAGACAGAAGTGGCAAACTTCATGACACCCATGCAGATGGACAATAGAGGTATGACTGCTGAATCCTACACAAATGCACTTTATAAGCACTTACATGAGTGCATGGATCTTGCTATCCCTAACAGAATCAAGATGCTATCCTCCAAAAAAAGGAAGCTAATCTGGTGGTCTTCTGCCATAAACAAACTCTACAACAGAACAAAGAAACTGTTGCAGAAAAGAGGAAAATCCCATGATTGGAGGAACTCCCTGGTCAGCCTCAGTAAGATGCTGAGATCTCTCATAAAATCCCCTAAGCTAGTTATGAAAATAAAATTGCCACTGATTCTAAAGACAACCACAAAGCATTCTATAGCTATGTCAAAAATCTCAATGGCAACACTCAGATCTGCTCTGAGTTACAGCACAATGACACTAAATATACAGAACCAACTGATATTGCCAACATCCTGGCAGATAGGTTCAGTGCTAACTTTACCCCCTCTTACCCCCTAAAGGACCCATGTTTATACCCAAAGAATGCAAAGTTCCTGTAATCACGGCTGCATAGGTAAAAACCTCACTCTCCAAAGCCAAGAACACAGCATCCATGGGACCTGACAACATCCCAGGCTGCCTTCTACATGAACTACAGAATGAACTGGCACCCCACTTAAGTACCATGTTCAATCATAGTCTCACCTCAGGCTTTGTGCCCATTGAATGGCGCACCATGACAGTTATCCAACTCCACAAAGGGGGGGGGGGCACAACAGACCCTGGGAACTACTGCCTCATTAGCCTGATGAGCCTCGTCTGCAAGGCCATGGAACATATCATCATTGAACTCATAATCAAAGACATTGGAGATCTCCAAACTCTAGACCCCACACAGTTTGGGTTTGTAAAAGGCAGATCATGTCTGCTAAACCTGATAGACTTCTTTGAAATAGTCACCAAAGCCATAGATGAGGGTAAGGTGGTTCACACAGCCTATCTAGATCTCACCAAGGCGTTCAACACCATCCCCCACTCTGGAATTATAGATAAACTCACTAAACTAGGTATAAATCCCTATGTCACAAGATGGGTTGCCAACTGGCTTATTGACAGAACCCACACCGTGAAAGTAGCCGACTCCAAATCAGACTTCAGACCAGTGACAAGTGGAGTACCACAGGGTTCAGTGCTGGGTCCTCTCCTGTTTGGCATCTACTTCTCTGAAGTACAGGCTAATTCAGAAAGTCTTTGGCTAACTAAATTCACAGATGACTGCAAACTAGGAGCCATAATCGAAACTCCTAACGATGTGGACATCCTACAAAAGGGCCTTACTGAGATAGATGCCTGGTGTCAAAGACATGGTCTCAAGCTCAATGCCAAAAAGTGCATTGTCATCTCCTTTGGTAAAAACTCTGTACCGATGAACTACCACATAGGCGGTAGTCTACTTAACACTGAAAGTTTGATAAGAGACCTTGGGACACAGGTGGACAGTAGTCTCTCCTTTGATAATCACTTCCCCACAGTGGTCAGGAAATCCTTCTATGTGGCACACCTCATCACAAAAGGTTTCTCATCCAGAAAAAAAGAGGTAATTGTTCCCCTCTACTCATCACTCATTAGACCCATTATAGAGTAGAATGCCCCTTTTGGTATGTATCTCACAAGACATCTACAACAACTGGAAAGGCCGCAAAAATACCTCACAAAGAGGATTACTGGCCTCAAACAGATGCCTTACGGAGACCGTCTCAAAAAACTCCAGCTTTTCTCCATCACATATTGCCTACTCAGAGGAGATCTCTTCCTAACAGACAAAGCTATGTCAAACCCAGAGCTGTTGGACATGCTCCACTTAAAGAAATCCCAATCCCTCCAAGCTACATGCTCTAGGGACCTAAACCTTGTTACCACAATAAACAGAACATGCTGGAGGGATAGATTCCTGTCCCAGAGACTTCCCATACTCTGGAACAGACTACCTATCTATGTCAAACAGAGCTCCTCATTAACACTCTTCAAGAAAAATCTTGATGATTGGATGAGTAATAGGAAATTCTCCCCAGGGATCACTTCTGTGGTTCTGCTTGACAGGGTCACAGGAAAATAATTTTCTTGGGTGGCGAAAGCCAGGGTACCTTTTTGGCTAGGCTTGTATAGGCCCTAGGGCCAATAGCCTAGTACCTACCTATGAACCTATGAACCTATGGGTTTGTGCATATGTGTGTTCTACTGTTTGTGCATGTGTGTAGGAGAGTGAATGAAGGGAGGTGCCTCTGTTAAGCGATGCATCAACAGTCAGTATTAACTACCATAGGAAAGTGCTGATTCACATTAATGGTAGTTAGTGGCGATTCAGATACACGCAGATTAGCCAATAATGAGATCTTTCTTTGTTGCTGCTAATGTGTCTCTCAATTTCAAAATAACTCACTGCAGAAGCAGTGCCTTTTTACTGCAGCCTTTAACAAGAGTGCATAAGCTCTTTCTGAATCCTTGACTCACTGGTATTCATTTTCTAGGAAATGCTTATTGATCCGTTCAATATTAGTAGCATCAGCAATGCACTAAAAATCATAGTTCTTGAATTGGGTCCCAGAGCTAGTCATACTACAAGAACAGTGCTTTCCAAGTTTTTACAAGATTCAATCGCAATTTATGCTACTTTTCCATTAACGGGGCAGCAGGTTTTTGGACGTGGTTTGGATGTTTTCTTTGTTGTCGGAGTGCTATTCGTTGTGTGAGATGTCATTACTGCTTAAATGAAAAAGTACCTATGTTTTCTACTTACTTTCCAGGTTTTGGTGGTGATAATTCTGCAGACTTGTTGAGCATAACTGTCTGTTGCTCAGAGTTTGAAAAATGTGTTGCCTAAGAGGCTGCAGTACAGAAGATGTAACCTCAAATTCCACACTTCGTCCACAACAATTTAATATATGTCTGATATACTCACTCAGTTCTTTTCTGGGGCACCTCCTAGTTTGTGAGCATACCTTAAAACTGCTGTGCACAAGAGAAGATGCTAAAAAGAAAAGGTTAGCATTGGGCAAGGTTCTTGTTCAAACTCCATGAGTAGGGTGGAGAGGGGTGGATTACAGGTGCTGCTGTGATAAAACTGGTGTCTTTAACTAAGTGTTCATATGGTACATGCTTTGCTTTACCGCTAGGTCTAGGAGAACTTATGGTTGTATTAACAAGTATTTACTTACTTCTTCTGGTTTACTGTTGTCATTTAAGATAGCTGCTTAGGATCGTTATATAAAAACAGGCTACGAAAAACAGAGAGATCACAACGAGAGGGCTTCTGAAAACACATTTTAAACTGTGTGCTGCTTCTTCATTGTCTTCTCGCTTTCTTGTTCCAAGTGAAGTACGTCAGTATATTTTATTAATAGTAAATGCTTCAGTTCTCCTACATGTCAGTTTCCCTTATTTTCGCAGAATGTCATGATTTTTAGTTCATATTTTTTGGGAAGATTTCCTATTAAAATGTTTTGCTTTTCAGTCAACTCGTTGAGGACTGTAGTCTGAAAAAAATGACATATCCTTCCAGAAAATGCATGCTAACACAAAACCTGTTATTCTAGCAACTTTGCAGTGTTTGAAAATCTGTCCCTTTTTTTTATCATCCCCGTCCCCCCACCATTATTAAAACCTGCTGCCCCGTTAATGGAAAAGTACCCAATTTTCTAAATCTAGAAGAAATTTTGAATGCTTTCAATAGACTCTCTGTGTAGCAGAGTTAGTTCTTGGACTACAACTTATCTCCTTAATTGTCAAATGAAAAGTAACATAATACTTTAAATAAGAATCCATGGCTAAAACCATAAGGACTCAGATCCTCAAGTTTAAGAGGCACTTGTTTAAAGAAGTACAGCATAGCAAAGTTTAAAATGCAGACAACTATTTAGTCCTAAAATGTGCACCTTATTTCAATTAGGGTAAAACTAATACAACTGGGTTGTTGGTAAGAGACAAAAAGCTAGTTTGACAGATGTCAAAACAGGTATTGTGCTAAATCATAAATTGTAGGCAGTGTACTATGGCAAAAAGGGGTTACCAAAAATGATTACTTGATATATCATATCCGAACCCAAATGTGGCTAATGTTTTCCCATGCTGTTGCCTATTATTTAGGGGAAAAAAACTGAAACGGAGGCAGACCTATAGGGAAACTGGTAAAATTCTGAAACAATGTTAGACATTAAGCAATGGATCATATTATGAAGAACATAGAGTCCCTTCTTATCTGAAAAAATATAGGAAATATCTTGGCATGAGCAGTTTTAATAGACTGATGAGTAGACAGTCTAGATGGAGACATCATTTTTCTGAAAGGCTTTTGGTTATCACTTAATCAGCAAAGAAAAAAGAATATGGTTAGAATAGACCAAATGTAGACTATATGTGAATTAATTGTACCTAAATTAAACAGGAAATTTAGTTTATGTACAGCTAGTTCATGAAAAATATGTTATTTCTCAACCTCCTTTGTCCTTTTACTAGTAAAGTAGGTGACTCATAACAAAGAAGAGAAAATGGAGAATAGAATTTCAATACAGAAAGGCACAATATTTCTGGGGGTGGCAGGTTAACAGTCACATGGTTTATGTTATAGTATATTTCTAAATGTTTTATGCTCATTTAATCTATTTTTAGAAATTTACCTTGCTATGTCAAAGATGTTGTAAGTGAATATGTATGTGTGTGACACAAGTTGTTCAATTAAGGGCAGTGCTAACAGGTGTGTGAGCTTGCACAATACCCAAAGTTAGGGTATATGCTCTTTCATTAATAGAGTGCAATCTCAGAGTTAGTATATATAATTAGCAGGAGATACAGGGGGTGCAGGGGTGCTTGCTCCCTTGCAAAAAAATATGTTTTTCTCTTTTTTTTTTCACCTTCCTAGTACAAAACTATAATGTGTCATTAAGCTTACCCTGCACTCCCACCCCCACCTATATATACAAACAATGAGATTGCACAATCCCCACGGAAATGGAGTTTTCCCTCACCCAGGGAAAGTCAATTTTGCACATCTGTCAACTATCTGTATAGTCGACTAAACCCATAGGTGTATATATATATATATATATATATATATATATATATATATATAGGGTCTATATTACATTATCGAAGCTTCAAAACTTCAAATCTGATATAGTCTACAGCATATAATCAAAGTTTTGAAATGTTGAAAATGTAATAAAACACAACAACCCACAAAAACAAACCATTTAAACACTCTAAGCAGGGGGGCAAGCCCCCTTGCACCCCCCCCCCCACTACTTAAATAGACCAACTCTGAGATCACACTACAGTGCAGAAAAGGGAAATCTTCCCTTTTCCACACTGTATGGAGATCTCCTTTAAAAGATTTGAAGTTTCAAAACTTCGATCATATGGTGCCGACATATCAGATTCAAAGTTTTGAAACTTCAAACTTCTGATATAGACCCTATATATATATATATATATATATATATATATATATATATATATATATATATATATATATAGGTCCCCTTCAGTAGATCAAACACTTACAAGTTCAAACCACATATAGCCGAGACCATATGTTCAAACTTGTAACAGTTTGATTGGACTGAATGGAGATCTCTGTACAATGCGGAAAGGAAAGATTTCCTATTTCCGCAATGTAGTGCGATCTCAGAGTTGGCATATTTACGTAAGAGGGGTGTGGAGGGACACTTAGTTTTGTGTTTTATTTGTTTTTACTTCAGTGTTCGAACTTTTATGAGTTTGAACATATGGTCTCGGCCATATGTGGTTCAAACTTGTAAAAGTTTGATCTACTGAAGTAGATCATATATATATATATATATATATATATATATATATATATATATATATATATATATATATATATATATACATTTGTACCGGGCTAGTCTATATATATGTCCATTTTCAGTAGAGGCCGAGAAAACCTAAGGGTAGATTACAGATATAAAAAAAACATATAGGAAACAGAAGATAGACATTGTTACATACAATTTTACAAAAAAAGCAGTAAGTAGGGAACATTAATGTAAAAATTGCAAACCAAAAAAAAAATATTTTTTTCGAACTTTTATGAGTTATATATATATGTATATGCATATATTTATGTGTATTTATTTATATATATATATATATATATATATATATATATATATATATATATATACATTTTAGACATATATATATATATATATATATATATATATATATATATATATTTATGTGTATTTATATATATATATATATATATATATATATATATGTACACACACACACACACACACACACACACACACACACACACACACACATATATATGTCTGTAGATACAGATAGATAGATATAGATAGAAGTAGGTATAGATATGACTCTATAGATAGAATTGGTAAGAGATGACAGGTAGATGAGGATGACAACTACAAACTCAGTTAAAAACATCTGCTGTCTACAAATAGACATACCAAAACTATTATTGCAGCTAAGAATGGAATAAAATGAAAGGTCTAGGGGATCATTAAAGCTGTAAAGGATGAGGTGGTATCCTTAATAAGTTCCAGTTTGAGTACAAACCAGAAACAAATCTTAAGGAGAAATATGGAGGGCTGAGAGTTCACAAAACTATGGTAAAAACAGGATGTAGACATAATCACTTTCTTTAGAGGTTTCTAAGTCAAGAACCGTAATGTGATCTTTATGCTTGTGAGTTCAATATCAAACTAATTGCAGCATCATTAATTTATGTTCTGCATAATGATATGCTATTAGCCCAGTTTAAATCAGGATATAATATTCGGCTCATTTGATTATGATCTCTATTTTACAATGGTGGCCAGCTTTTCAGTTGTCCATATCAATAAAGAAAGTTTGCCAATAGTTTCCAAAACATTTTAATTTGGAGTTAGCATTACATAAGCAAATAGTCTGGAATGATGAAGACACTGAATTTAAAACTCATCTCTTATAAAAATGGTGTAAATTCTATCACTGGAAGCAAGCTCTCTTAAGGATAGTTGGATTTAATTTATTTAGCAATGGTCTTGTTTACCTAATCATCACTAATATTGTCTTTAATGTTGTCATTCTAAGTTTCTAAATGTTTATCACTGTGCATTTTTTAGGAATTATTGGATTTTGAGAAATCCCTAGTTTATGTCAGGGTCATTACAGATGTTGTCATAGTAACTTAAGATCTTGCAGAATATTTGCTCTGTCAGTTATCAGTTTTCTTTTAACTGCAATAGCAGCAATTAAGTTATTAGGTTCATCTGCTTTTCAGATAATTGTTAGCATTTTACAGGAATGAATCTACTGTAAAACCAGAAAGCCAATGTTTTCAGAAGGTGGTGCCAGTAACTCAGAATGTGATAGTTTGTTCTGCTTTTTGTGGTGATTGTGAAGTCCATTGCCATGGCAAATTAGGTTTCATGGCCATGAGCTGGTTTTCTAGTTCTTCAGTTTATTGATATAATTTTAATTAAAAGCAATCAATATGCTTATTAATACACATCTTAATGCCATTTTTAATGCCCATCTTAAAACAACTGTGGTGCCGCTGCCCAAGTCAGGCTAAGTTTAGCTTCTCACTGGAAATAATATAGCACAATATTAGCAGTGAGAAGTGTGAGGGATCAGCTACAATGCAGGTAATGAATAACACAAGTGGATTAGTAATTTAAGAAATGAAATGGTGCTGGTTAATTCTGCACTACTGTTTATTAACAATATAATGGTTCTGGCTAATTCTGTGGTACAGTTTATTAACAATATGAAAACAAGGAATGTTCCCTTGTGCTGGGATAGAGAATTCTGAAAATTCCTAATAAAATGAAAAGGATCAGCTATGGAATATTTAAAACCAATCCTTTCTTATCACTCACGTGATTCACTACTAGTTCCATTACTCAGCAAGTATGCAGTAGTGTGCATTAAAATCAGTCAGAGAATAGGGGTAGAATTAGGCTTCATGGAGTAAAACGTGCTTCTTACATCACTCTGTGATGACATGTAATCAAGCTCCAACTACATGATCTGAGGGATACAACATCCAACTGTGACAGCACACTGTAGTTGTCATTGTACCAAGATGAAGATCTACAAGAAGATAACCACATCAAAGATCTCTCTCTTCAGTAAATGGGCCTGAGGCCTACACACAGATGTTAAGTATTAATGGAAATATAGACAGCCTGACATTAGTGGTTTCTCAAACTCTGGGTAATCCTGCTGAAAGCACAGTAAGAAGCACTCTGCACGTACGTACATGCAAGGCTGAACCAAATCCTGAATTAGACATGAGTAACTAGCATGTGGGGAAAAAAAGGCACAAAATACCAAACAAATGTTGGATTAAGCCAAAAGGCTAAATTCATTTATTGTCCATACCGGTTTCGGCCACGAAGCCTTCATCTGTTCCACTGATGAAGGCTTTGTGGCTGAAACTGGTATGGACTATAAAGGGATTTAGCCTTTTGGCTTAATCCAATGTTCATTTGGTATTTTGTGCCTTTTTTTCCCACATGCTGGCTACTCGTGTCCAATCCTGCAGAAAACAAGCAGTAAATTCTGCTTAACAGAAGGTGGATGAGAAATATGCAGCACAAATTGCTTTCTTAGAAACCGTGCTTAGCAGGTAATAACCAGGAATGCAAAAACTATTAACTGTATTGAAGAACAACCAAAAAGACATATTGGAGCTCCAGAATAAAAAAAAAAGGTAAATAAAGCCTTTATAAAGAGACAGCATGGAAAAAAATGTCTGGGTGATCTGTTTAAATTAGCAGACATAGTCACAAGATACCATTTACTTCCTTGAAGTGCATCCAAGTAAAACCAGAGTAATAGAAATAGAATATCAAATAATACCAGACCAAGTTCAGAGGGCATTATATCCCCCCCCCCCCTGGTCTAGTAGGTGGTACATGAAGATGGATTATATCTGAACTATATTTGGCTATACCACCAGCGGGGGCACAAGGTTTATATTTACTTCTCTGGGGCAACTCAGTTGTGCTCAAGTTAGGCTACTGGCTAAGAAAAGTAAGTCGCCTAAGTTTATTAAGATTCAGATATAATGTTTGGACTCATGTAATAACACAATCACTGTGGAGATATTGAAGGATTCAAAGACAAAGCTATGGCCCATGGCTCCTTTGATATTCAAAGATGAGGAACCTTTACAGCTAGTTAAGAAAGAGGTGACTCTGATTTAGCTTTAAACCTATCAGCAGCTTATCAATGCCAATGTATTATGATTCTCTTGATGGAAATTACAATGCTGTAAGTGGTAGGCTAAAGCACCAATAATATAGCAGTAGGATGACAAATATGGCAGCTTGGAGGAAAATTGCAAGTAGAATGTATATGCAAAATGTCACTGTGTTAGGACTGTCAGCTTTTCAGGTAATATTATATGTAATATAGGTAAACAGAAGTGGATGCACTACACTTCAAAAGAGTAGTGACTAGGTAATAAGCCATTGGATGTAGGACTAATAAGTTACTTGCCTATAAAGTGAGGTAACAATATCAGGGACTGGTGATACTTGCTACATCATCCAATGCAAACCAAAGCGAGGAAAAGATTCACCTTAAATAAAAGCAAAATTTATACATTTCCATCACTGACATTATGGGTATATAGGACAATCAGTTACAAACTGCAAAACTGAGGTCTGTATTAAAATCCCGAAAGGCCTTAACATTGAATGTATGCACATTGACACATAAAGGTCGATGCACATAAACAAAAAACACGTAAGCGGTGAAAATCACAATGCCAAACGTGTTTGTTTATCTGGCAGTGTGATCATGGGGATAACGAAATATATCCTTTTCCCCACTGTAGTGCGGTCTTGGAGTAGCTACAGAGGGATTAAACTGATCAGTCACAGCATGAAGTTATGGGAAAGAGTAGTGGAAGCTAGGTTAAGAAGGGAGGTGATGATTAGTGATCAGCAGTATGGTTTCATGCATGGAAAGAGCACTACAGATGCAATGTTTGCTTTGAGAGTGTTGATGGAGAAGTACAGAGAATGTCAGAAGGAGCTGCATTGTGCCTTTGTGGATTTAGAGAAAGCATATGACAGGGTGCCTAGAGAGGAGTTGTGGTATTGTATGAGGAAGTCGGGAGTGTCAGAGAAGAATGTAAGAGTGGTACAGGATATGTACGAGGGCAGTGTGACATCGGTGAGGTCTGTGGTGGGAGTGACGGATGCATTTAAGGTGGAGGTGGGATTACATCAAGGATCAGCTCTGAGCCCTTTCTTATTTGCAATGGTGATGGACAGGTTGACAAACGAGATCAGACAGGAGGCTCCGTGGACTATGATGTTTGCAGATGACATTGTGATCTGTAGTGAGAGTAGGGAACAGGTGGAGGAGACCCTGGAGAGGTGGAGATATGCTCTAGAGAGAAGAGGAATGAAGGTCCACAGGACTAAGACAGAATATATGTGTGTGAATGAGAGGGAGGATAGAGGAATAGTGAGGATGCAGGGTGTAGAGGTGGCAAAGGTGGATGAGTTTAAGTACTTGGGATCAACAGTTCAGAGTAATGGTGAGTGTGGAAGAGAGGTGAAGAAGAGAGCACAGGCAGGATGGAGTAGGTGGAGAAGAGTGTCAGGTGTGATTTGTGACAGAAGAGTACCAGTAAGAGTGAAAGGGAAGGTCTACAAGAGGGTAGTGAGACCAGCTATGTTATATGGGTTGGAGACAGTGGCATTGACAAAAAGGCAGGAGTCAAAGCTTGACGTGGCAGAGTTGAAGATGTTAAGATTTGCACTGGGTGTGATGAGGATGGACAGGATTAGGAATAAGTATATTAGAGGGTCAGCCCAAGTTGGAAGGTTTGGAGACAAAGCCAGAGAGGCAAGATTACGTTGGTTTGGACATTTGCTGAGGAGGGATGCATTGTATATTGGGAAAAAGATGGTAAGGATGAAGCTGCCAGGTAACAGGAAAAGAGGGAGGCCTAAGATAATGTTTATGGATGTGGTGAGAGAGGACATGCAGGTGGTTGGTGTGACAGAGCAAGATGCAAAGGACAGGAAGAAATGTAAACAGTTGATCTGCTGTGGCGACCCCTAACGAGAGCAGCCGAAAGAAGAAGTGTGGTCTCGGAGTTGGTATATTTAAGTAGGGGGGTGAGGGGCACAGCCCCCCACATGGGGGGGGTGGAGGGGGGCTTGCCCCCCTGCAAAAGTGGGTTAATTTAATTTTTTTATGTTAGTTTGAACGTAACTGTGAAGCACTCTTACTTGACTAACACATTCTGCGTTGTGATTTTTGCAGATTACGTGCTTCGCAGTTTATGTACATCGACCTTTATGTGTCGATGTACATACATTCGATGTTACGGATTTTCGGGATTTTAATATAGACCTGCAAAACTGTTATATGATAGTTCCTGAATAATAACAATAGATCATATATTCAGACCAAACAAATGGTATTCAAACCTTCCCATTAATATTTTTGAAGTGCAAAGTGTGATTAAGGTAACACACAACAGAAAATCAGTCACTCTTGATCATTTAAATGTAGTTTTCTTTCAGTATTTTCTAGAGCTCCTTACCTCCTTCCCACAATTCTAACATCTTAATTACAAAATTTCTTGAGGAAGGGGAGATTAATTTCTCTTCAGTGACTTCCAGTATTATAGTTGTGCCTTTGTTAAGGAAGGATACAACTATGGCAAAGAATTTCAGGCCTGTCTTCCTTGCAAATTTATTTCTTAAGATATATGGCTATATTTTGATACGCAGACTTAAAACCTTAATGCTGTATTGGAATGGAGAAATGAACCAGGTTTTATGTCAGGCCACTCTAGCATTGACATCACCTGGATGTTTCTGCTGTTACTATTTTAATTAATTTTGCAGAACAGTTTTGACTCCATTCAAAGTTTCCTGCTATTTTGTAGGATACCTGTGCAAACTTTTTATAACTCTACGCATGATGCTCTTCTTATTATTAATATTTTGTCAGAACATTTTATATTATTTTAAGGTAGTTGGCAACACTGCTCACTTTTTCTAGCATTGTTCCTTCAGGCAATAAAACCTTAGTGAGGACAATGCAGGGTAGGAAGGACTTACAGAGCAGGAAAACTTTGGTTTCAATCTTTTGTTTACGGATGACTGCATCTTCATTGCATAAAACACACTCAGTGATGAGCCCAAGGTCTCAGATTTGCTCCAGAATTTCAGTAATCATTCAGCATTAGAAGTAATCATTAGTAACACTGAACTTTACCTGCAAATGTCTCAGTGCTAAATTTAAAGACAGGTAGTGCTTGCCCGGATTGGTATATCTCTTAAATTCAAAGACATTACTCTATGCCATGCTTGAATATCCAGTCTTATTGAGCATTTTTTTTTCATGGCTCACTTTCTAGAGATGGCTAGTGCTAACATAACAGGATAAGGGACCTAAAAATTCTAATCTAACAAAGAAAGACTGGAGGGTTTATCCCCTTCTATATTGATATAGACTCCTTAGGGGAGACCTGTGTCGTGTATAAAGCCTTAAAGGATAAGTGGTCCAAGAACTCGTATACCTCAATAAATCAAACAGTGTAGCTAACAGTAGGACAAGAGATCAAATCTAAATAAGATTAAAAGAAGGGATAGATTTTTCAAATAGTACAGGCAGGCTCCCTCTTCAGGTTAAGCAGTGTGACATATTAACAGTTTTTGTAAAGGACCAGGACAACTGGAAGGATGTTCTTAATTCATTCCTGATATGACAGGTCTGACCCTCCTTGAAATGAGAAGTAAAGCCTAAAGGTGGGTCCTGGCAAAGCATATATGTAATACAGATTGATCTAATAACATTAAACATTACACTGATGCAGTTAACATTGAAAAAATGGGGCCAGCTTGCTTCTGAGCATGCACAGATCTTATTCCTTGGAACATACAGAGTTAAAAAAAACAGGGCTTTTGCAGCCACACTAGTTATACACATCAGAGTTGAGTTCCAGGAGATTTTCTGTAATTGCACAGCTGTTGACCATCAGCATTGTCAAACAAAGTGTGTATGCACATATACATATATATATTATGGGTCTACTTTATTTCATTGAAAGTTAATTTCACTGAATTTCAATTCACCCTGACAAAATCGCTGAAAGCTAAATTTACTGAAAAGTAATTTCACCGAATCTGATTTCACTGAAGTGAAGTACTGGCACTGTGTAGAGTACTGTAAGGCCAGTCAAAGGTATATGCCCTTTTCTCCACTGTAGTGCGATCCTGGAGTTAGTATATATAGTTAGGGGGAGTGCGGAGCACATCCCCCCAAATTGGAGGTTGTGGGGGGTGCAGCCCCCCACTTTGTTTGGGTATATATTGTCTTCTGGAAAGAGTTAGTCACTGGTGCTGTAAGTATGCATGTCTATGGTTTAAAATGTACTGTTTCAAGCTTTCAGTGAAATATAATATAAAACCAAACTAGGTGGGTGCACCCCCACATCTCCCCTAACTATGAATACTAACTCCAGGATCGCACTACAGTGGGGAAAAGAGCACACACCTTTTACTTGCCTTACAGTACTCTATACAGTGCCAGTACTTCACTTCAGTGAAATGAGATTCGGTGAAATAAGTTTTTAGTAATTTGAGCTTTCAGCAAATTGGTCAGGGTGAATTCAAATTCAATATATATATATATATATATATATATATATATATATATATATATATATATATATATATATATATGTGTGTGTGTGTACTGAATTAAAACAACAAAACATCGATGATCAAAACATTGACCAGAAAATGTTGATAATGCAAACGTCAATATGCTAGACTATGTGCTAAGCATTATCCTTGGCACATGCAGATAATAAAAATAAAAAAATATTTTTTTGTGTGAAGGGCAAGCCCTTCAGTGTCTGCATTGTGGGGCAGCTGTGACCCCCACACCCTCTGATAATTATATGTACTAACTGCGAGATTGCACAATATAGGGGAAATGGCATATATGATTTTGCACCGGCTAATTGACCAAGGTTTGTCAACTACAGTGTCAACAAAACTCATTGTTCACACACACACACACACATGCACATATATATATATATATATATATATATATATATATATATATATATATATATATATATATAATATATATATATATATATGTGTGTAGATATATATATATATATATATATATATATATATATATCTACTTCAGAAGACAGAAAACAAAAGACTGAATCCCAAAAGACAGAAAATTCAAAATACTGAACACATTTTTAATGCAGAGGGCAAAACCCCCTGAACCTGTCATGTGAGGGCTGTGGCCCCCACACCCCCTGCTATCTATATATACTGACTCCAAAATCACACAACAGTGTAGAAAGGCCAAATTCCATCATTCATTAGTTTGAATTTTCAGTCTTTTTGGATTCAGTCTTTTAAAGTAGACCCAGATATATAAATATATATATATATATATATATATATATATATATATATATATATATGGGTCTACTTCATATAAACAGAATACCACTTACCCGACTTTCATAACATCAAGCCGACAAGACTGAAAGTCCAAAACACTGACCGCTCAGAACACTGACATTTAACTAAAGATAAGTAACCCATTAGCCATCCAACAAACAATCTGAAACAGAAGCAAAGAAAACATACCCACACCCCTAACTAAATATACTAACTATGAGATCACACTACCATGGAGGTCAGGGGCAAAAGTCAACATGCTTGCCAAGCAGTTACTTACCATTAGTTAAATGTCAATGTTCCGGGCGGTTGGTGTTTTGGACATTCAGTGTTCTCGGCTCAATGTTATGAAAGTCAGGTAAGTGGGATTTAATTTATATGAAGGGGACCTATATAAATATATATGGTTTACTATCAAAATATCAATGTTCATATACATAAATGGTTGATATTCCGAAAATGACATCATCCTGCATGAATACTAATGAGCTAAAATGTTGACTGAGTTGATTGACATCAACAGATTCCACATTTATATCGAAATTGGAATGTGATGGCAGTGTAGCTGCAAACGTACATTAAACACCTACACTGTCATTCACATTGTAGCAGGGGGGCAAGACCCTCCTGCACCCCCCTGTGGGGGGCTGCACCTCCCACACCCCACCCTGCAAATTAAATATTCTAACTCCGAGATCACACTACAGTGAGGTAAGGGATACATTTTCCAATCCGCACTGTACCGTGACTCTGCTCATAACATCGAGTTCATATCAGCGAAGGCACACTTGCATTCACTGATAAGTAATCTCAATCTCTTAATGTTCAGCAATACAGAAAGTCGACTAACATTTGACTTTCCATGTTGTCTGAACCAACATTCAACATTTTGATAGTAAACCATATGTATGTGTATATTTATATATATATATATATATATATATATATATATATATATATATATATCTATATAGACCTAGATAGAAATATAGACATACATATATATATATATATGACCCCCTAACCCTAACCCTAAGGTCCGTCACTGTCACACACTCACCTGACCTAACCCACCGCCCTAACCCCTAACTCCTTAAACCTAACACCCCCATATTTGTCAACTGTCACCCTCTAACCCTAACCCTACTAACCTAACTTATAAACGCCCCTTAAATAAAAAAAAAACCTACCTTTTACTTACCTGACCCCCATTGACCTAACACCACACAGCTAACAAAATATAGCCACACAATGACATCAGTATGTCTATTTTGTGTTTTTTTTTTTTTTTTTTTTCAGGATTTTTTTCTCTTTCAGGATTTTTGGGCTTTCATTTTTGTTTTTTCAGGATTCTGAATTTTCAGGCTTTGGTTTCAGATGATGTTTCGGAAGGCTATATATATATATATATATATATATAGACATAGATAGAAATATAGACATATATATATATATATATATATATATATATATGTATGGGATCCATACAGATCCCCTACTGCGCTTTCCATCAAAAACATTAATCAGCGAACATACTTAACTGAAAGTGCTGTTCACCAAAGCAGCACTTTCGGGTAAGTATGCTTGCTGTGCCGGTGGTATTATGGTGCAGATAAGGGAATATTCTCTTTTTCCCACTGTAGTGCAACCTCGGAGTGAAAATATTAAAGTAGGGGGGTGTGGGGGGGCATGGGGGCTTGCCCTCCTGCATAGCAGTAGATTTAATGTTTTTTTTTTTTTTTTTTTTAAAGCACTTTTTCGGTGAATACATACACATACAAACTGCAGTAGTGCGGTTCCACAACAGGTAACCAAAACTACTTGCCCAGAATGAACCAATCCAAGGACAATAGAATACACCACAGAATAGAAACATTTTTTTAAGGGTGACAGGACTTAAATGCGCTACATAGTGTTTGACTGAAAAAGATTTGGTAGATTATAAGTGATGTATAATTTTTGCAACTGGGAGTGTGTCAATATGGTTTGTGATGTAAAATGCTTGCAACAAGGATTGTGTTCGTGTAGATTGTTTTCATTTATATTGATGTATGATTGCCTTTGTAATAAGTGATTGTTTAATAAAGATGTTTCTTGTTTAAATAAAGCAGGAATTGAATAATTTATGTAATGTTGCTTAGTTTACATGATGTATAGCAATATATGCGAATTATAATGTTTATGTTAACTACAGTGTGATTACTTTTATATGAATGTAAATTTGCCTGTGTCACAAGTGATCATTCAATAAAGGTGTTTGAAAAAAATGGTTTACCTTTATATCGTCAATCTCGATATGGGCGAAATGACTTCCGTGAATACCAAAATGCGAATGTCTCCAACATCGAATTCTGAATAAGCGAATGACAAAACATCACCCCTTTTTGTCCCATGGTAGCAATGGTGTGGAAGTGTGGCACGGCCGGAAATGTCGAATGTTTTTCAATATTTAAAATTTGTCGCTGTTTTGGTTCGCGTAAATGAGTCGATTAAGTGGCCGGTCGACAAAGTGTGATCGATGATATAAAGGTAAACCGAAAAAAAAAAATAGAAGCAAAAAAATTGTTATTTACAACAATTCAATGAAAGTTAAATGCTTTCATCCTAAAATATTTAACCAACTTCTTGTGAACTTTTCAAACAATTACATCACTTCCTTTTATAACCTTATTGGTAATGGTCTTACTCATTTTAAATAGACAACTATCATTTGTATCTAAATTGCATAATGCATCTTGGAGCTTTTCTCCCCGGGCCTCCACTAAAAATGGGTCAATTCGGCCCAGTGGACTTCCCCAGTAATCAAACTGCAAATAAATAAATAAGTAAATACATGAATAAATAATTACACCCCATAGGATCATAGGAGGTTCCTAGGCTATTGGCCTTGAGGCTCTTATAAGCCTAGCCAAGTGTTTAGCCCATGTTTAGACAAATCAGCACCCGATGCCCCTGTCCTGCAGGGACACGGGTGGAATCCCATGGGGTATATGTTCTGTTTCCCATCCAGTTATCCAGGTTGCTGTTAAAAAGGGTTAAAGAGGTACTCTGTTTGATGTGGAGAGGGAGTTTATTCCATAGATGGAGGAGTCAATGGGACACAAATATGTCCTGTCAACAAGTTTTGTTGATGTCACAGATCAGGTTGAGGTTGAGTATGTGGGTTACTCGAGTGGAGCTTGACTTGTGGATATGCAGCACTTCCTTCAAGGTGGAATCCATGATAGCCTTGTATGCCAAACAGAGGTCACCTCTGAGGAGTCTGCATGAAACTGAGTAGAGGGATACGGCTTTTAGCCTATCTGTGTATGGTAGATGTTTGAGCCCCTGGATTCTCCTGGTGAGGGAACCTCTGCGGTCTCTCCAGCTGCTGTATGCGCTTTGTGAGGTACATGCCAAAAGTGGCATTGTAGTCATTAATGGGCCTTATAAGGGAAGAATACAGGGAAGTTATGGCCTCTTTGTCCCTGGATGAGATACCCTTACTTATTAGGTGGGCCATGTAGAAGGCTTTCTTTACAATGGAAGCAAGATGGTGGTCAAACGTCATGTTGCTATCAACCTGGGTGCCCAAATCCCTTACGACTGATTGTGTACTTAGAACGTTGTTATTAATTTGATAATTTTTGGGGGCGTCACTCTCCCCAAAGGGGATGATGTTGCATTTTTTGGTATTCAGCTTGATGCCATGTTTTTCACACCACTCATTTGTCTGAGTGAGACCCTCTTGGAGGATGTCCACATCACTAGGGGAACTGATGACAACACCCAGCTTGCAGTCATCTGCAAATGTGGTCAGCCATATCCCTCAGAAAAGTATATCCCAAATAACAGAGGCCCAAAGACCAAACCCTGGGGTACGATGCTTGGTACGGGTCTACTGCTTGATGTGGCCTCCCCTATTTTGACTACATGGGTTCTATCAGTGAGCCAGTTTGCTACCCATCTGGTAACATATGGATTGATGCCTAGTTGAGAGAGTTTATCTATTATGCCCAAGTGAGGAATAGTGTCAAAGGCTTTGGCCAGGTCAAGGTAGGTGGTGTGCACCATCTTCCCCTCTTCCATGGCTTTGGTGACTGTCTCAAAGAAGTCGACCATATTTAGCAGACATTACCTTCCCTTGATGAATCCAAACTGTGTGGGATCAGTTGTTTGGAAGTTGCCAATGTACTTGTTAATGAGGTCCATGATAATCCATTCCATGGCCTGGCAGATCAGGCTAGTTAGGCTGATGGGTCTATAATCTCCCGGATCAGTGGATGCTCCACCTTTGTGTAAAGAGATGACAGTGGCTGTCCTCCATTCAGCTGGAATGAAGCCAGTACTCAGACTTTATTTGAATAGGGTGCCTAATGGTGCTACAAGTACCTGCCTGAGTTCACATAGGATGCAGCCTGGGATGTTATCTGGTCCCATGGAGGCTGTATTTTTTGCCTTTGAGAGACCAATGATGACTTGTTCCCTAGATATAAAGGGAAAGAGGCAGGTACTGGGGATGTCCTAATTTACTGATGGGGGGGATAGAAAGGTTAAGTTTTCACTGAATCTGTCAGCCAGCAAGTTTGCTTTATCTATAGCATTTGTATATGTAGTGTCCTTGACAACCAGTTCTGAACAGATCTGGGTGCTTCCTTTGAGTTTGCGGACATATGTGAAAGGTCTTATGATTGTCTCTAGTAGAGGTGGCCAATTTGGACTTGAAGTTTGCTTTGGAGGATTTCACTAGTGCTCTTATTTGCTTGTTCAGGCTAAGGAGACATTGCTTCCAGTTGGGCACCTGCTCCATTTTGATCTTGGACAGCAATTTGTTTCTTTTTGTTATAGAGTTAATTTATTGCTGATGTCCACCAGACAGGTTTACTCTTCCTTACGGAAGACGATTTAGTCTTGTCGGGTATTTCTGATTCCATGCATCTATATAAATGCTCATATAGTGCTTTGGTGTAGTTTTGTGAATTGATGCCAGTTCCTACAGAGGGGGAGGGGGAGGGGCTATGAAGCTGTTTATACCATCCATCAGGAGGCTGTAATCAGCTTTCAAGAAGTGTTTATGTCTGGTCCTCACTAAAGGGGGGGTGGGGGAGATGCTGACTTTGAAAGTGACCGCTTTGTGTTCGGATCTTACCAGGGAGGATGATACAATAGGGGTGCTGCAGTGGTTACTCATGTTGGTTAATACCAAGTCCAAGATGTTATCACCTCTTGTGGGGGCATCAACTAGCTGTTCCAAGGCATTTGCATTGAAAAAATTAAGGAATCTCTGGGCATTTGTGTTCCGGCATGAGTGGTTTATCCAGTCTATGTTTGGGAAGTTAAAGTCAACCAGGATCAGGGTAAAGGGTTGAATCTTGATAGATTCGAACATGTCCAAATAGGCAGATTGGGCATCTTAAGTCAGATTTGGGGGCCGGTAGCTAGCTATGATTTGAATAGGGGTCTTGTCAATGGTTAACTGCACCTGGAGTGTCTCCTGTGCCTCATATTGTTTGACCAGCCTGGAGGTTTGTATGTCTTTAATGTATATTGAAACTCCACCTCCTTTGGCTTTACTGCCCACAGTCTGGGGTCTGAATGTATGATAGGATGAGTAACCAGGTAAGGCCGGGGTGCTCTCCACAGCTTTGAACCAGGTTTTTGTGTCTGCACAGATGTCAGCATTTACCAGGGTTAGGAATGCTTACAATGAGTGCAGTTTCATGTTTAGACTCCTAGCTTTTAGGAGCATGACCTCTAATTTGTGATTTGTTGAAATTTTTATGTTGGTAGTTTTAACCTCATCACTTTTCCTAAAAAAGGCACTATAGGGGAGGCAAGAGCCTTTGCCATAATCCTGAAGCTCAGGTGAGATAGATGCAGGCCATCTCTGGCAAAGCATTGTGATCTGTCAATCATATCTTCCCAGGCTGTCAGGCACTGGATCCCCTGGAATGACAACACAAACTAAGCCAATTATTAAAGTCAATCATTTTCTGTTTGTATTGAGGCATCATTCTAGGTGATGGCAGAATGCTGCTTAAGGCTATGGACATACCTGCCTAGGACACATAATCAGTGAGCTCAATCATGTCTCTCTTCATATAATACATCTTAAGTCATTCATGCCAACATGGAGTATGACAGAGTCATAGCAGTACCTGTTGCTGAGAGACTTGAGTGCATATGTGATATGCAGGATTCTGGTACCTGACAGACAACTAACCCTGACTTTCTCCTTATCCAGCCAGGTGAGAGGCACATCTGTGTGTCTCACAATGGCATCTGCTATGACCAATATGTTGAGTTTATGTGAAGCCTTAGTGGCTGTGAGGCAATGTGGACTATGCGTAGTATCTGGTGTGGAGGGCTGTGGAGATTGCATTGCTAAGTGGTAGTAGTAGATTGTTGTCCATGTACATGAGGCAGTTGTTACACAGACTCAAGATGCCCATATCAACCAGACTGGCAGGAGAAACTGTAGGAAATTGTCCATCCATATTTGTCAGAATCTGAGGGGGAAAGGCCAGGGAGAGCTAAGGGGTGGGCCTAAAGCCCAAGTGCTTAAACCAAAACTAAGAGTTTAGAATAACACTTAATTTAGACAGGCTGTAAACAAGCAGTAATAAATGCAACAGAAAAGATGCAGTTGAACACTTTAGAGAACAGGCAGCAAGTAGCAGGAAAAGCAAAGCAAGATGAAGTAACAGAGTAGTAGGAAGAAACACAAATTAGAAACTATAAGCAGGTGAATAAAGTGTTTTTTTATTTACTTATTTTTTATAAAGTAAAAAGGGAGAGAGCATGACCAGAAGATAATTCAAGTTTAAGGGAATACGGGGTTTGGCGTTCCCAAATGATCTCTGTATTAGGTAGAATGAGATAAAGAGATGAGACTGGGAGGAGTGTCCCAGATCAAATTTACAGTAGGGGCAGGCAACTGCAAAAGCCACCAACTTTAACAACACAACAGCAATAGAGTGGGGGTTGGGGGTAAATTAATCTTGTACATGCACAGGCATAACAGAACTGATGCATACAATTGTTAAAATTTTTTCAAAAAATATTACAACTATATTAAACATATATTTGAATCTGCGAACATTCATTAATACATTCTATATTCTAATCTTGAAGAGGTTGAATGCATAGAGTGTAAATGGCCATAATAATTCCTTGTACTCTAATTTGTTCTCTCAAGCCCCACCCCTAGGGTCAGGTACTACAGTTTCTAAAATACAAAATAAGAACTTATTAAACCCAAGACATACCATTGTACATTTGTATAAAGCATCACTTTCATTTTTAATATTTATGTAATGCACATGTTAGTAAATCATCTTACATAAACTACTTTTGGTTCTTCCAACATGGGAGCCCAAATGAGTTTGACAGGAGGCTAAAAAAAACAACTCTCTTAAGAGAACAACTTATCCCAGATGGAATTTTAAATTTACATCCCCCTTTCAACTGTAGATTGTCACCCATAAAAATATAAAAACACTGATTACAGGGGCCACACTGTTCCTTTAAAATAACTTATTTTCCACTCTATTGCCCCTCGAATATTCCATTTTTACATTGTATTCTGTTTTTTAATCATGAAACAAGGCTCTGCCCCACTATCTCGTAACACTTATCATTAGCCTAATCCAATATTTTTAAAATAGCATCTTTAATACATTTGCTTCCATATTATGCTGCATAACTAATGCCTAATCAAATGTCTTGCATACCCCAGTATCCACAGTAAAATCTTTTTTTTAATGTATTGGTTTGATCCCAAACTAGTCTCTAAAAAGGATGGGAAACAATCACCCCACCTCCCATAGATTTTACTATAAATATCAAAAAACAATTAAAAAATATACAACTATCACTTTATTGCATTCAACAATATAAGTATTCTCATCTCAAATCATCTGAGACAAATTTATAAATTTTCTTTTAATCAAACCTTTCTTTGTTTTAAATGGGTGAAAACTCTTAAAATGCAAATAATTATTGATGAATGTAGGCTTTCTATACACATTAGACATAAATGTACCATTATGATTAGAAATATTAGAATCAAGAAAATTAATGTTGTTCTATTCTATATTACATGTAAATTAAATAAAAGTCTATTGTTTTGTACATATAATCCAAAAATGCAACTATCTCACATTCGGGCTCTGTGCATAAAATAAAGCTGTCATCTGAATATCTCAAATAAAGTGTACAATATTTAAAATAGTCAGATTTAAAAATATTTTTTTTTCAACCAAGAATACATAACAGGTCAGTAAAAGTAGGAACACATGATGATCCCATAGCAACACCCTTAACCTGCTTAAAAGTCTCACCTTGAAAAAAGAAAAACAAATGAAATTATCTAAAACCACATCAATACAACGTATGAGGATCTTAAAATCATTGTTACTCAGAAAATCAAAAACCTATACGTGCATCATGAAATAATTCTTTCCTTACCTCTTGTGGTATGTAAGTAAGTAAACTGCCCACATCTGTGGTAAAAACATAAAACATTATCATTACAACAATCCTGTTTCAACCTGCCTAAAAATCCCAGGTATCCCTGAGTATGTGATCAATCACAGTAAAGGCAGGTTTAAGTAACCTATTGATATATACCACAGATGTATACGTTTTAGAACCATGAACTGCTACAATAGATCTAAATAATGGATTCTCAGAGTTTTTTGTATATTTTATGTATCCCAGAAATGGTAGGGATGAATGGATGTGAATAATTTAAAAAATATAAATCTTAAACCCTGTGTTAACCAGTCCTCTAGTAATAGATCAAGCTTTCTAAAGCAAATATTAATTTCATTTTTAGAGATGTCTTTGTAGGCATTCTCATCATGCAAAAAGTTGCACTAATATAATCAATAGAATCAGATATCATGATGCCTCCTTCTTTGTCTGGTTTCATGACCCTCAATGACTTGTCATCCAGCAATTGTTTCAGTCAACATCCTTCCTCATGGTTTAAGTTAAAGTATTCATATTTAGCCTTAAATGTATTTAGTTTCAAAAATTCTTTATTATATCCAGATTCAAAATCCTGGACCACCAGATGCATAGGTGGATTTAAAATACTTTTTTTACAACAAATTTTATTATGTATATATCAGATGATGTTATGAGTAAGGCTCTTGGATTATAATTCATCTAAGTCTCACAGTTAATGTAGAAGATTAAGGCTGTGAGCTTCATCTTATGGGTATGATTACCTCGGGTTCCATTTCCCTACTGTGAGACCTTGAGTAAGTCACTTACCCAGACAGTGCTTTGCAGCAATTTGGGGTAGTTTTTCCTGGACTGCATGCCTAGTGACTAACTGTGAACTTTGATGGGAAAATGTGTTCTTTTATAACGACCTTTATTCTCTTCACATCTTATGCCCCATTTTGTGCCTTTTGAGCTACCCACCCTTTCTGAGAAATTGACTTTGTAAGCTCCTCCAGTGTCATCTCATCAAGTCATTTTACTGGGCTTTGAAAGAACAAACTGAGAAAGACCTTCCTCTTAAACTCTTAAAGCTTGAGTTAACCTTTGTTTTATATCATCCGACTCAGTGCACAGTGCACTAGTCAGAGTATTAATTCCTTTTTCCATTTTATCTTTAAAATCTGCAACATCTGGGAATGGACTACAAATCAATGGAGAACATACAAACTGCTTCTCAGAAATCAGCTTGGAATTCATTCTTCTGTATTGCTCTTGCTAAGAAAAGGAGCAGAGGGCATCATTTCCTAGTCTTCCTAGAGATTGCCAGTGACTGGAAAGCCTGACCCTGCCCTACTAGATATGCTCCATCTATATCTGTAAGTCTAACTCCTAGTGCATTACCCACTCAAAAGGTCTAAATCTAATATGTGACATCAACAAAACCTGCTGAAGAGACAGGTTTGTCTCCCAGAGGCTGCCCCATCTCTGGAATAGACTTCCCATACATTTCTAAAAGAGTACCTCACTGACCCTCTTCAAGCACAGCCTTGATGAGTGGATGGGAAACCACACATTTGTCCCAGGGGTTCCACCTTTGTCCCTCATTGACAGGGGCAACAGGTGATGACTAAGGTTTCTTTTTTGGGGATAAACTTTTGACTAGGTTTTCAAGGTACCCAGGGCCTTTAGCCTAGTAACCTCCTATGATCCAATGATCCAACAAAAATTGCTTCTTAAGAACCAGCTTTCCAGCTTGGGTTGAATGCTACTGCCTTGTTCTTGGTGACAGATGGAAGAGAAGAGCATTGATATTCCGGCTGGTCTCTGATACAGCAGTGTGTGCATGACATCACTGAGTGATCTGGTTGCAGTTTTGATAAGAATGACTTCATGGCTTTTGTGCAGCTGGGTATTCTGTATGTCCATTTGCTGTATATTCTATCCTGGGTATCTGCCAAGAGAAGACAATAGCAGCTGTACTGAACGATGCAAAAGTCCAGAGTGATACTACTTCTCAGGAAGTAGCTTACATTAGTGCTACACGTTTATTCTGGTTAAAGTAGCAGCAAAGGATCAATGATTCCTAGCTCTGTGCAGGTGTATTGAGACCAGTACCATCAACAGTAAGTCCAGTAACCATCTCCAAACCTCACAGGTACAACTCCCCCTTGAGTCCACACTAATACACACTTGAAACCATGGATTTGCACTTTCCAGCTGTCTCTGTAGCCACCTTGGGTGAAATGGGCATCCTGAGACAATGTAGCAGTTGGCTCATGTTTACTAATAACCACCTGCTATTTAAGCAAACTGATATAGTGTGTGAGAGATGTGGTCATGTAATATTATTGGAGGAAAACATCTCAAACAAAGCAACTCTATATAACATGCATGTTGTCAGTACTGTGCAACACCACACTAAACCGATCATACACAGCTGAGATCTAACATATAGCCCTACATTTGCTGAACCTCTTAAACGTAATCCTCATAAATGCAAATGCTTCGTAAATGTAAGCTAGAAAACGAGTACCCTCAGCAACCTCATAGACACAAAATGGAGGCAGCAGCAACCATGAAACATGCATGTAAGAGTCACATTGACTCATTTCAAAAGACCATAATGCAAGTCTTCACACATTCCTATATTCTAGTCATAGGTGACTCCCTAGTGAGACACACCAATACGTCACTCATCAGGCTGTGCAAGGTGTGAGTCATGGTAAGCTGTGTATCAGGAGCCAGGTTTCGCCAGTTCATGCATGCACTCAAGTTCTTTCACCAAAAGTGCACAGATGACACACATAGTGCATGTGGTTGTAAAGGACTTCAGACATACCTCCATGGACTATATTAAGTGAGACATGAAGGAACCCTTGGAAAATGTGTCTGAGGCAGATATGAACTTAACCTTGGGCAGCATTCTACCATGACTAAGGATGATGCCACAATACAAACAAAAGATCATTTTCACCAATTGGCTTAGCTTCTGGTGTCATTCTAAAGGGGTATTGCTCAAGATAAATATGACATTCTTCCTAAACTTAACAAGGAACTCTGCACCCTGATCATATCTACCAAAGTCAGATATAAGGTAAAAATAGCCACCTATGTGAAGGAAACCACAAAGCATTTGTTAATTATGACAGAAATCTCAGAAACAATGCCTAGCACTGCACAGTAGTAAAATATATCACATGCTTGGAATCAGAATACATAGCCAGTCTAATAGCAGAGAGATTTAGTTCACATTTTACCCTGGTTTAATCTCCTATATTCTCATATCACTTTCCTACATCAACATCCTACCCAAATCCCCAAGAATAAGTCCCCAGGGCACCATCCATGACCAATAACACTGCATCTATGGGGCCACATAACATACTTAGCTACCTATTGGTCAGCCTGAAACATGAATTCTTAGACCCCCTATGGAGGTTATCCAGTATCAGTCTCCAAACAGGCTTCAATCCAAATAAATTGAGGACAGCAGCAATCATCCCCTTACAAAAAGATGGAGCATCAATGGACCCAAGTAATTATAGATCCATAAGTCTGACCACTTCATATCAGTAGTATAGCAAGGATGGGGTGAAGGGGACAGTTGCCCCAGGTGCAAAGTGTTAAGGGGCACAATTAAGAGGTGGCTTAAATCTTTTACTCTGTACTAAAATGCCAGTAAAGAAATCACTTGAATTCAGTATTTTTCACTTGAAGAGGCGGGGGATGGGAGTGTGGGAGGAGTGGCTTTGGTAGGTCATGATTGGTTACATTATTGTAGGAACTAATCAGCTTCCTAGTGTATTGTGAAGGTCTGAAGAGTTTTTTTTTTTCATTTATTTATTATTTTTACTTTTGCTGGAGAGTGGGGTGCACAGATTAGGTACTGTACTTTACTGTACTGTACAGTCTGCAGAAGTCTGCTTTTTGCTCTTTGCTTGAAGACACAGGGGTGGGGGGTATCTTGGACATAGGTTGGGTACTATACTCCAGGGATCAGAAGTCTGCAGAAGTCATCTTTTTTGTTGTTCTTCACTTGAAGAGCTGAGGGGTAGGGTGCTAGTTCATGGACCAGAACAGGGCGCTAGTTGAGGTAACTATGCTGCTGCCTCATCTGTAAGGCTATGGACAGGGTCTTTATGAAATTAATAAATAAAGACATAGATAAACTACAAACTCTTGACCCAAGCTAGCTCGGATTCATTAAGGGTGGATGCTGCCTACTTAAACTGGTTGACTTCTTCAGAAAGATTAATGAAGCAACTGATTAGGGCAAATCAGTAGAAGTCACTTATCTAGACCCTGAAGAACATTTTAACTCCACCTCACATTGAGATATCATAGATAACCTCTATCAGCTACATCTATATTTTTATGTAACTAATTGGATAGCAAACTGGCTTTCAAACTGAACTCGGGGAAATTAAGGTGGGTGGCTCCACTTCCTCCAAAAGGTATATTCGGTCCTTGGGTCACTCTTCTTTGGCATTTACTTCTCAGATGTCAAAGCAAATTCTAAGGATTTCTGGCTGATCAAGTTTGAAGATGACTGTAAACTTAGTGAAGTAATAAATTCCCCAAAGGACATGAAAATCCTCCAAGATGGCCTTTCTCAAACAAACAGCTGGTGTCTAAATTATGGACAAAATCTAAATACCAAGAAATGTATAATCAAGTTCTTTGGCAAGTATAACTTCACGTTTTACTATCATATTAATAAAACATCAATGAAAGTTGATCCTGTAGCAAGAAACTTGGGAGACTATGATGATAATAGACTGCTTTTGATCACCACATATCTACAACTATAAGGAAGTCCTTTATCATCACACAACTTATATCTAAAGGTATGTCGTCCAGGTCCAGAGATGTAATCATTACAATGTACTCGATCCACATCAGGCCGATCATTTGATTATATTGCCACATTCGATATATACATGCCCAAACACTTGTCACATCTTGAGTGACCAAAAAGCTTTCTCACTAAAAAAAAAGGGGTTAAATCACAAAAGCTATGCAAACCATCTAAAAGTGTTGTCCCTCTTCTCACCATCATACAGGCTACTAAGAGGCAAAATCTGCCTCACAAAAGATCCTTAACACACCCTATCCCATCAGATCAATTGCACATTCACAAGTCCAATGGTAGTATGAACACTTGCTTAAGGAATCGTAAGCTCTTTGGTAAAATAAACAGAACATGATGGAGGGAGAGGTATGCATCAGAGAGATTACTTCCTCTATAGAAATGCCTTCCACTCTGCATAAAGCAAAGTATTTCTCTTATATTATTCAAACATAATTTAGAGGAATGGATAGGAAACCTCAAATTCAGCCCCAGCTTAGCACCCATGTCCCTCATGGATAGAGACAACAACTAAATGTCCCAACATATATATATATATATATATATATATATATATATATATATATATATATATATATATATATATATATATTCTGTCCTTCTCTCATTTATTTGTGCACACAGTGTGTGTGTGTGTGTGTGTGTGTGTGTGTGTGTGTGTGTGTGTGTGTGTCTTTCGGCTTTTTCCCAGTTAGGGGTCACCACAGCAGAACTCCAGTCTGCTAATGATTGGCAGGAGATTTTTACGTGCCGAGTTGCCGGCCCTGACGCACAACCTTCAACGAAGGTACACCCATTTACGCATGTCTCCACACAGAAGACACTTTAGCTGAGAAACGAACAGGACAACATCTTACTGTGAGGCGACAATGCTACTGCAGCACCACCACCGCAGTACAAGAGCTAAAAAATTACTATGGGAATGTAAGGTTAGGTTTCTTAAGATCCTTATAGATCAATAGCTTATTAAGTACCTATAAACCTATTCAGATACTTTATTATAAAATATTTTTTTTTCAAAATCAACTGATATTCTTTCAAGTTTCAAGTTGTGGTTGCTATGATGTTTTACCTTTTGGTAGATTACTAGAATTAATTTGTTCTTGCTTATATGTTTTATGGTTAATAAAGGATTAGCATACCAAAAAATAATAACCAGATATGTAGCTAGAATATTTAAAACATTTACTCTGCTCCCACATTGGGTGCAAGCATTAAAAAATAATCATATTATGATCAAAAATGGAACATGCTGAAAATAAAAGTTCAATGTTTGAATGTAAACAGACTGTCAACCTGTTTTGGAAGTTTCAACACTTGCACAGTAATGGAGTATTTTAAGTGTTATAGATACTCGACTAGAATTAGGGCGGCCACGGTGGTGCAGTGGTTAGCATTGCCGCCTCACAGCAAGAGGTTTTCCGGTTCGATCCTCAGCTGGGGTGCCTTCTGTGCGGAGTCTGCATGTCCTCCCTGTGGTCACGTGGGTTTCCTCCGGGTGCTCCGGTTTCCTCCCACATCCCAAAGACATGCTGCAGGTGGATTGGACACTCTAAATTGGCCCTAGGTGTGCATGTGAGTGTGCCTTCTGTGGAAGGTTGGGCGCCAGGCTGGCAACTCGACACCGTAAAACTCCACTGCCATTCAATGTGCAGACAGGTGATCTGCTGTGGCGACCCCTAACCGGGATAAAGCCGAAAGAAGATACTCGGCTAGAATTATTATTATTATTGCCCCCACTTGAATTGACAAGTTTACAACATGTTTCTTGTTTTCATGACTAAAGTTGTTATGGGTGAGGCATGTTCCCTCATTTTTAAAATCATGTTTATCTGCGTTCGGTCAGCTATTTCATTCCTTTTAGGTGACAGCTGATTGTAGAGGCTTTCAGTTTGTCAGCCATAAGTAATTTTCCTAGATTTTGACTTTGATGCCTCCCCTTAGTGGATGATATCATTCCCCGCATCACCGCTAGAAACACCTATACCCTCCCGTTGCTTGTGAGTGCTCCCACCCACAAACTGCTTGGGGCTTTCTTCATTAGCTTAATAAGCTAAGTTCAGGTTTCTGGTTATGGCAGTTTCACCTGCAAGCATCCACCTACATATGGTGAAACATCCACCATACAATCCCTCCACCAAGGATAGGCAAGCCAGCATTTTTACTGCTCCCTCCTACCCCCTCAAGCCTAATTCTTCTAATACCCGAGTCACTAAACAAACTTGGGTTGCCTGGATGGTAGTCAGAAATTTATCCATAAACCCAGGGCTGAAAGCTTTGTTTCCTTGACTACATCTATTCCTGCCTGTGACATATAGAAAGGGATCTGAATAAAGTAGATTTTTTGATTCTTGCTCATTACTTAGATTCTACAACTTAATTTATCAGTCACTCATAAACATAAAATTGCATTAATGGAGAGTGCAGTACCTAGGTATCATTTTTTATGTGGAATATAGTAAGGAGTCTCCTTGGAGGTTGAGTATTATATAAATTATAATGTGCATCCCCTTTTTAAGGGTCTAACAGAGTAGGCTGTAAAATACTTGTCTGCCATTAGGGCATGTACTTATGCAATAATGGAAAAATCCCAGGATAATGCCAGTGATTAGCCTACAATGGAGGCTAAATCATGTTTTATGGATGACCAGATTTAGTTAGAAGTTTGAGGGCACTGGTTTAAAAAGTGCATACATCATAGAATTTGGCCACTAATGTGACTACTGAGTGCATGTACACAGTAAAAGAAGAAGACGCGTATGAGTAAAGTAGCACTGAGCAAGTGGGAACTTATGTGTGCATTTCATACACAGTACAATTAAACATTCTGAAATCCTGTGCAATGCAGTCACTGCAGGAAACTGTAAATCTCGTATTTTCAGCTAAAAATAACAGGATTTTCTGTCCTGTAAACAGGACCTGCAGGTCCAATTTAGTTAAACTGATTAATACAGTTGATATGCATGCATTTCATGTGTTTCCAGGGAGTGCCAGTCTTAGTTTTAAGGACTGAACGTTCAAGTCCCAACATTATGAAAATGATTCTTCTCATCTCCCTCTTTAATAAAATGTATTTTCCTTGCAGACAGTTTAGAAGTCGGGCATGGAACAACACTCCACTCGGCCTGGTGCATCAGGTATAACCCACTGGAAAATGTGCTTAAAAATGGAAGTTTTTACATTTTATGGGCTTGTATTTACATACACATTTTAACAGATGGTAATTTATATCACTATATAGAAACTATTACATTTTCACTTTTGTTTTGGAAAACAAGCAAATGTTATTCCATTTTCAGCTGAAAAGATGATTTTAAGTGTAAATGTCTCAGAGATCTCAAGTGCACACATTACCTTTATGTCCTATTTCAAATAATGCATCTATTTATTATATAGTTATGACTGCAAGAAGATGCAAGATTGATGCACAATGGAACTTTCCACTAGTGCCAGGGTGATATCACAAAGAAATTTCACTAAAAGCCACTTTCAGTTCATAATGGCTTTTTGTACTTTTCCTTACTGCTGTGTGACCATGGTGACCAAGGAGCTTGATGATATATATATATTTTCAAATTCCATAGGGAAACACTGGAATCTAATCCCTCAAGATATAGCTACTCTACAGTCCACCTCTCTGTTCAAAAGACAAATCAAAACACATCTTACTTCTCATTGGCTATGTCCCTGTACCAATCCGGATTGAAAGTAGGTCTCAATACGCCTTATTATTCTTCCTTCCTGTCCCCTTACTGGCCCTACCTGAAGCTTCTGGAGTCGAGAGTTGAATCCTAAGGGATGCCTATACTTCTTATTAACCTTAGTATGTAGTTCTTATATTTGTTGTATAACTTGACTTAATATTTTTTTTTTCAATGTTATAGATTTCCTCTCTTGTACCTTGTATAAATCTATTAAGAAAATTGTTATAAATCACTATAATTTTATCTATACTGGAGCTTTTCTCCCCGGGCCTCTACTGTAAACGGATATATGTCCAGTTAGACTAGCCCGGTCAACAAATGTAAAATAAATAATAAAAAATAAAAATAAAAATATATATATACATGGATGTACTGAAGTTGGTCAACTCTACCATTGGTCAACATCTGTTTAGCAGACAGCATTTGACTGACTTAACAGATTATTGACAGATGTGTGGGATCATGCAATTCTTCTAGTAGGGAAAAATGCTCTTTCCACAAGATTGTGTGATCTCTGAGTTGGTATATATAATTAGCAGGGGATGTGGGGATGCAGGGAGGCCTGAAAAAAAAATGATGTTTAAACTATTTTTGTTGTGTAAATTTTTGCATGTTAGGAGACTGCAAATTGGTACATGGGGAATAGTTTGTCAGGGTTTCAAAAGTTAATTCTTTGATGTCAGTTTTGTCAATGATATGTGGGTGTTTTGATCAATATCAGTGCACCTATATATATGTATGTATGTATATATTTACTATGAGTAAAAGCAAGCTCCAAACAGTGAATAAAATCCACAGACAAGTTAATGAATGACCAAAATCTCAGACAAGGCAGAAGGCAAATACTTCTTAAGTAAAATCAATGAAATTTATTGCAAAAGGGTTAGTGCTTTCACAGTGATCAACACCGCTTCCTCACGCAAAAAACAACATTATAACTTCTGTATATATACAAACATTCAAATTCATTTGACCAATCCCAGAGGCTAAAAAATCCCTCCAAAATTCATAATTAATTACATAACAGAATTTAAAAAGACATAATACATAAACACACAATTCATGCTCACTTAGGCTTTCTGGATTTCAATACAGGTTTAATTGGGACACAGTCATTCAACCCATGTCCCCTGTGTGCCCCTAACCTTAGATTCCATTGCAACTCAAATTCTTCTGTCTTATTAATGATATACTCCATTCTAGTGGTCTCAGGCAAAACATGCATTACTTGAAAGAGAAAAATATGCTGATTACTAGACAAAATAGTATGCTTGCCTAGGGCACTATACTCGAAACCTCACCTGGTACAGTACAAGTGGTCTCCCACCCATTCCCTAAGATGTTGATTTGTCTTGCCCACATAGAATCTGAAGCAAGTTACACAATGTGCCACATAAACCACATTTAATGCATTACAGTTTGCTACAGCCCTTAACTGCCAGAGGTAACCAGTTCCTGGGTGCTTAAAAAATCTAGATTCATCTACATGCTGACAGTATGCACAAGTACCCCATTTATGAGTGCCAGTCAATGATCTGTCCATAGGGACATATATTCTGGGGTAGCATAGGTATTGCTTCAAATTTCTTTTATTCTTATGGATGAACCTAGGGTGTGGACATACTATATCAGATGTCTTCTCGTCCACCAAAAGCATGGACCAATTTTTTCAAACTATGCCCTTAATTATGCCCACATCCTGTGTATAAGATAAAACCACAGGAACCTGAGAAGATGGAAATGTCGGTTCCATCACTGTTCTCACTTGATCAGAAAAGTTCATTCAGTACTTTGGCATGTGCTTGGTGTATTTCATCTGCAGTGTACCCTGTCACCATGAATGCATTTTTTTAATAACTCATCTCATCTAAAAGATCGGTCTCCTCACAGTACATCTGTGAGACCCTCATGGTCTGTCCAATCACTATGTTGTTAAAGATGTGTTGGGATGCATGCTTTCTCTATGCAAGAAGGTTGGAAAATAGCAGTCCTTTCTATGTAGTTTCATTGAAAATCCACCCCCATCCTAAATACATTCACATCTAAATAGTGAATAAGCTCTTTAGATTTATTCATCATAAACTTAAGGAATCCACTACCCTATTCAAACTCTGAAAAAATTACAAGAAATCATATTCATCACCCTTCCAACAAATAAAAAGGACATCGATGAAACATCGATAAAAGCACACATTAGAATCTTTTCTATCTAGAATGTGTTGTTGCTCCCACTCTACCATAACCAAGTTGGCATACGAACTGGCAAAACTAGTGCCCATGGCCACCCTCACTTTTTGCCAGTAGTAAACATCTTTAAACAGAAAAATGTTATGTTCAAGAACCAATTCAAGTAACATACAGATAAACTCTACATGTTGTAACTGGAATTTACCATGTCTAATCAGAGTGTCCTTCACCATACTAATGCTCTCCTGATTGGGAATACAAGTGAAGAGAGAAACTACGTCCAAAGTGACTAATATATCAACCTTAACACCTGTTGACCCAGTAGTTGATGTGCACAGATTGTTTAAGAAATGCTCTGTGCCTTTCAAGACTACAGGAAAATCTTTCAAAACCTCTCTAAGTTGTAAGTCTAAATATATGGAAGTTGGCTCTGTCAACCAGCCACCTATATATTTACTATGAGGTTCACTGAAACTGGCTTTCGGCAATTTAATTTTACAGTATTGTCATTCTCTGAAATTTCCTTCAGCCAAATTAGCAAGGATCTCTTTAAGCTGCTTATAGACTTTTCAATGGCTTTTGCTATACCATTCTGAGAGTTCTGGTAAGGATGAGGCATATTAATATTTTATACGAGTCTTTTCTTTATTCTTTTAAATATAAGCACATTGAACCAAAATAACACACCTGTAGATGACAGTGTTTTCAAAATTTTGCATATCCCAGCACAGCATCATTTTAACTTCAGAGCCAGTTAAAGATTGCAGTATCACTTTTCCATAGCTCAACAATTATGTTTCTATAGCAGTTAGACTGAAGCAGTAAGCCCACTGAAAAATGTACTTGAGCTCAGTTGTGCAAACATCACCTGGGATGATTTTATATTTAAATGAGCAGTGAGGGATTTACTGGTGAAGCCTTTTCTTTTCCATTTTTTTTGGAGTGCAGTAACTGCATCGATGCCCATTTTAAGGATATTCATAAGATATATTTTCAGATTTCAAAACAATCCCCATTTCATTATTGGTTGAAATTAAATGAATATAGTCTATTTTCCATTTAAATCCATGAAAAATAATGATCTTGAGATGAGGACTACATTATTCTTGAACAGACTGCCACGTTGTTATACTGTATTGCTTAATCTTCACTTTTAAGTCTTCCAAATAATTTAGATCTCAGCTGTCATACTTGTGCTTAGATATCTTGATAACCAGATTGATGATAGGATTGCCAAAGAGTATACTGTAAAATGTAACAATGACACACTGCAGCTGTGTTGTAATAACTTCTTGAGAACTACTGAGTAGATACATATATATGTATAGAAATACATATGCATTTGCAAGTATATCTGCATCATATAGCGCTTTGGTTCATTATATGATTATTACGCATTGACTCAGCAATACAACACCGCATATGTTCTAAAAGTCGAAAATATTAATGGAAGCACTTTCTCTGATATTAATACATTTTAGCAGAATTTGTAAAGATAAGATCTTTGTGTACAAGGGGGTGCATGCCATTTAATAGTAAGGCTTTTTGATTTACAACTTTATGTAAAAAGACATAAAAATACAATTATATGGATATTGTCTTGTTTCCTGGTCAGTACTCTTCCAGTTACAATTTCTCAAATGTATTTTTCATTTATTTATCTTTTTTTAATTCCAGAAGCATATTGGAACATCTGACATATGTTTAGTTAATTTACCATCATAAATGCTGTTTATGTGTTTATTTATATAATAATCAAGCGTATTCTGGATCTGATAAACATTTTTACAGAAGTGTCTACAACAACTGTCAATCTGCATATTGAAAATGTGTATTTACTTTATTTGAACACAAATAATCTAAGTTGAATAAAACTGATGAATTCCACTAGGAGGTGGTCTCCAGAGACCAAGATAAGAAGGAAAAGTACTCAGGTAAGGAAATCATTAAATGATAATTACATGTACAGAGAAAATGGCAACTTATTAAATATTTATTATGTGCAGTTGACATTACTGAAAGAACTATGGACTGAGAGCACTTCATTTAATTAAATAAGAGTTTGTGTTTTACTGTGTGAGAAAATAATATGCTGCTTCAAGGCAACTTTCATAATTTCTGGGTTGTTGAAACAATTAGAGACACTGATGGACTGGAACATAATGTTCACTGTTTGCTAATTAACTTAGTCACATATTTTGTATGCTTGTTTTCTTCTTTAAAGCCAATGACTGTTAATGGATATGAGTAAATAATTATATGCTAATGTGAAACAAAGCAGAGACATGATGGAGTAGATCTGAGTCATTTTTATAAATGGAAAAATGATATTGCAAGGGAGATTGTCATACCATATCTGTATAAGAGGCAAAATATAGCAAACATCAGGGTATGTACTGCAATGTAAATGAAAACATCACTGCTCCATCCACCCCCTTTTCAGAAACAAAGCGATTTAGTTAGTATATGTTCATTCAATTACCTGCCACACCTAACTTAAGAAGTACTTAGTGCATTAAATAAAGCTGATAATTTTCCATACTGCATGACACCACCAAGTGTTTCCTAGTGTTATGTATACTACTATATGACATGTTGTGTGTTGTGGTGGAGTTAATTAGCTGTTATATCTTGATGAATCACCTCCTTGAAAATGAATTACAACAAGATATTATTAAAAACAGCACTGTCATGTGGCAAAACTCAAATTTACTTTTTTTTTACTGAAGTGTCAGTGGTGACAATGTAATAGCCACCTAGTAATGAAACTTTGCTTTTCTTGCTTTATTCTGTATATTCCCATACCTCTCAACTGTACACATTTTTGCAGAATGTCAAGATTTTTGCCTTATATTTTTGGTCTATTCCTCATAAAATTTGTGATTTTCTAGCAAATTACTGGGATGATTTGAGGATTGAAGTCATTAACTAATGACATAGAATTCAGTTTCATGCTTCAAATCCTTCAGAAAATTTATGTTAGCACAGACCCTGTTCCTCTAGCAACGTTCTAAGTTTATAAGAACAATATTTAAAATATGTCCCTATTTTTGGCCCTTTGTCCCCCCATTTTTATCAGGCTTTGTCCAGATTTGTTGCACTAAGAGGCTGAGAAGTATGGTCTAGATTCATTTAACAGCTGCGATTTCATATCAAATGTAGAATAAAAAACACAACCAAAAGACTCAAACCATTATGTATGCAAAGTGCTAAGGAGTGAAAAACAAAAATGACTGAAATGTTGAAGGACACCCTTGCAAGTTTTCATTTTATATTTCAGTCAACACTTTCATCTGGAAGTGGAGATTCTTCAAAGTGAAATAATAATGAATTCTGTCACATTTTAAATGTAAATTTTAAACCAAAGAGCTACTAGAGACAAATGCAGCTGAGCTTTATGAATCCCTCTTTGCATAGATTTGTAGGCAATAAGAAAATTCTTATGACCTGTGGGAATTTGATTTTAAGAGGAGATATGCTAACAAATGAGACATGGCAACAGACCATTATTTGTGATTAAAAAAGGTAGGAATCTGTGAGATTATTTTGAATATAATTTCTTATTATCTCACCCTGTAGCTGGATACTTTAATCACATTTAATGTGTCTGCAGGTTTTGTTCATTCCAGAGTAATATGCACCATTCACCTACCCTGATGACAACAACACTTTTTAATTTCAACCAGATAGTTACTGTTATTAGGAAATGGGTAGTTTGTCTGGCTACATGAAAATAAAATCCAAGCTTCTAAATTGCTTAAGGTTTTAGGGAAAGCTAGTCCAAAGAATACATGAACATCTCATGCTATCAAAAATTAACACATGCATAATTTTGTTTTTAAAAACTTCTTCAACACAAAACACCCATGACTATATATTTTTCATGGGGTCTATATTATTTCACTAAAATCACATTGTAACGAACACCTAATCATCGACCCTCATAGAGTGAAATTAATTTCAGCGATTCACTGAATTTACTGAACGCAAGGAAATACTCGCCCTACAGCACAGCGTTGTCCTTTTTTCCACAATAGTGCAATCTCAGAGTTGGTATATATAGTTAGAGGGGTGTAGGTTCGATTTGCTTAGCTGTCAGTCCATTGTGCTTTAGGGCAAGTATTTCCTTACCCTCAGTAAATTCAGTGAATCTCTGAAACAATTTCGCTAAATTAGGATTGATGATTACATTTTTACTGCAATGCGATTTTGGCAAACTAATATAGACCCTTTTTGATGTACTGGGTTAATTAGTACAAAACTCATAATTAGTGATTTTTATTTTGCTGTGGAAAAAAGAAAATGTTTTGACAAATATTGTTGCCTGTAGCCTCTAGAGGCTGAATAAGCAGTTATCCACAGTAAGTCTTCTTAAACTTAAAATTCCCAACAAACAACATTATAATTGTGAGTTCAAAACGCATGTGCATTATGCTTACTTTTATAAAAATACCCTCTTTTTATAGTTCTTACTCTGTTGATTATAGATTATTGATTTATTACCCTGTTTTCATTTTTTTATCAATGGCATTATCATTTCATGAGTTTACTTACAGATGCTGCCTCGATGCCACAGAAGTAATTTTAATTGTTTGTTAAAAATATTGTCACATTTAACAGTTTAGCCAAGATAATAAGGATATATTTCTCCCTCTCACTGATATAAATCTATATTGATATCTGTATCTATATAAATATACATATAAAATATATTACTTTTAGTAACATACTCAAACAGTAGAATCACAATTAGTCAAAAAATAAGCGGAAGTTAAATTTAGTTCAAAATATACTTAGGAGAATCATAGTTGGTCTAAAACTATATTAAATGCTATATTTTTACTACAACTGAGTGAGCAAATGCCCAGCACACACATGGTTGAAAAAGTAAAATGCAAGTGTCTTTTTGAGTGGAGCAAGCCATCTCTGGACCTCTAATGTGGGAGGGTGAGCCTCCAACATCTGACATTGTATATACCAATTTCACAGTTGTGACACTATGAAGAAGGGAAACATCTCTTAAAACAATTTAATGGCTGCTGGCACATACTTAAAAATTATACCAAGAGTGATTTCCTGTAGAAAACAGAAATTGACATTGAGTTCCTCAGTATTATAGACTGACTTTAGACAAACTGATTGACATTGAGAAGCCATGTAGCTTCACTGGTATATCATTAAGTAGTCACTTGTATATCTCGACTGATTTTGATGTTATTAGTGATAATTTGCTGATATCTTAATATCTGTCAACATCAGGCTTAGTTTTGAGCTCTATGTTGCCAGAGTGCAACTAAACAATATACTTAATGCTATACTGACAAGCTCAAAAAATGGGCAAAATAATGCATGCCTACAGCTAGTGGAGTCTGGTTTTACTGGTCCGAATATACCTGTAAAAACTTAAAAAAGTGAAGCATTATGGGCATTTGCAAGCTATGTAGCTGAAATTCTGGTATGTTCTTAAGGGGTCATTTGTATATACGTCATAGAAATCCATTACAGAAGGTTTAAGGTATTATACAATGAAGACCTTAGCTTTGTTGTGTCTTTCTTGGAGGATATATACCTATATATGGATATACTTGATGAGATTAGATGCTGCTATAAGTCCAAAGGTTCCCTCGTCAAAAGACTGAACAAATCAAAAAACATACACGAGTGAAACCACCATGAAAAAATACTGCTGTATAAAAGTCCAACTGATTTATTAAATAAAAAGAACAGATGAGCGCTTTCGCGTACCAACCAGTACACTTCTTCAGATCTTAACATCTAAATTTATAAAACCACTTTTATACAAAGGCTCATACTCAAAAATGATCAATTAACCAACCAATTTAACAATTAAACAATTAAACAATTAAATAATCAGTACAGTACAATAAAGTATACCAGCTTCCTGATAGCGCTGTGAGCTCTACGAGTAGAAAGCACAGAGAGAATGAGACATACCTAAAAATCCTGTTCCTCCAAATAACTGTACATTCCACAGAATGGTGGAATCAAATAAAATCGATACAAGTAAATAATTAAATAACAATACTTTAAAATCACCAAACACCCATCATTCCTAGCGTATATTTTTCAGAAATACATATATAATATATACGCATATAACAAATATAGATAAATATAGGACATGAGAAAAAATAAAGAATAAAAATACCTTATATACTATATTAATTCATGTGCAAAGTTTCATTAATTAATTACCATGAAATAATATATATATGGATATACTTGTCAAAGTTCATAAATATTGAAAGGCTAAACACTGATCTTGTAAGATTGAAAATGAAAAGAATCAAAAACTCAGAATGTTTGTGGGGAGGGGGGCAAGCAGGAGAGCTCCGCTCCTTCCAGCAACTGCTAATTACAGAAACCAAAGCTGAGATAACTCTGCCACTCATATTGTGTATTCAAATAAGACAATGAGGCTTGGGTGTTTGTTTAAGTTGTTTATTACACACAAACACATCAGGATGGATAGGGCTGCCAACTTTTCAGATGCTCAAAGTGGGATATTTTGTGTAGAAATGTGAGATTATGTGGGACAAGACATACCCAAGGCCAGTGCAAAGGACAGAACTTCAATTTTTTTGCCAAAATAAAAACTTATTCTTGTAGTATTTCAGTTGTTTATGCTATTTCATGTAACACTTGGGTATTTCAGATATAAAACAACTATTTTATGCAGCTATTAAAGAAAACTTAGGAAAAAAATGTTGTCCTAAAATCTCAGGACTTTTGCCTTTTTTATTTTTTATTTTTTTGTGGGACACATCTGCCTAAAGAGGGACAGGTGGTAACCATAAGGATGGATGACTGGAACATAAAACTTTTAACGAACGAACTAACTGACTGCTACACGCATACATGCTTTTACTCCAGCTTCTTACACAAAAATGGCACTTTGCTTGCACATGCTCAGTACTTACATGTACTTGCCCATAAACTACAGTGGCTTTAAAGGTACAACACACAAACACTATGATCTACATCCTCCCTGTTTGATAATTATTTCATGCACATGCAAAATGATTGCCAGATAGGTATGCAAATTATATAAATACATAGACAATAAAAATCATGTCTATTTTGCCATGTATCTTTGAGTAGGCTTTGAGATCTGACTTGACCTCATGATATAATAATCAGTACTGGGTTTAGCAATAGGGACAGTCACTGGGGAATGCTCTTCATTAGGAACTTAAGGGGCATTTTTAGGAATGAGTGCAGAAGATGAATTGTCATCTGGAACAGGAATATTCAATAACATACTCTGAGAATTAGAGTCTCCATTACAGACAAAATGCTGTAACACTGGCTTGGACACCAGCAATAAATGTTTCCGATTTTGCCTAAATTCCACTCCTTGTAATTCAGTAATGTACAATCTTGGGTCGTCACATAGATGTTTCACAAGTCCTACTCAATAAAAACCTTTTGCTGTCTGAATCCACACTATCTCTCCTTCTTTTAATGGTTTGAGAGGTTTGCTGGTTTAGTCACAATGAAGTTTCTGTGACAAACACTTTTTCATGAGTTAGGCTTTTACTGCTTTGTTATTTTTAGCATTTGGAATCAACAAATTCTTACTGATTGCTAGTGCAGTTCTGGTATGTCTCGACATAAGCCTTTGAGCAGGTGAGTCAAGAAGATTATAATGAGGATTGTTTCTCAGATTAAGCAAATTGAGAAACATGTCAGTCTTGTCTCATTTGAATTTCTCCAACTGTTTCGCACTTTAAACTGCACGTTCAGTCAAACCATTAGATTGTGGATACTCAGGACTAGTAGTAACATGAACAAAGTCCCATGTCTCAGCAAATATTTTGAACTATTGACTTGTAAACTGTGTACCATTATCAGAAACAACATTGTTCAGACTAGCATGGACAGAAAAATGTCTCTTCAATTTCGTAATGACAGTATTGGAAGTTAAGTTAGGAAGCAGGTCAATCTTGAACCAATTTGAATAAGAGTCTACTAATACCCAATAATGTTGACCATTCCATTTGAAAATATCAGTGGCTACTGTTGACCAAGGTAGTTCAGGAATCTGGTTTAGGTGAAGTGGCTCTTTTTATTGGTGTGGTTTAGTACTATTGCAAACAGAACAAGCTGAGATTTCCTTCTCAATATCTTTTAACATAGAAGGCCAAAGTACTAGTCCTCTCGCCCTTCTTTTGGTAGCATCAGTTCCCAGGTGACCTAAGTGCAAGATTTTAATAAACTCTTTTAGCAAGGATTTAAGAATTACCACTTCTGGACCTTTCTTGGTGATACCATCTTCCATCAAAATCTTGTCTCTATAAGGAAAATACTGTTGAACATCTAGTGGTAAACAAGACTGTTTTGCAGGCCATCCTTGACTGATAAAATGGTTCAGCTTCTGGAGAATTGGATCTGAAGCTGTGTGAGTTCTGATGTCATCAAGATATGTGGAAGAAAAAATTCTGACTTCCATGACTTCAAAATCAGCTTTCTCATTGTCATGCTGTTCAGTGGATCATATGGGTGATCTGGTTAAACTATCAACAAGATAAAGAAGTTTGCCTTTTGTTTAAACAGTAATGAAATTGTACTTTTGCAATTTTAACATCATGTGCTATAATTTGGCTGGAGCTATGTGCATTGGTGTTCTCAAAATCGTAACCAGAGGTTGGTGGTTAGTCTTAATCTGGAAAGGTTGGCAATAAATATAATCATGGAACTTCAAACAAGCAAACACTATTGTCAAAAGCTCTTTTTCAATTTGTGCGTACTGCATCTCAGTTTGGGTTACAGTCTATTCACATAGGCTACTGGTCTGCCCTCTTGAAGAATGACTGCACCAAGACCACATTTTGAAGCATCACAGGAAAGAGTTACAGGTTTGTGAACATTATAATATCTCAAAGTGGGTGGACTGGCACTTTTCTGTTTCAGGACATCAAATGCTCTTTGGTGTTGTTCTAACCAGGTCCAAGTTACATTTTTGTGTGTCAGCTCTCTTAGCAGTGCTGAAAGTTTCTTCAGATATGAAATGAGCTTTCCTAAATAGTAGACCATGCCAAGAAAATGTTGTAGGGCTGTGGCATTATCTGGAGCTGGCATCTCAAAAACTGTATTTTGCTTGGATGGATCTGGTCATAAGGCTGAACTGGTAAACAAATGACCCACATAAGTAACTACTTTTAGCCTGAGTTTACATTTCTGAGAGTTCAGCTTAAGATTTACCTCATGAGTATGATCTAGAACTTTCCAAAGGTTTCTATCCTGTTCGAGTTCACCATTGCCTCCAACAAGAATATCATCTACTATAATAGCACAGGGGTAGCCAGAAAAAATTTGCTCCATCACATGTTGGAACATTTTACTGCCAGAATTTATTCCAAATGGCATTCTCAAAAATCTGTACCTTCCAAATGGTATACTGAAAGTGGTTAGCAAGGAAAATTTTCGATCAAGCAAAATTTACCAAAATTAACTTTTTGCATTTAAGACAGTAAAAACAATGGCATTTGGCATGACAGCAACGACTTCTTCAGTTTTGCACATTGGAATGATGAGGCCTTTTCAGTGCTTTGTTCAAATTTCTTG